>NC_141704.1:17374974-17727474 GCF_971803275.1 Cyanistes caeruleus | reverse complement strand
GCTTTTACATAAAATGGTTTGCTCTGTGTAAAGGCTAAACTAGATGGAAAATGATACCTAAAGATATAACTTTTTCCCATGAAAAAGATATTTTCTTTTTTTCCATCTTATTGTTATAATAATAAATTCAGCAATATTTCCTTTTCATACTATATAGCATTTTAGCATTGTTGTTTGTGAGGCAAAAAAAAAAAAAAAAGTTGTACTTACTCAGAGAGAGTATGTTTAAAATTGGTTTTCCATCTCAAACATGCTACAGTGTACAAAAAGTTGTTAGTGAATGTTATCCTACAGAAAAATATTACTTAAGGGCTACAGATTTTGAATTATTCACAGAAGGACTGTGGGGGCAGTAGAAATAAAATACTACTGCACAGAGAGGAAAAATTTCAAAGCTGTGTTTTGTGTTTCTTGCTAGAGCAGAAGACTAAGGACAATATGTGTCAACAAGTGAATTATTTCATACTGCTATAAAATTTGATTTTCATTGTAACTAGTTCTATTGTTTTACTATTCCATAGTTTTCGATATTTTAATCATGAATTAAAGTATCATTACTCCTCCTCCTCCTCCTATTCCTGCTACTGTTTCTGCTACTGCGGTTATGACTAGTGGTAATAGCAGTAGTACTAGTACCACTATTAATTTGTAAAAATCATGGCTTTATACTTCATGTCCTCTTTATAGGTATTTTAAACCCAAAACCAAAAATAATCTTTTTGACTATATTGAGAATAGAAAATATTCAATTTTAGAAACATACCCATAACATATTAACACACTTGGTAGAAGATGCTTGAGTTAGTTCAACAGTTTTTTCTCTAAGTATCTATTTCAGAACATGAATATTTGGTAACAGTATGGAAAAAAAATAATTTCACTTTGATGTTTAAAGCTTCAAAGTTTTTGACAGTATATAAATCAAGGAAAATTAAGTACAATTAAAAAGTAAAAAGAAAAAAAATTAACATTATAAGCAGGTATGAAGTTTTAGTTACAGGGTAAGTTGAAGGAATCTGAACAATTTAAATGGGAAATCTTTGCCCCCTGGCATCATGGGAGTATTTTCATTGATTTCAATGGTTCCATAATTTCATATGCTAATCTTCCACCATTAAAGCCATTCCTGGATACCAGTAGAAGGTCCAAATATTTCATAAGTATAAACATATTTCCTGAGCTTTCTATTGGACTTGCTGGGATATATACTTTAAGGATTTTTGTTTTGCCTTCTAAAAAAACCTCCAAAACAACCAAAAAAAACAGAACAAAAACTAAACCCAGAAATTTGTTGCTATTTATTTCCCTATTTTTTATTGGGAGAGGGAATTAATTACTTTTTTCACTTATTCCACAGAGTATTAAGTGAATTTAATAATAAATGGATTATGAGGAGATTCTTTAGATGCTCTGTGCATCTTCAGTATTTCTGATTCTTTGCTTCATTTTCTGTTT
This sequence comes from Cyanistes caeruleus, assembly GCF_971803275.1. Lineage (NCBI taxonomy): Eukaryota > Metazoa > Chordata > Aves > Passeriformes > Paridae > Cyanistes > Cyanistes caeruleus. Next base: position 17,726,019 of record NC_141704.1, on the reverse strand, counting down.
TATGATGAACTTGTTCTTTGGGAAGACCAAGACAATGATGTGGAATTTGGCAAATTAATGAATTAATTTAACTACTATTTAATTACACAGTTATTTCTGCAAATGGAAATTCTTTTTTGAGTACTAAGGATAAATTTTCAAGAAAGGAATATGAAGTAACTCATTTATCATGTCATAGAATAATCTACTAATGTAAATTTTTTCATTCTGCTTTCAAAGTTGTAGTCACTTGCAGACATAATATGACGACATTCAAATTCATTATTTCCTACTTATACATATTTTTCAAAGGCTGTAGTTGGTGTACAGTGTGCATAATACTCTGGCTGTATTACATAGAGATTAATCTTCAACCCAAGCTGGAAAATATGCTGGAAAAATACTTCCAGGTTCTGATTAATTTCCTCTGCTCTTTATTATAAAAATAAATCTGTTTTCTTTCTTCCTTGGAAGGTTCATGATTGCCTTAACTTACTCCTATCCTTTGAATCTCATGATTTTCTTTTTTCTGTGCAGTTCTAAATTAGCTCAGTAGAAAGCAAAAACCTCTAAGCAGTAAGACTAGCAACTCCCATTTACTCTTAAAAATGAGGTTCATTCAAATATTATTTAGTGTCCTAAAACCAAAAACTAGAGAGTAAATTCAAATGTATTCTTATGACATGGGAATGTATTCTGTGGTTCAGGGAAAAGTATCAGAAGAGAAAATTAGATGACACTTGGAGGAAGGTATGCCATATATCATGCAACACGTTTCAGCACAATTTGGTGAAATGCCAGTGCTGGTTTCTGTTTATGTTGTGCAAATAATAGCCTGGTCTATGCCAAACAAATGACAATTTTTGTGTTTGGCAATATGTGTAACAAGTTCTGATAATTTAAAATTATGTTACTTAAATATATTTCCTTTCTAAAATAAATTTCCTTTTGTATACTAATTTACTGATTTGATTTCATTATTCTACTCCTTATTTCTATAAATAATTAAAATTATGCATTTTATGGTAGTGTTTGAACAAATTTCTACTGCATTTAGAAAAGTTAAAAGCTATTTCTCTAGAATATTATTTTGTCCTTGATATAAGTTTGATGTTTCATCTAGAATTTATAAATCTGTTTTACTGCTCTCTGCCATACCAGGGAGCACAACACTGGAGATGGTGGTCCAGCGATGTTTTACCAGCACCGAGCAAGGTGTCACTAACCTTGGCTTCCTACTGTATTTTAGCTCAAATCCCAGGCTGGAGCATATCAGTGCATTAACTTCTTATTGTAGAGTAATCCATTAAATGTTATCAGATTTAAAATTAATTTTCAATCTTTCAGTTAAGTATAGCATGTTGTGAATATTAGAGTCATGCCTTTTCACAATTCTGACTTCAGCAGAAGCCATTGTACCTGGAAGATACTGCAGTGTCCAGGATTCAGAATTTAAATTTTTAAAGAAATAGCCTTTTCAAGACAGAAATCACACTCACTTGATGTCCAGTTATCACAAGTTTAGTTAGAGTGTTCATGTAGACATTGTTTTCAGTTTAATCCAAGGAGAGAGAAATACATGTACTTTTTGACACCACTTATTTACCAGTTCAGACAGTACTTTATTTCACTTGAATAACACCCTAATTCTCCACCTAGTTTTTATGGACAGAAAAAAAAAAAAATCATGTTTCTTTTTCCTTTTCCTTTATGGCATCAGGAAATAAAAACATTATTTGCAAATATTTTTTACGGTCTTCTGTTCCTGTTAGGCAAACTACTCATGTTGAGTAATTTTACAGCATTGCAACTGAATAGGTCTCTTGGTCATTTCTAATTGCCTTTATAAATAACAACTTCTCATTACTGCCAGATCACAATAACAAAGGCATATGCAACCTCAAAACTGGCAGGAACAACATGTTTACCACTGGGAAAGCAATGGTATGTGGATACCTTATTTAAACAAATACAAAAGATTGAGTCATGCATTTCCCAGGCTCAAAATGGCAGCTGATGTTCCACAACTAGAATTTTCACAGGTCTTCATTATGAATTTAAAAACAAATAAAAGACTGCACTTTAGCAAAGTGAGTGTCGCAGAAAGAGGACAAATAATTATCCTAAGGGTAAGTGCTGAGATTAATTGTTTGGGGTCCATTTGGGCTTGAGATTTTTGGGACAGAGGATGGGGTTTTTTGTTTATATATTGGGGGTTTGGGTGGTTTATTGTCCCTACTTTCATGTAAGGGAAAAAGTTAAAAATCTTGCTTTCATATGACAGTAGATTTTCCCCTTCCTCTCTTTCTGTGATCACTACCCTTTCTCTACCTCTCTCTTGCACACAAATATAATTCATGGGATAATAAGCAGCAAGGAAAGAAGGGATAACACATTTTGAAGAATAAAATGAAGAAGATTTTTTAAGGAAGCTTTTATACAAGTTGTGAGGTATAACAACTCTGGTGTGTTTCAAATCACAATGGTCTTGTGTCTGTTGGAATGTGGTGATGCTTTTTGTTTTTGCAAGCGCAGAATAAGACATTTTACAGTAAGTAAAGAATGAGATTGAATATTAATCAAGTGTACATGTATAGTGTATGCTTATATCTATTGCTGCTTTGACTTAAGAAAATGATGAAGATAATTCTTTTTAAATTTTTTTTTTGTTTTTCTGTGTTTTTTTTTACAAGCATTTTGACTGCAAATAATTTATACATCCTTTGAGAGGTACCTTTAATAACCGGTCAAAAAAAGTCAGATTAAAAAAAAGAATAAATTTCTGTCATCTAACATCAATAATGTTCAGTTAGTGATAATGTCATTTCACATTTGAACTCATGATAAATTGCAAAAAATAATGAATTCAAAATAAGTTGAGTCAGTGAAGATAATTATGGCAATTTTATGCATCTCAATTTCTCTTTCAAAAGAACATATAATTGCTCTGGTATTTTGTTTCCAACCCTCTTGTCTCTGAGCCAATATAAACTTAAATCAAACTGTTCTACAAGCTCATCTTTTTCCCTTGCAAGTCCTTATCTGACTGAGAGATTCAAAGGGCTCAGCCCTCTCCTCGGGTCCTTCTCATAGTATGGGTGTCATCATGAGGGAGTATGTCTGAATTAAGGGAACAAGGGAGTTTCAGCTGGGGCAGGAACAGCAGCCCACCAGGAATAAATACCATTTGGCTCCTAAGACTGTTTTGAGATGCAGGCAACCTTACCAGGTATGAAGGGTCATCTTTGACATATCTTTTAACATGTTGCAAATGTTCATCCTTTTCATTTCTAATTGCTGCAATGCTAAAACAGAAACTGTGTTTGCAAAATAAGTTTAAATAATTTTCTCTGTTTCATTCACAGAGCATTAGTTTAGGACTTGCCCCATGTCTGTCTGAGGAAATCTCCAGGGATGGTTGTACCCATCCAGTTACAATAACAATCTCATTTGAACACCACAATTACATTAATGACTAACATCCACTGCTGCTTAGTTGTAAACTCTTGACAGTTGGAAATTAGCTAAATTCTGGTGGTTTTTTCAACTTTGTTAAAAAGCATTAAACTTTTTTTCCCCCCTCTGAAGTTAAAGTGATCAAGTTTTATCAGAACAGATGTGAGTTATCTCATTTTCTTCACCAGGTCTTTATATTTTCAATAATATTAAGATCTTTTGAAATATAGTTGGCATCCACTGCAGAAGCTTTTAATATCTCCTAAATGGACTTATTTGTACAAAATTATATGCAATATAGAATCTATCTGACTTAGCTAATAGGTGCTAGGTTGATCCTGTCTGAATGCCAGGTGTCTACTAAAAATATTTTATAACTCTTTTTCTTCAGATTTCCAGGGAGAGAAAATATAATTAAACACTCATGTCTTGAGATTAAGACAGGATTACCATCATGGACAGACTGATGTGACATGGGGAAATTAGTTTAATTTAGTACCAATGCAATCAGAGTAAGATAATGAGAAATCAAATCTTAGAAAAGCTTTTTCCCCCTAGTCCTTTCTTCCAAGGCTCAACTTCACTCCTGGTTTTCTCTACCTCCTCCCCACAGAGGGATGGGGAATGGGAACTGCAGTCAGCTCATCATACACGTTGATTCTGTGACTCCCTCCTCCTCATGGAGTAGACTCCTCACATTCTTCCCCTGTTCTAGCATGGGGATCCCTTCCATGGGAGACAATTCTCCACAAACTTCTCCAACACTGGTCAGTTGGTCTTTCCCACAGGCTGCAGGTTTTCACAGACCAATCCAGTGTGTGTCTTTCACGCTGTCCTTCAGGAACAGACTGCTCCAGCACAAGACCCCCATGGAGTCACAAGTCCTACCAACAAACTTGCTCTAGCAGGACTCCTCTTTCATGGATCCACAGGTCCTGCCAAGAACCTGCTTCAGTGTAGAGTCACAACCTCCTTTGGATGCATCCTACTGCTCTGGTGCTGGGGCTGCAGGCAGATCTCTGCTTCCCTGTGGTCCTCCATGGGCTGCAGGGGCACAGCTGCCTCACCATGGGCTGTGCCTTGGGCTGCAGGGGAATCTCAGCTCCGGTGTCTGGAGCATCTCTTCTGTCTCCATCTGTGCTGATGTGGGTGCCTGCAGGGGTGTTCTGACATATTCTTGCTTGTCTCCCTGGATGAACCTGCCATTCCCTCCCTGTCTTAGCTGTGCTATCCCAGATGTGCCACAACCATTGCTGATTGTCTCAGCCTTGGCCAGCAGCAGATCCATCTTGGAGGTGACTGACATTGGCTCCATCAGACATAGGGGAAGCTTCTAGTAGATTCTTACAGAAACAATCCCTGTAGCTGACCCACTACCAGAACCTTGCCATGAAAATCCAACATAACAATCTAAGTTCCATATTTATACCTCCAAAATGTGAACATTACTGAGCATAATAAACTGTTGGGGAATACCAGTATCCCTTCTGTGGTCACACTCTTCCAATCATATCAACACCTAGCTTGTGCTTCTGTCCAGTCTCATTTCCTACACCTTTCTTTGAAAGGTTTATGCAGAGCTTTATAAACAAACAGTGCTTCTGAAATGTAATGGATTTAGCAGATTTAATAAACATTGGATTTCATTATGTGACTTCTCAGGAACAATAAATGGATAATAAAGTTGATGTATAAAAATACCAATGTTCTGGGTGATGTCTGCTTGGATTTGTGTAATACCTCACACGGTGGCATATTAATCTTGAAAACCCTGAAATTAATCTATAGTACAAATAATTGGGCATTATATTTTTTTGTATTTTATTTATTAATAAAAATAAAAAAGGTATTGCAAACAGAAGTAGCATAGGTTTACCAATAATGTTGAAGCTGCATTATTATAAAACATATAATAAACACCTATTTTCTTGTCAGACTATAAAAATATTACCTGAATTAATGTTTATTATCAATGTTTTATTCATGTTTTAATTATTTATAACCTAAGTGAAGTTCCATTTAATACATAAAATGTGACTGTCAATAAATTCACATAGCAACTGGAAGAAATTTAAATATTTCTCCTAGAGAATATAGTTATAAAATGGAAAATGTGGGCCTTTTTAACATGTATCTTCAGATTCAGTGATTTTTCATTGGTGACATGTCTGCTATACTTTATTTTGGTTTTTTTCTTCTCAAAATCATAACAATTCTCAGGAGAAAGATCTTTTCTTAATAAGTACTGCTTGACATTTACCATTACATACATGATAGATATTTGAAAATTATCATCTGTCAATGCCGTGGCATTAAATTTAAACTTATTAGCCATGCAAATAACTTGGCCTGCAGATTTCATCAGCACCTTTTCAAATATTCAGACAAACAACATAAAAAAAAACCCCAAACAGAACAAGATCAAAGCAGTTCTGTCTCTCACTAGAATGAGAGTTGCCATTTAGAAGTTTACTTGCCTGTTATTATAGTACTAAATATTAGCAAAAAAATATATTTAAAGGTTTTGATAATATTAATTCTTATTTTTTCTAGTGAATTTAAGCTGAAAGTTAACTACACTACAAAACAAAAAAAGGGATGTTAGCTGTTAAAGCGGCAACTTGGTCAAAATCACATGATGCTTAAAGGATAAGGTGAATTAATCTTTATCAAAGTAATTTGATGTTTAATTTTAGGTAACACTTAGAAGAGATACCTCAAAGAGAGCATTTAATGTGAAGATTGGGATATTTTTGCATGAAATATTTTTTTTCTTGAATTTCAACAAATCTGAAAAGGAGCAGACAAGTCTTCCTTAAAACGTTTGTCACTTTTGAGTTCAAGCAGATTCAAACACTAGGTAATATTGGTTTCATGTGAGCTAGCAGCCTTTAAGGACTTATTTAATTCCAGCTCCATTATCTACATGTCTTATATCAAAACTTTGATCTGAACTTCTTTACAGATTCAACCATATCACCTGTTCATCTTCACATATCAAAAAACCTAGTTTCTCCATCTCACCAGTTGTCTAATTATAATCATATTGCTTACATAATCATATCGCCTACATGTCCCAAAGACAATTCATTTATAAATGAGAATGATGTACTTAGCTAAGTAAACACTTGAATAGTGTAGAATTCCACAAAAGCACATTTTACTGTCCTCTTAAATGATTTAATTTCCTGTAAAATCCAATTTCACCAGAACTCCCTTTGAGTCAGTTTTCCATTAATTTAATGATGATAACAGAACCTTTTTTCTTCAGTAGGATCTAAAATGTCTCTATAAGGAATTTCTCAGTTATGGTCAGTCTGGCATGCACCCAAACTATCATGTTCTGGTCACTCTATTTCAAACAATCCACAAATCAACAAACCTGTATTTGGAAAATGAGTGTTTTAAGAAGTGGGACAAGTCAAATATTACCCCAGCTTGACATCTTGATGACTTCTAAATTTAAAAACTTACATGACCTATAAACCACATCTCCTAAAAGAAAAATTTCCTCCCAGTCATTACAAGTGTTTTTAGTCAAGATTGGGCATGTTTAGCAAAAAACACAGAACTTTATGCAGCTAGTTCTAACAAACCTATTAGGTATGTTGTCAATATCACTCAGCTGTCCAGCTAAGCATTAAGCTCCCAGAATAGGAACTGTTTCTGTGTTTCATTTAATGAATGTGCTGAATACAGTGATTCTTTGCTTAAAATACAGAAGACTGCCTCTGCAAGCTAGAATGAGCATTCAGAGTAAAATTTCTGAGAGCCACAAACTGTCAATGCTAAAGTAGTAGACGATAAATGGATGCCCTGACTGTGTAAGAAAGTAAAGAATATTAAATATACGAATGTGATGTCATAAAAAATCTGTATCCTCATCATGAGCTGCAGGAGAATCAGAAAATATGAAGGAATACAGTCTTTCAGAAGAAATGATGAAGGAAACAAGGCATTTTTAATGTAGGTTTAAAATTTACTTCCTGGAAGTAGAAGGTTCAATGGTGACAAAAATGGGCACAGAGATTTCAGATTTTAACTTTTTTGTGGAATTTCTGCATTTTTAGGCAGTGGCTGGGAACAGAGGAGACCTCCTTAGCACACATAGTCAAACTTCTCTGCTCAAAGTGGTGTCCACTACAGCAAGTTCCTCAAGGCAATGTTCAATCTTCTTGGATATTTCAAATGTGAGAGACTCCCCAGTTTTCCTGGACAACCTTACACTATTTTACCTCCTTTTTCCTCTTATGTCTAAATCCCATATTTCAGTTTGTGAGTCTTTCTTCTGCAGTAGTTCAATAAACATGATTTTGGCATTGTTAGCGTTAGATTATCTGATTAAAATATAATTTTAGCAAACACAATGAGCACCAAATATCAGAAGTCGTACAACAGGTGACCAAACTCTGGTTACCTTGTCAGTGAAAATGAAGCATACTTGAAATGACTACTTTTAATGTTTCACACCAGTTGTGGGGCAACTAAAGGAAGTCTCTTCAGAATGCATTGCAGTATAAAAGGACCTATTTGCAAAAGAAGTTGGGGATTATATTAAATGGAAATGTAAGACTTAACTATGGATAAAGTTTTCTTCATATCTATGTGAGTACTTTGTATGATGATGTGGGTTCTTGTGAAGACGATGCTCTGTGCTGATCTGTGTGGCTTATCTGTATGTCTGAAGTGTGCGCATGTCGGTATGCACGCACATATTGCCAGCCAGCACACAGCCCCACACTGACCTGCTGCAGCCACACCTGGCAGCCAGGGGAGAGGACAAATCCATCAGTGCCATGAAGCCCACCAAATGAAGCTGTCTCTGACAACTGAAGGCTCTGCCCCGTGCTGAGGGGCTGACCTTGACTGCAGCTGGGCTGAGCAGAGCTGGCTTCAGCTCCTCCCTTAGGACCTGTTGCCTCCCCTGCCTGAGCATGAGCTCTGCCAGTGCTTCTGTGGGAAGGCTCAGAAAAGTGTTTTCCTGTAGTTCTCTTTCAAAGAGTCTCTGGGGTGGCTGAGCCTGTGAAGTCGGTGGTACCACCCTTGGACTCAGCTGCGAGCAGCCAGAGGGAATCAATCAATAGTAACAAATTTTAAAAATACACCCAAACAACTTAAGACTAAGAGGAAGAAGCTTTGACTGAATATTAAGCTGAAGTCCTCAGGATGTTGATGGCTCATGGTGACTGTCACTTCTTGTTCTTCAGGAAGACAGAGACCATAAATCTTAGGACCTGGAGGATCATTACAAGGGTAGAAACAACACTGATTACAATGCACAAGTACCAGAAAGCTTATGTGTAATAATTATGTCTATGTTTTGGTAAGGATGTTAACTATGTTAACTTTGACTGTTAGGCTGTTACTACATTAGATTAACAATAATTTTTTGCTGCATATATGAATATAGTCTGTTCCCTTTTTTTCTAGGCTAGTATTTTAAATACAGCAACAAGACTTCCATTTAGCACTGTGATAGGTCCACTGATACGTATATCAAGGATTTGACTAACCTGACCCTATAATTTGTGTTTTTCCTTTTAGAAATTATACTACATTTTTAAGATGCATTATACAAGCAAAAAATCATCCAGCCAAGGAACAAACAAGAGAAAGGAAAAAAACTAACACTGATAATAAATGGACGTGTTCTGGATGTGGTTTTTCAACACTTTGCTGTTTCTCACCAGAATATATTGAAAATTACTCTGTGTAGTGTCTAAGATCAAGTGTAGCTCGTTAAAGGATGAAAGTACAGCTTCCACTGCAGATCATCAATAAACAGACACACATCTTCACCCTTACAATTTTACCTCATATCTGGTACTAAGATTAGGAAGTACTACTATAAACAATAACCACTGGCAAATGAGACTTCATACTTTATGAGGAAGAAAGAAGCCAAAGACTAATGCAATGTTTATTTTTCCACAGATTGAGGTAAAATTAATAAATGAAATATCTTTTTGTGAGGCAAAAAATGTCCATCTAGAGAGTTTCATCTTCATTATCAGAGTTTCCATTTGTCATCCTTCTGTCATTTGTTTCCATCACTGTATTTATTTTCACCTTCTCATTTCCATTTTCTACTCTCTGATGACCATTTTATGCCTCAGTATGCTCTTTCTTGTCCTTTTGCATTCCCATTTTTTCAGCTGGTCTCCCTGTGTCTGTTTAGTTTGACTTTTCTGCTTCATTGTCTTGGAAATCATTGACCAAAGTTTCTGCTGTTACCTTAAGAAAGCTGTTTGTGCTTGTACAGAAAGCAGGTTTTAAATATTTCATATTTCTTTTGACTCACATCTCTGTTGTGTTTACACAGGCTTGTTTTAGTTGTGCCAGAAGCATGTAAAAAATGTTTGTGCAGCTCAGTTCATAGATCCAGTCAACCTGGACCATGGGGAGGGGAAGTAGGATGCCATTCTTGTCTTTCCCTCTTGTGCATCACTTCAGAAGACTTCTTACATTGTAGGTGCTCAAGAGCTAGTTGAAAGATCAGATTTCAGCTGTTGAACTCATGGGAGCGCCAAAAATCCCAAAGAGAAATTCTAGGGACATAACACTCTGTGCTGGCATGTTGAGAACTCAACATGTTCTTCCTTTTGTGCAGCCAGGGCAGTTGCTGATTCCTCGCTGTGTTTGAAGAGGTCTTGTGGTGACATTACACCCCACAAAGGCAGGTGTCAGCCCTGAAGGGTTGGTGATTGCCAATTCACATACTCAGCACAAGCACCCATGTCATCCTGTGATTAACTACTTTGTGTGGAAATAATATATTTGTATGGACAGTCCACCTTTTCTTGTAGGAGTGAAACTGTTGTTTATTCAATTGAATAAGTAGCATTTGTATGCAGCCTTAATCATGAACATTTTGGAGATTGGCATCCAGCACTAAGTACAATCCTGTCAAATAACTGGCAGTGGATTAACTGTGACACCTAGAAACATGCCAGATTCTGACAGAATAAGAACTTGTTGTGTACCCAATGTCAATCATTCACTGAGTGCCACTCAAAATGCTTATCCTGTTAGTGATGACATCTATCTTCATTGGCATTCAAAATGCTGCTGCCCTTTGAATACAGAATTGAAAGCAACAGGCAAAGCCCCAAAGTGCATGCATTTTAGCAACCACCTATCCTTCCTTCTTCCTTAAGAACTGGGGCTACCTCCCATGTGGATATACTGTTTTACTAACAGGCCAGTGAATTAATCCAGGTTTTTGAAAAAAAAAATTAAACAAAAAAAAAAAAAAAAAGGGTATCTATTTTATATGGATTGCTCTACAGACAGGCTCACTTGCAAGCACTCAAAAGTATTTTCCATCATGAAAACTTCCAGAGCCACTTAGGTCTAATTCTAGTTGCATCCTAAGTTGTAGAAGTACCCGTATTAATAGCAACAATTAATGTTCAGCAGGAGTCACACACACTTTTATGTCTCAGTGTGGTTATTAAAGCACTCACTTCCTAAGTGAGAGAAGAAGAGAGACCTGAGTTCAACCTGAGGGGTTTCAGAATTATAACCACCAGATGTTTAGGCTTACATTTCTTTGATCTTCTCCTATCTTCATAAATCCTGCATTTCTGCCTGCACAGTGAGCTAACACAAGAGGAGCATTCCATTTTCTCTTTTTCTTTTCAGTCTGTCTTGTTCTATAATCCACCAGAGCGAGCATGACCTTGTGAAGTAGGAGACGAAGCTGAAAAGGAAATTGAATACATCTCCTATTTCCTGGGCAAGTGTTCTAACTATTCAAAAGAGGAGTAGAGAGGAGTAGTTCTGCAGCAGTAATGATGGATAAAAAATGTGAACCGTGTTTTTTAAGTCTCTTAATTTGGGAAAGGAGTCCAGATCATCCTTGGCTAGGGATCGCTAATAAAAAAGTTTAAGGTTCATAAGCTTGAAAAAAAAACCCAAAAAAACTAATTATTAGGATAGCTATCTTTCCCTTCATCTTGCAAAATTACTCACAACTGAAACAATAAAAAATACTCCTAAGCCTTAAGCATATCTGGAAATACACTTTTCCACCATGTTCATCCTATTAGCCATGGATAATCCCTTGTTGAGCACATAGAAACCACAAGTAACTCTTTGGAGACATTTCTTTCTCAACAGAGGACCTGGTGTGTGATCCCCTGAAAAATGTGTCTCAGACACTGCAATGTTTTTTTTTGTCTTTGAGATACAGAAATTGGGTATTTGTTTCAGAGAGAATATTTGTAGAATTAGATTATCAAATACTCTTATGAAAAAAACTATCATAAAATATATACTTGTTTTCTGTTTTGCTTCAGTCACTAGGTAGGTTTAAAGCAGTGTATTTAGGAAAAGCACACACCAGAACTTCTGTTCAGTTAGAAAGCTCCAAGAGAAAAGGGATTCTTGCTCCTCTATCATGCCAGGAGGTCCTAATTCTTAGGCACTTGTGGGCTCATTTAATGCATCTCAGAAAAATTCCTAGTAATGACTTAAACTGGACTAGCAAAGTGATATGGTCATTCACTGTCCCAGGCCAGACATCCTCCAAAGGAAAGTAGATTGTATGAAAACCATTGGTGTCCCTTCTCATCACCAGATGCAACTGCACAAAATTCCTTTCATAAATTTAATAACCTCCTAATACATTATTAACCTAAGTAACTAACCTAAGTATTAACTAACCTTCTAATACATTATTTACTCTACCTGTCCTTTTAGAAAATTATTTCAGAAAGAAACTAAATCTGAGGAAGGTCTAACAAGCCTGAAGCCATTTTTTCACAAATGCAGGACTGAGGTGTCATGTCTGTATTCCATCATGCTGTGCAAAAATTTTAGCTTGCTTAGAGTTGCCTGAGGTATTGGAACAAAATCAAAACTGCTGTAAGTTTAAGCACCATTCAACTTGATAGTTCCATAAACTGAGACTATTTTTTTGTTTTGTTTTTTTTTATTTGTCCTTGATAATAGACATAGACAATCAGTTGTTTAAAAATCTTGTATTAATCATAAAAATCTCATAAAGAGCTTGAGTTTCTAATCTGAATCTGATAATTCCACTAAAAAAAAAAAAAAAAAAAAAGACCAGAAAATGTTAGTTATTGAACAGCCAAAGTATTTTTAGGGAGCTGAGCATGGTGTGTGCAATACAGCATCAATGTCTCAAAAAGATGTTTTTCTGCTGCTGTCATGTGGAGGTCACTGTTCCCACTCTAGTAAATAGCTGCGATAAAACCTGAAGTATTACTGACTTGCTTAAAATTCAGCCAACGTGGAACAAGTGCAACTGTCAGCAATAGGAGGCCTTGAATAGCTGTAAAGGTTAAATATCAATTTGTTTTAAAAAAGAAGTCAAACTTGCTTCTCTACCATAAACCGCAAATCTGATGGCATTCAACCCATTAACACTCCTGTCAGACATTTGAATGTAAAGTGTTTGACACCCTACAAAGCACAGCACACTTTTATTAAATAAAGATATCTTTGTATAGGGTTTTGGAATGTTCTCTTTTAATCTGAAAGGCATATCCAAAAATTTTTAAAGGGTGTTTGTTAGATTTATTTCAGCCTATGTCTAATTTGTATTTTGTTTCCAATGAAAGATTAAGTTATGAGACCAAAATGGACTTGAAAATAGCAAATGCATTTTAAAAAACATTTGTGGAAGTACAAAATATTTGTATTTTAAAGCTTGCAGTTTAAAATATGATTCCACTAAATCACAATAATTAATATCACTTCATCAGTGACAATAACAATAATAACAGATACACCAAGATTTTCTCTGCCACTACAAAGCTGCAAAGTGTTGAGATCTGAAATCAAGCAGAATTTTTCTTTTTAATATTAAAATCAGTGAATGCAACATCTTGGCTTTTTTTTCTTTCTTCTTTCTAATGAGCATGTGATAAAGCTTAATTCATTGATTATATGAGATATTTCTGATATCTGTGGGGTAGAAAACAGCATTTCTTCAGCTGTTCAGCATTTGGAGGTTTTTGTGAAGGCATTTTACCAAAGCTTGCTGGTATCTGCATTCCTTGATTTTTCTGCCTTTGAAATCTGGACAGAAGCTGAGTGCTTTCTTTGGTGGATACTTCCATATTGTAAGGTATTTCCAATTGTCTTTTCTTATGGGAGAAACAGAATAATTAAGATTTCTTTTCCAGTTGCTGTAAAAAATCGTGTAGGTTTTTTTTATCTCATACGATTCCTGGCTTGCTTGGATTATCTTGATCCTTTTTATTATAAATTAATCTATCCTCTTTACTTAAGAGTATTAACCTATAGCCCAGGCTGCTAGCAACAGAAGTCTTTGTTGCACAGCTTCTTTGAACTCCTCAGGCATGTCAGCATGTAAGTCTATATCTTAGATTAAAACTATAATGTATATAATGCATATCAATCCCTTGGTTGAATGCACATAGATTAGAGCTTTCTCAGGAACAATACTATTATAAATGAACAGAGGTGGAATTAATATTTGAGGTCTTCTTGTCTGGACTTTTTGGAGAATTTATGCACTAAAAGCCTCTGCTGTGGGGGCTGTTTCCCATCTGTGCATCCCCACAACCCTACACGAGTTGGTCCATCCAGCCCCTGTCAGTTCCCTTTTGGACCATGTCCTGGTTTATCCCCGTGTGTTCTGGCACCAGCTCTTCGCTCTGCTCCCCTCTAGGTGGCAACAGAGGAGGGAGAAACACAAAGTCCTACCCTGGCTTGAAAGAAGCAAAAGAATGAGGATCAAGAGAAAGAGAGAAAAGGAAAGATAAAGAAAAATGGGAGGGTGAGGGGAAGAGATTTGAAGAGTTCTTTCCTTGTTCTCCTGTCTTCGAGAAATAGTAATATTTTCCACCAGATGATATTAACCAGCTTTATATTAGCTTTAGTTATCTGATCTTCCTTACAAAAAGGGAAGGTGGAATAGGTTTTTAATCAGATCAGCATTTTTCTCAGCAGTGGGATGAACTTCCTTACTTCACTTATACAGACCTCAGACCTGACTAACCTTGCCACGCTGGAGAAATGTCAGTGAGAGCTGAGATGTCAGGAAACATGTGGACAGGAGGTGTAATATCTATATTAGTTTAATGGATACATACTTTCTGACAGATTTTAAAGATAGTCTCGATATGAAGCTCATTTTTAAAAGAAACACTGTTGCACATGAACTCTGGAATCTTGCAAGAAAGTACCATTACTTAGTGTTAAATTGTACTTAACTATTTTGGGGGGAGGGGATTTAGCCTTTTCTTACTGATCCAAAACCTCAATGACTCAATAGATATTAAACCTATTTCTGTAGATTTTGATGTGTAGTATGAGCAGACAATTTTATACAAAGAAGTAGCAATTATCAATAATTACAGTCTACAGTCACAGGGCTATTGTTAAGGTTCTATCAGTACTCCCAAAATACAATAAAATGTTAGTTTCTTTTAAAAGGTGGTTGGATTTTTGATAAGAACTAAAGCCAAAGTAATTCTGCGAAGGCCTAGAATTAGATAGTTTTAACTCCTAACTTTTAAATATTATAAATTCATGTAAATAACTGAAAATATACTTACAGCATTTCTTTTTAAATTAATATCCCTTGGTGTTTTCTGATAGGGTTGTGAAGTGTTGTACACTATTACATCAAGGCCATATACAGAAATAAGGCAAGAAGGATGAGTCTGGAGCTTACATAACATTCCTACAGCACCCAGACACAAACATGACAAGGATGCATCACAACAGCTAGTCCTGTAAACAGCTGTATTGCCAAAATGATTAACAGGCAGACTAAGGAATGTGTGTACTTTTAAAGATCATTTGTAAAGAGAGGCAAAGACTTCAATTGGCCATTGTAGGATGGCACGAGCTATAGAAAGCAAGTTACAACACTACATTAAGGATAAATCAGGTTTTCCCATAGATTTGAGAAGGTGTTTATACCAGTGTCATTTATGTCTTTTTGGTGACACTTAAAGGGTATCCAGAAGGATATCTAAACTAGACAGTGAGTTAATGTAGAAATCTTGCAGTAAATCAGCTGTAGAAAATGGGCTACCTAGGAGTGTGTGCCTACTGATGTCTCCTAGATCAGTAGGGTCAGAGAATGGTCCCCCAATAGAGGATGTTTGCCTAGGGGTCATGGTTAATGAAAACATTTTCAGAGAGATAGTTCCTGCGCACCCTCATCCCTGTAGGTGTGTTGGTGATGTCAACTAAATATACATGCAAAATTTTTCAGATTTTGTGATGATATTGTCATTTGGGTTTGAATATATAGAATTCATACTTGAGAATTAAGATTTGGGACTAAATAATAAACTGAACATAAACAATAGTGGTATAGAAAAGTACTCTGTAGATTTCTTCTTTATCAAGAGTCCTTTCCGTTTTGTATCACATTCTTCACTTTTACAGAATTTAAATGTTTCAGACAGGTTTAGTGTGTGCTTCTTTAAAAGCTTCAGTTTACTGCTCTGAGATTCCAGTGTTTACAGAGATTTCCAGAGGATACCTACTCTGCATAGCCTTCCCAGTTAGGTCCAGCAGAGGTGCAAGAGTTGTGAGCCTAGAACCAAGCTGTGAAGGTACAACATCTCACCTCCCAGTTTCATTAAGACTGTCTATAAAAGATTTGTTTATCCTTCAGGGTAGCATCTGACTGTACTAGAGCAGCTGGACAAAATGAAAGATTGGAATAGAAAGTCAGTTGCTGTCTGTCTTTCTAACACTAAATGTTATTGTTTTCAAGGCTTATTCGCTTAACTCTACAGCTTTATATGCCCAAACACCACAGAAAAGTTACACTGTGCCTTTATGAGCGTATCGTTGCCTTTGATGACCCCAAAAGATAAATCAATAAAAAGAACATATCCCGCTGGCTGAAGCAGAACTTTGTTAAATTAGTAAAGAAATGAACTCAAGTTTCTTCAGAAGGACATCACTGTGATTACACAGAAGTTTCAAAGCAAAAAATAATGTCTTTCAGAGATAATGTTTTCATTCTAGTAAGGAAACAGTTATACACAATCCTTACAAACATATGTACCTTGGGAGCATATGCTTTCCAAAGCTCTAAGCCTAAGCAGTATGTCCTTGGGAAGTCATTCTGCATGTTATGAAATCCCTACAGAATATGTTTGTATACTTATCTATGACAAGCATCCTAATAGACTTGCATGTGCACATTTATACTTTTAACTGTAAGCTAAACAGGATGTAGTGTTGGTGTGGATTGCTTATGCTGTTTAATTCTTAGCTTGCTCTCTGTTATTAGCTTGACCTTGACCAACTAGCTGTGTCCTAAAAATCCCACAGGAAATGTTTGGATTTTCTGAAGATTAGAGATCAACCCTACTAGGTAAATTGAGTGTGCTATTTAAGCCTTTCTCAGTGAGGTAAGAGAACTTTTCTGCTGGACCATGAGTCATACTGTGCCAGATGGTTTTATCTGGCATATGAACGGAGAATCGTATTCAGTCTGTGCACCAATATAACTGAAACTTTTGTCTATTTATTTAAATTGAGATATGCACTGGTCTTGTATTTTTCATTTAGACAAGCAGTCCTTTGCAAGTATTATAGCATTGATTACATAAGCAGATTCAGTTTCTCCTTCAGTTGAGCTTTAAAGTCATTCTTTAAAGCAGAGTAATTATGTGGCCTCTTTTGAGAGCTAGCAAATACCTATTAATTCAGCAGTATGTGTGTATTGATCTTCTGATCTTAACCTATTCTGTTTATTGTCCTTTAACAGAATTCTTCCATGAACATTAGTGCTCATGAGAAAGTAGAAGAGAGATTTATATTACCTAAGGAATTTATATGCCTATATTTAAAGATCAGGAGTCCCTATAAAGATATGACATCATTCCCATGAAAATTCTACTACAATGTGTTTGTGAATTTTATAATAAGATACAGGATAATATAGATGTGCTCACCTAAGCATTTTTTTCTCTTTAAGTAAGAATAACTACAGATACACTGCATTCTTCATATGAATAATTAATGCAACATAAAGTTGGAAAATATTATTGAAATATTTAGATTTATCAATCTAAAATATTATTGAAGTATTTTAGATTTAGATTTATTTAGGTGAAAGCTACCACATTTTAGAGTAGAAGCTGCTATTGTGTATTTTCCGCAGCATATATTAAAACAATCTCTTTAATTTAGAAAAGTAGATATGAATTATTCTATGCTTTATGAAGTATTTCATGACAGGTGATTGGCAGGTCTAGTTCTGCCCAAAGTGAGCAAGCTGAAGTATTCATTGTAATAGATCTGTGGACCGTATCACTTGAAGGACAGGCAGAGGGATATTTTTCTCACCACATTTTACTGTTTCAAGGCATGCCCTTGGAGGCAGAATGCAGCATTTTTCTGGAAGTGCTAAAAAGTTGTGCATTCAAAGCTTCTTTGTCAAAAACAAAGAAACAAGTGACAAATAACTAGAATCTTGCTCATTATGTTCTCTGGGAGTTATTTCTTATTCAGTCTGGTACCACCTTCATTTCTTACATTAGAAATAGATTTGGAGCATGGCTTTGTTTTCCAAACAAGCTGGTAAATACTTATCAGTTCTTAACAACAATATCAACTGTTTTGTCTTTAACTCTTTATATCTTCCTTGGAAACATATTCAGGCTATGAAAAGTTAAACTTCATCAAGGTCCAAGAAGCTAGGAGGTAAAAGGGCTGCAAAGGTAAAAAAGTGATTGAGAGGATAAGGGCTGAAACAGAAAACAATACAAAAGATTGAAAAGAAACTCCTTTTAATTTTTTTGCTGTTCTTTCTGCCTAATATTTAATATAACCAGCACTGGCCTTAGTGACAACGTAGCTCTGGAAAGTATCTTCAAAATTATACTGATTCATCTCACAGGGTATATGTCCAAAATATAAGTCTAGTGAATAACCGTATAAAGTTATTTTAACTGATAAATATAATAAATATTAAATATTAATTATATTAAACCCAGGATTTCTGTTCTTTTGGCTGTTTCAGTGAGATGAGTCAAAACCTAACAATTTTTTTGCTGGGGCTTATAGCACAATATTGCATATCAGTGTTACATCTGCATGCACTCATGCAGCTAGCGTAGATTTTTAATGCTCTGCAATGTTTTAAGATCACTGCAGTTTCTACTGAAAATTAAAATTATCAACAGTTTTATATTTTGTCTTTTTCCCATCACTTGATATTTTCATATTCTGTTAATATTCTTTATTATATAGCACTATAGAGGTTTCTCATTAAGATTCATGGTTCACAGCACATTCCTTCCCAGATGCAGAACTTCACACACTTCCTTTATGAGAAACTTTGTTGTCCCACTTCTCCAGCTTTTGTGCTCTCCTGGGTGGCAGCACGACCCTCTGGAAAATCAGCCAGTCTCAGTTTTGCATCCCCAGCACACTCACTAAGGGGACTCTGCTCTATCATTCAGATAATGGTGTCAGAGTCCCATTTCAAGCCAACAGAAATATGGATACAGCTCAATTGTTCAGTTAGAGTGAAATGTATAAAAAATTGCAGAAAATATTGGACGCCATGGAACCTGCTAAGAGCCGAGTATCTCCAGTGCTGACAACATGAACCCTTGCACTCATGGAACATTTTTACTCTATTTAGAGATATTATATATATATATATATAATATTTATTATATGTATTTTCTAAGTACATCTAACATTGCTGAAATATGGGCTGCAAGGGCACACTCATTTTCAACTTGTTATTTTCAGCTCATTTTCAACTTGTCATCCACCAATACTCCAAAGTTCTTCCCAGAAGAACTGCCCTGGAACAGTTCTGCCCCAACCTGTACTGGTACTTGGGATTATTCCTTCCCAAGTGCAGAACCTGGCACTTGCCTTTGTATTTTATGTAATAGGTTTGGGTTTGTTTTCTAAAGAGTTTAAATAATAGTTTCATATCATATTATTTATATATATCTATCCCATATATCATGTATCTTATTCCATATATCTATTAGTTTTACATATACATATATATAATTTATATATAATTTTAATAGTTTTATGCAATAGATTTTTTATAATAGCTTTTTTGTGAAGTGGAGTAAAATATTATATTTTACTATTTATAGTTTTGTAGGGTGAAAAAAATGCATGTTTGTATATTTTTAGTTATCCTCAGCAAAAATGGATTTTAAAAAATGATTACTTCCATTTGCAAAAATATCGTCTATTTACTGTAATTTTGTTAACTCTGTATCTGGCAGTTAAAAACGTGTTCATTAGTAAAAATAGCTGCTTTTCGATTACCTTTATTCATGCTGAGTGGTGCCTTTCTTCAAATGGTGCTATTGACTACATCTGGTCTATTTATAAAGTACTATTCAGCACAAGGGAGAAGAGAGGAGTCAGATGCCTGATGCTCTGTCCAGGACAGTGAGTCTAAAGATGTGACATGAAATCCTTACTCTATTGCATTCTATAGCAATTTTGTCTTTGACTTCAGTGAAGCCATAATTTCATCCATTATATATACTTATTTCTCTGACTTCTTTGGAGTCAAACATTTCATTTATTTCTCCAACCTCTTCACAGTCTTTCATCAAAGTCAAATACTAACTTCATTTACAACACAGTGGAACTCTTCTGAATTTCAGGGAATATTTTCCCAGGCAAAACATCTCTCTCAGGCAGAAGTTAAGCTAAAAAGGTTAGCAGATATTTACTTAAAGCACCACTTTGAGATAATTACTATGTATTTAGTATTCTTAAACATGTGCTAAAATGTACACTGAAATGGAGGTCCTTTGCTGAATTAGGTCTGTGAACAGTAGAAATAAGTAAAAATCAGAATATTTGGAAGGCATGAGTTGACACAGGCAGGCAGCCAGGAAAACAAAAAAACACAACTGAAACGCAAAATGCAAATTTATTTCATTACTTCACTAACTGGAGGATCCTGAAATGGCACCTGGGCAGAGACAGAGAGGGAATGCCAGCACAATCAGGCTCATTCCATCCTGGGAGATGTCAAGGCTGATGTTTCCATGCATTTATTGAAGGCCTGCACACGTAGTTTACCACATGCTCAGATCTCCCATGTGCTTTTTATGTTCCCCAAGACAGGGTGCTTAAGCAAGACTGCCTCCACAATCACCTGTAATCTCTACACAGAGATTTTACTTTTCAAAATAGAGGATAAGGAATGGCAGGAATATTGTATGGGGGTTCCCACATTTATTCTCCAGGCCTTGGCATTCCCAGCTGCAGTCAATTGAGTGAATCTACCATCCTACTTGCCATTCTTCATCTTTTAAACCTTTCCTTCCAACAGAAGCACTAAAATTTTGTTTGGTGGCACTATCAGATCAAGCTTCATGGCCAGTGAGTAGGAAGTGTTAGAGCATCCACTGAGTATGTTAGAAAAGGAAAGGCTGTGCTAGAAATGGGACTTGGATCATGGGCTGGTGTATATTCTAGAAAGTTGAAGTCAGACTTTTTCTTGGAGTAGGCCTTGTTCTTTTCCCCTTCATTGCTTTAAACTTGTGTCCCAGGGCTCTGTTCTGTAATCCTATTCCTGCACCAATTCCCACGTCTCCTATCCTCTCCTGGAGACTGAAACAGAAGTCTCATGGCATGCACCAGCTGCAGGAAGAGGAAAAGGTAGAGCCAGTCAAACGCAGTGGATTCTTGACTGTTCTTGATGCTGTACTTAGAGTTGTGAAGAACAACAAGGAATGTTGTGTTGTATCACCACCTCCACTGCCACTGACAAAGCAAGAAGACTACTTTGTCTTGTTTACACCTTTGAACCAAAACCAAGGAAATTCCTCATTAATTACCCCAGCTCTAGCTGAGATTACTTGCCTTGTCTTCATGGAAAAGTCTAGAGAAGTGCAATGGTCCTATGCTATATTCATTTTTGTCCTTGACTATATTTCTTTTATTTCTTTTCAATTTCAACCTCTGATTTTGTGGCTAAAATTTCTAAGATTGTATTTAATTAATCAGTAGGAAAAAATCTTGCCAAAAAAGTATTGCCAAAAACTATAAAAAATTGTCATATCATAAAAGGAAAACCTATAAACTATTCTAGGAATGCAGGTGTGAGTTTTCTAAGAGATTTCCTAATAAAACCAGAAAGCTTTATTATCTTATTCTGAAGTTATCTCAATAAATAAACATAACAGTTAAATATCAGTATTTTTTGTAGATTTTTATATACATTTTTTACCTAAGCTGCTGCTGAAATAATCTTGTGAAACTTCTTTGAACGTCAGCAATTCTCTCAATCTTTTCAGTTTAATGGATAAAGTTAACATTTATAATTACTTATGTATGAAGGTAATTAGAGGAGTTAAATTAATAATATATGAAAGTCATTTTTTATGAATATATTCCAGAAGTGATAATTAGGGGAAGTATCAAAAACGCTGTAATAATTTTTACACTGCAATTATTTAGCTATTCTAAAGCCCACACATTCTTTAAAACTGGTCCATCTTATAAAAAAAAAAATAGTGTGTAATAGTGAAATTATTGAGGTTAGGGTTAGGGAAAGTATTATATTTAAATTTAGGAACTGTAAAGTCCATAGATGCTGAAATAGTTGCTAGGTAAACATAGAATATTGAAATAATATAACCTGGGAATGACTTCCAGATAACCAGCTCATCTGGTTCAACTGGCTATTCACAGGTCCCTCTGGTCTTTGCTCAGTTGAGTTTCAAATACCTCTAAGAGTAGACATTCTACAGCCTTTCTGGGAAATCCTTTCCAAAGTGTGACTATACCCACTACAGATATTTTTTTGCCCAATATGAGATCAGAATATCCCCTTTTGAAAATTGTCATGTGCTACAGCACAATGGACTGCTGCAGGTGCACTAGTGCTGTAAATCTCCCATGCTTAAACATTTACATAAAACAGACCATTTGATCCTTCAAATGCAAGGTTTTGGAGCATAAAGTCTGGAAGTAACTTCTAGCTTGAATTGGTCATGTAAGATGGCAATAATTTCAATGTCTTCTTCTATGTCTTGATATAGAAGCTGGCTGGGAAAAGTAATATTTCGAAAGAATTGAAAACTGACAATGCCACAAGAAGGTGTTTAAAGTTTTTATTTTCCATGCCCATGCTTTTCTTGCAACAAAAAATTTGTTTGCTGGTCTGGTCATTTGTACACAGGTAAGATGAGACTCCTTTAATTTGTTTTGTATGCACAATCTCATATGGTTCTTTTTGTTTTTTTAGTTTTTCTCTTCCTTTTCCATAAATAAACATATTTAAATACTTAAAAGCAGAAAATTCTTGTATTCTTCTTTTACTTTTCCTTTTTCCTTTTTCCTCTTCCTTTCCTAAGAGTATGTAGTGTGGAAAGAGGACAGAGCCAAGATCTTGTCAGTGGTATCCAGTGCCAGGATCAGAGGCAATGGGCACAAACTGAAATGCAGGAGTTTCTGCTTGAACATCAGGAAACTTTTTCACTGTGAGTGTGACCTAGCACTGGCTCAGATTGCCCCTGGAGCTTGTGAAGTTTCCACTTAAATGATGTTTGAACATGGTTATAGGCAACCTGTTCTAGTGAAAATTCTTGATCAGGGGTTTTGAGGATCATCCCTGGTCCCTGCTAAACTGAATCACTTTGTGATTCTGTGGTTCTGTGAAGCTCTACCTAATTTAATGAGCACACATTTAACCCCTGCAAATAGGCATTTAGTTCAAAATTTCCTAAGAATTGTCTTATTCACACCTGTGTTATTTTCAAATTCAAAACCAATGCAAATGTCCCAAGTCAGTTTGTTTTAAAGGTTTAATGCAAAAAAAATTGTTTTAAATGTAACATAAAGTCAATAAGAAATAAAAAGGCAGAGGGAAAAGAAGGAAATAATGATTTAGCAGAAGATAAAATAGAATGCAATCGTTTCTAAGCTAAAATTTATACAAGGGCATTTAATGAAATGAAATGAATTACAGAGAGTGTAAGACAGAACTTATTAATTATTAAAGCAAATATCTAATTCGCTTGATGAAGCTTTGTAAATTAACTGTTTGCAGCCAATGTAACTCAAAGCTGCCACTATTAATTTTTACAGCTTGGTTAATATCGGGTATTTGGAATTGTATTTTGCATTATGGGACTATATCAGGGAAGGTTTAGGTTCAATATAAGGAAAAGGTTCTCCAACCAGAGGATTTTTTTGGCATTTAAATAGTGGAAAGTGGTCACAGCACCAAGGCTGCTGAAGTGCAAGAAGCAATTGGACAATGCTTCCAGGCATATGGTGTGATTCTTGAGGCTGTCCTGTACAGGGCCAGGAATTGGAATTAATTATCTCTGTGGGTCCTTTTCAACTCAGAATATTGTGTGATGCTATGATTATGTAAAAATTTGGGTCTTTGGGTGAGGTGTACTAACAAAATATCCCCCAGATAACCAGCATAAATTTTCCATTACCATCTTAATATTGTATCTAGAATTGACTTTCTTGCAATAGAAACCTTGCAATATTTTATTGTTACACAGGAGTCATCAAAATAATCACTGTGTTTACTGATAGGCTGTTAAGTGCATTTTCAATTGCTATCATCCTGAAAAAGCATATTACTAGAAGTCAGAAGTCAGTTTGTGCCCACATCTCTTTTATTCTGAATAGGCTGTTGAAATATGCTAGCAAAGAAGGTATCACCAAATGCAAAGAATTACATGAAACCCAGTATAAGAACTGGGTATCCTATATCCATTCATTTTGCACTGAAAGGTCATTGGTGTTCTAAAGATCTTAATTCTTATAAGTTAGACATTGTCAACCAAGTACAATAGCACTGTGTTATGAATTATATATTCATCTTTTATGAGGCACAGTAGCCACAAGACCTAATTCTGCTCACAGCAAGACTAAGCCACCCAACTGAGCTCAGCATATTTGCACTATTTTCAGGAAATACACTGAAACTTTTGCCTTTGGTTTCTAAAAATATTCCAAAATATTTCTTGACACAAGTATAATAGAAATCACAATTTCTTTTTCCTGTAGGTATGACTGCAGGGTTTTTAATTTCCTTAAACATTCAGCCTAATACAATAGCCATCAGAGCACCTTCCATGTGGGAAATCCCTTTTAAACGCAAAAATTAACATTTAAGTAGAGATGTGCCTCAATAAAATAGAAGACAACTTCTTAAGGATAATTTTATTTTAAAAGCTGTTTATATAATTTTATTGACATATGAAAGACATGAGTCCAAGTTTCATCAGATTAAGAACTATTTATTCTTTATATTATTTTTCCTTTGGGAAACTTGTACTGAAAATGGGTGGCTGTAAAATATTCCTCAATAATTTTTCTTCATATGGCTTTCTGTATGAATATTTCTGTGTGTATCTTTATCTTCTCTCTCATAGAAGATTCCATCACACTGTTGAAACCAGGATGAATCCAAGGTTTATATGAGCCCAAAACAAGAAGGGATTGCCTCTTTAAAGCTCCGAATTTTCTTCCCATTTTCCTGAGAAAAATATAATCTAAATCTTCTAAATTTTTCGGTGTTATCACACAAGCACTAAGTAAAATTAAAACAATATTTAAAATAATATTAGATGTACTATTACAAAAAATTTGTTCTAGAAAAGCACACTGTGAGGATGTACTTTCTTTGAGCAGGTACAGATGGTAACATGAAAGAAAAAATCATTTCAAACAACTTACATTTTGTTATTATATTCTTTCATTAATGTTCACAAAGTGTTTTGAGATCTGAAGATGATTGGTACTGAAGAAGTGTAAAGCAATAACACCACAATCAATGGTGAACATACAGAAATGACAGGTTTATGAACATATGTGAGAGAATTTTTCTATACTAAATTACCCTTTGCTGAATCTAATAAAGTGTAGATTATGAAATTATTCTGATAGCTTCATAGGCTTCCTTCTCACAAAATTATGATCTTTAAAAATTACTTTAAGATAAGGGAGAAAAAACTCCAAGCACTTGTTTTTGTTTATTATTTTTCCTTCTATTCTAGTCAATGCTCTATGGAGAGCCAGCTTTAAAATACCTCAGTGCATTTTGCTTCTTTCCAGTACAGCCTTTCCAGATTGTTTCTCAGCATTATAAAATTATGGAATTACTGCCTATGGGGAAACTATCAGAAAGCACAAAATAGCTAGGAAAGTACATCTGCTATTAAGGAAACTTATTCTTTAATAAATGGCCTTTAGGAGGATAGATAGTAAAAATTATGAAAATATTCTAGTAGTGGTGGACGTATATTTTTCACTTCTTTTTCAATTCTCCATTTCCTCATGCAAATGATTGTGTACTTAGGTTAATTTGATGCAGTTTTTCTAGTCATATTCTAATTTTTCTCTCTAGCTAAATACCTCAAAATAAAAACCTAAGCTTCAATGCTATTATATAGATCCCAGGAGACCAGGATGTATATTGTGCATTTTGACTAAACTTATATACATAATATAAAAGAGGCTTTCTGAATTTTAACGTATAAATAGAGTACAACCCATAAATTTTATCTTTGTCTTTTATTGAAGCATTAACCTGAGATTGCTAAGTATTTTTGTGAAAGTCTCTTTTTAGAATAAACTTGTTAGCTTTATTGCAATTTTCTTCTGATATGGTAGTATTTTAACTTTTCACACACAAATATTCTAGGTTTTCACCATCCTCTCCGGTCCATCTGGTTTTCATTTATCACTAATCTAATTTTTTTTTTTAAATTATACAATTTTAAAATATTTTCTTTGTGTTTGTTTGTATGTTTACATGTGCATGCACCATCAGAAAAGTTCTCAGAATCATAGAATGACTAAGGCTAGAAGAGACATTTCAAAGTATTCTTTTCCAATCCCCCACTCTAGGAGTGTCACCCAAGGACAACAGCAGGGTTCCCAAGGACAATACCCAGAGAGCTTTTGACTAGCTCTTAAAGATTTGGTAAAGTTCTTTAGGTTTTTCTTTTTGGATCCTTAAATTAAATTTTAAAAAAATTAAAATCCTACAAAGATTAATATTTATCGGTGCCAAAGCAGTGAAAATGCTCTTAATTTTAGATTCCTGTCACTTAATAAATGAACGGTTCTGATCCAGTTATGATTTTCAAATAATTTCCTTTGTTCCTTTGATAAAGGAACATGTTCTCACACTCATGCACTCTTTTCATATTTGCAGTACCCTCATGATCAAGTTTAAAAAAAGCATATCTATCATTTTTAGTGGTTACTGCACCATGAGGAATTTTTTCTGGAGTGAGATCTTTCCTGGTTTTGTTTTTGTACCCTTGTGTTTCCTCTGATCTGTGCATAGTATGTAAAAACAGGATTCCAGTTCAACATGAGAAATTAAATATACTGTTATATAGGAATATATATCTCTGTCTCTTTAGTGTCTTTTTAGAGGCTCTTATGGGGGTCCAGTTATTAAAAAATTTATGGATTTGGTTTCAGTTATTGAATTACTGCTAAATCAAAGGCATTCTGTCTATTCTGTGAGAAAACTGACATTCTCTATCATGTTCTTTCTATTGCACCTTGATGAATATATGAAAGTAACTTCCAAAATGGGAGTTTGCAACTATCAAAACAGGAAATTAATGACAAGGCAGACAAAGGAATTTGTTTTGTTTTCCTTCTATGATGCTAAAGATGACTTTGTCTCATTTATTATTTCTCTTGTTGTTTGGTAGGGCTATTTACTTTCTTATATATGACATGTTGGTGATAATAACAGCAACAACAATGGCTCTTAGAAGATGATAGATAGTTGAGACACAAGATAAGTAATATATATAATCTTATTAATTAAAAATAATAATATAGAGGAAAAAGACTCTTGTGACAGATAACAAACTGGAGTTTCATGGATAAGGAAAAAGCAAATATTCACTCCTTGAAGACAGATAAAATGAATATTTTCCTGGTATTTAATGACTTGTTTGCAAGACTGAAATATGGGGAAGTTCTTTACTGGTAGCAGGGCTGATAGGGACATAACTGAGGACCCCTAGTAGTTAAAAGAAAGACTGAGTTAGATGACTGCTCTTGATGAAAAATGATCCCTAGGCAGTTCCACAAAGCAAATTAAATCTCAGCTACCCCATTTAAAATATCACTCTCTGGGTTCTTCAATCACTTATTTCTTTTCATTTAAAGCCATATTTGATAAATTTATTGGGTTTACTCGATGCTCCTTAACAGTGTCAGCACCGTTAAGAATTCTCCTTCTTGTACTTGCCCACAGTTTTGGGTCATAAAACATACTCCAATACATCCTCTAGAGAAAGAAATAGTGATATCAGCCTAGAGTATTGTTTGGTCTAGAATTCCTCTGAGCCCTGTATGGAATTTCTATAGGTGTGTTTTATTTCCTGTTTTTGTTTTAAGATGCAAGTGCATGGACTAATATACCAAGTGATATTAAATTGATTATTTTGCACCCTACAGGTTCTATTAGAATGATCTGTCATACTACATGACATGCAAAAGTGTTGGAAGCATTTACAAGTGGTATTTGGAGGTACAAACTGTAACTTTTCTCTAAAAAATCCTTTTACTGTTTCTCTGTTTCTGCTGCATCTCTTCTGGATTTTTCCTTTTATTCTTGGATTTCTCAGCCTCCTTTGGACTGAATTCTTTTGGGATCCTCCCTCGTGGGGAGCCCTGCTTATCTCAGTTCTTATGATTCGAAGAAAACTCCTGAGCTCGTTAGAATCTTGTTTCTTGTGTTTATTAAAAGGTCATCACAAAACTTTACAGGTCTCTCTAGGTTGTCTATACAAGGTTAATCTTTGCAATTTGGTACATTTCTTTCTTCTGATGGTACCAACAAGGCCTTGTGGCACACTTCGTGTTTGATGCACAAAATGGCCCCAAAATATGCAGTTCTTTTATCTTTATACCTATTTTTACCCAATTAACAGTAGACACGTATATTATTTTTCTTAATGACCCAATGACCCATCACCTCTGTGATGCACTGCAGCATTTTCTAACCAATCACTTACTATTACCCAAAAACGTCTAGGAGAACATGAAGAAGAAAGAAGAAGGGACAAGGGACAACACCCTAAATCCTCCATCTTGTCTCCTGTTCTCTAAACTAACTTTTTCACCCAGTGATTTAAAAAAAACTTTCTAATCTACACACTTACACTTTTAGCTTTTTCTATGTAACTTTAACATTTGATTTCATGTATCACCATGAAAACATGCTCATGAATTTCATATTGTATGAAATTCAGTGTTCAGTGATCTTATAACTAAGTATCAGAAACAAGGGCACACACTCTGTATTCCAGACTCCAACACAAACCCTATGAAAATGTTGCAGAAAAAAAATCGCAGAATAAAGGAAGGCAATTCTGATGGAATCTTTCCGAACTTTTTATAAACACTGACCTCTGAAACAAACTTTTTCTCAAAAAAGTTACATTTTTTTATTGGAAGGAAAATAGGTTTATTCATTTAATTAAAACAAACAAATCAAATCAAAACAAAACAAGAGAAACAAAAACCAAAACAAGCTAACCAAAAAGCCCTAGGAGATATTAATATCCATGGTCAAAATCTGATGACTAGGAAAAAAAAGCAAACCAGGGAGATACATTTTCTGACATTTTCTGCAAGCCAAATCATGGAAAATAGGTGTCTGTCTCCACTAAATGTGTAGAAAATATTAGACAATGAAAGTCTTCCATCATTTGGCATTCAGACTGACTGTTCTTCTCTTGAGGGTAACAGGAATAGCCCTGAATATTCATACACATACACATGTATATTTACATATGCTTACATACTTTATTTTTTAAAACTAAGCAATTATTTTTCCACAGAAAGTAGAAAACAGGTTTTTTTTTCCTCTTTACCTTCCCTGATTTTGCCTCACCTATGTAAAGGTGGAAGGTTTTATCAAAGCCAGAAAAGCACTGGATCTTAGGATAGATGTTTATCTCCCCACCACTTGATACATATACATGGTTTTTGGGATTATGCTTTTTTATAAGATCAGGGATGTCTGTAAGGTAAACAGCAAAGTGCAAAGGGATTTTAGTACCTTCAATATTAGGCAAAGCCAGCGCATATGGGATTTGAACAGTTGTCAGAACAGCAGCTGCAATGAAGACAGCTGAATTCCACCTTAAATGAAATTTATTTAGAGTAATTTAACAGTACATTTGGATGACAGTAAGAGATATGATATCCGATAGAAAGATAAGAAAGAGAAAATTTTTGTTCTCTAAAAATATACTAGTCTGGCAAAACATTTCACAGGAATGTTTATTTGCCTGTGTATTTAAGGAGAATCCAGACATTTGCTTCAGAAAACCTGATCTCATGTTTCTAATTTACGCACCCAGAAACTTATAAAAAGAAGTCTTTGTACCAGTGACATCAGGCTGAAGACAACCTTATTGTATTTTCAAGTCCATGCACACAATCTGAAAGTCTGACTTCTGACTAAGCTTCTCAATGACTTCATCTCCTTCTTTTCAGGATATGGGCTAAAAACTCTGTTCTAGTTCTCTTGGATGAAATGAAGAGCATTCCTGTTGCTGAGAGACCTTGTCCTACTTCCAGGCCCTTCTCACTGTCCACTGTGAGGAGACAGGAGTTCCCAAAACTTTCTGAAATAAAATGAGTAAATTTATTTGTTTGTTTTTGTGATTTTGCTTTGTTTTGCTCTGTTTTTTGTTCTGGAATTTTTTTCGGTTTTTTGGGGATTTTTGCGGGGGGATTAAATATGTTTTTCCTGAAGGAGAATTACTGAATTAATTATAGATATTCATATACAGATATTAAATATAGATATTAGATATAACTATAGATATGGTTGTAACATTTTCTTAAATTCAAAATATCCAGATTCCAAGAAAAGTTCAGAATATCTTTCTCTTCTTGCTTCTCTTTGAAGCAATTCTTTTAAGTGGCAAGTCTTCAGTGAGGTTTGACACCTTTTATCAGGCCATGTTCTATTAACTAGAAATACCTTCTGACTTCTAATATGTACATGATTACTTTCTATGGCAGTACTCCATTTAAAGGGGTCCATTTTGGACTCAATAAAATATTTTCAAATCAATTGAATTGCAATTTAACTTAATCACTTGAATGGAAATAATTCCCTGACATTACAGTAATATTTATGAAGAAACTAATTGTTTGCATCCCACCACTGGTCACATTCACTTACATAAACAAACTGGAATGTATTTTGGGTTGTTTATATATGTATCAATAAAAAAACAAAAAGTATAAGAATAACTCTGAGGTCAGAAAAACCTTCAACTTTAACACCAATCTTTTAGCATTAATTTCTTGGTAGCTTTGAATGCAGCTTCATTATTCTGACCCAGAAGTGTCCTAATTTCCTCAACCTATTTAATATAGAGAAAGACTAATGATATTACAGGTTATTTTGAAAATTCATTGGTTTATTAGCTCAGTTCCTCAGTGTTTATTGAACACAATGGTAGAGTACATTTCTGGAGTGCAACTTCTGCTTCAGTATTTGCTGTGAGGTGGTGGTGCAAAAAGAAGTGTGGTAATAAACTAGAGAATTTGCCTGAAAACCACTCCTATAAGAATTACTGTTGAAACTAATGTAGACACATCCTTTGGATTAGTTTTCTATTCCAGTAAATCTTCATAGAAGCTCTCTGGATTTGAGAGTACTGAGTAAATTTAATGTCAAGCAGCAGCAACACATAGATGAGAAAGGTACATAAGTATTTCATTGATACCTCTCTCTAAATATAAAACCTAATTTATTTAAATTCACATTTCAGTAAAAAACAAACCTTTACACTTTTACTTACAGCAATATATTGGCTTTCGTTTTTCAAGCATAGGGCATAATGTGAGGTACCCAGTGTAATAGCAAGATAGATTTAAAATCACGAACATGCCAGAAAGGAAGCAAATATTAATGGCCTGGGATTTTATGCCACTGAGAGAATGGCCTGAGACCTCTTAACATCTTTGCTTCTATGATAAGAGAATTTGTGAAATTGTGCTAAAAAGATTATTTGAATAACCGTTTTCTCCTCTTGCTGTAAAACTTAACCAAAACTTAGGCAAGATTACAGTGTATGAAAATTTCAAATGACTCATGTTGAGATTTGGAGCATTAATTATTCAGAATCCATCTGTACTTGGGATGCTCCAGACCCAAGTGGGTTTATTATAGTCAGCATGCACACACCCTCCTTTTACAAAGAATCTGAGCACTGAGGATCCAGTGCAAAATGATTAGTATGGGCCTAGTACAGATATTGTCTTCCTTACTCTGTAGAGACAATATAGAAGACCAGCAAATTTTGCCTTTTTAAATCTCCCCTACCATGACAAGTGCTACAGGGAGGGAAAAAAGCTGAAAACCAAAATGCCAAGCATGGAGCAGAAATTGTACTTAAAAATTGGTATAATAAGATATGGGTTGCATTTGCATTTGTACATACAGAATCAGTTCAGATTTTTTTATAATCTCAAATTTTGTTCTTCTGGAGTTCAACCTTATATTATTTTATTTTTAATAAAGAAGTCTCTATATAGTTCTGTTTATTTTTTTTTTCATATCCTACTTCCCACTCCATTTTCCCACCATAGGTACTTTTTTCTTTGAATTTTTCCCTATCATGTATGTTTTACTTGTCTTTTTTCCTCTAAATCCCTTCCCTTTTTTCTGTTGAGCCCTAGTATTCTCCTCTCTCTACTCCTTTGCTGAACTGTGGAATCTGTGAGGAGATAAAACAGATAAGAGAAAAGGAGCCATCCAGCCAGGCAAAAATCCAGGCAGCTAGGACTGGATCAGAGGCTGCTTCTCAGCACAAAGGCTTTCGTCTCAGTGCTTTCTAGGGCATTCACAGCCAGTTGAACAACTCTCAGCAATCTCTGCCAGATCTTTGTCTCCTTTCCACCACATTCAACAAATGAAGCTTTCAAAAAGAATGTACTTCTACTGAGTTTTCATGTCAAGGTTTAGGTAGGGCAGGTCTACAGTGGTGGTTTATATAAGAAGTTTCTAGAAGCTGCCTCTAAGTCCAGTGGGGCCAATGCCCACAGGCTCCATGAAGAAAGCACCACTGGCCAAGGCCAAGCACGTTGGTGACAATGGTATAGCATAGTTAGGAAAGGGAAGAATTCACTGTGCAGAAGCAAATTACAGCTTGACAAGACAGGAGTGAGAACCTGTGAGAGAATAACTCTGCAGACACCCAGGTGTCAGCGAAAGGAAGGGGAGGAGGAGCTCCAGGCACCAGAGCAGAGATTCCCCTACAGCCTGTGGTGCAGACCATGGTGAGGCATGACCAGCTGTGCCCTGCAGCCCACGGAGGTGCCAGGTGGAGCAGAGCAGCCCACAGAGAATCCAACAGTGGGACAGGTGGATGCTACCAAAGGAGGTTGTATCACCACAGAAAGTCCTTGGCTTGGCTCCTGGCAGGAACTATGGACCCATGGAGAGATGAACCCACCCTGAGCAGGTTTTCTGCTAGGGCTTTTGACCCCATGGGGGACCCACCCTGGAGCAGGCTGTTCCTGAAGGACTGCATCACATGGAAAGGACCCCCATGCGGGAAGTCTGTGAAGAACAGCAACCTTTATGAAGGACTCGCACTGGACAAGCTCATGGACAGTCTCCCATGGAATATATCCCATGCTTGAAGAACAGAAGTCACAGAGACAATGTAATGACCCTACAGCAATCCTCATTTCCTACCTCTCCTGCCCTGCTGGTGATAGTCATGAAGATAATTTGGGAATAGAATTAATCATGAGAGGAAGGAAGGGGTGGGTGACAGATATTTTTAAGATTTGTGTTTATTTCTCAGTATTCTACTCTGATTTTATTGATAATAAATGCAAGTAATTTTCCCGAAGTCGAGTCTGTTTTGCCCATGACGGTAACTGGTGAGTGATGTTTTCCTGTCCATTTTTTGGCCCATGGCACGTTCATTACATTTTCTCTCCTCTGCTCATATGAAAATGGGGAGGGATCGAGCAGTTTTGGTGGGCATCTGGAATCCAGACAGGTTCAATCCATCACATCACTTTAACATTTCAATTATGCAATGATTTAGACAGCAGTTACTGTCAGAGACATCTTATCACTTTTTCATGTGAAAGAAATCCATATTCCACTCTTGTGTCTTTGAAATAATTTCTGTCCACTTGTTAGAAATGATTCCTGATAAACTCGTACATTGAGGGTCAATTCTTGCCCACAGGAAGATGTCAGCTTATCCAATATGCAGGTTGTACTTGCAATCTCATCCCACTGCATGTTAGAGCTTCTATCCCACTTTCACAGCTCCTTTGCAGGTTTCAAACTCATTCTCTCTCATTAGCTCTTGCTGTCTTTGACACATAAGACTGAATGACAGGATTTATGCCATATTGCAACAAGCACAGGTCCTGAATCAGCTGTAAGATTTGATAAATATAAAGTGTAATTTTCAGGTAAGCGTGCAGTAAACACATACTTTATACCACAATGAAATAACTATTGACATGATCAGAAAATTGCCTTCATTTTCACTGTCCCACTTCCTTACACTTTAGTCACAAAAGAAAAGGCAGCAGTGTGCGCTTGCAGACGAGAAAGCCAAATGTACCCAGGGCTGTGTCAAAAGAAACAAGGCCAGTAGGGTAGGGTGCTGATTCTCCCCCTCTGTCCTCTTGAGACCCCACCTGGAGTTCCACATCCAGGTCTGAAGTGCCCATCGTGAGAAGGATTTGGACCTTTTTTGGGTAAGTGCAGAGAAGAGCCAGGAAGGTGATCAAAGGGCTGAAGCATCTCTCCCATGAAGATAGGCTGAGAGTTGAAGCTGCTCATCGTGCAGAAGAGAAAGCTTCAAGGATATGTCATTGTGGTCTTCCAGTACCTGAAGGGAACCTACAAGAAAGATATAGCGAGATTATTTTAAAAGAGTATGGAGTTACAGGACAAAGGGAAATGTCTTCAAACTGAAAGAAAGTAGGTTTAGATTAGGTAAAAGGAAGAAATTCTTCACTGCAAGGTGAACCTTCACCAAAGTTGGTGAGACAGTGGAACGGGTTCCCCAGAGAAGTTGTGGATACCCCATCCCTGGAAGTGTTCAAGTCCAGGACAGTTGGCACTTTGAGAAACCTGGTCTATTGAGAGGTGCCCATGGCAGGAGAATTGGAGCTAGATGATCTTCAAGGTCCCTTCTAATACAAGGTATTTATTATTTGCAAGTTTATGAAAGGTGACATCCCAGGTTTGAGCCCTTAGTAACAAAAAACCCCAGGGTAGAAAGTCAGGCTGACAGATGGGTCCCCAGAGAACCCCCATCAGCACAGAGGGGACCCCCATCTGCATTCACCACTTTCTCATGGTGCACACGTGTGATGTAGGTTCTGCTGATTCTGATGATTTCTCAGACCTGGTTTTCCCCTTCTGACCTGTCACAAGGATACTTAAAATATTCTGAAATTGAAACCCTGTAAATGCAGAAAATGAGAAGAAGATGGATAGATACTTATCTTCTGCCTTCTCAACTTCATTTAACAATGTTACACTCTGCAATATCTATTTTTACTTACTACAATAAATCTTGGCTAAACAGTAAGACCATTTGAAATTCCATACAATTTTTTTCCTGGTATACTGACAGCTGTTTTGTTTTCTTTCTAGGTCCTCTGAAGTTTTGGTTAAGTTTTTTAGTAATATCGGGATTATAACTAAAATTTTGTGATGGATTCCTGTAAAAATTGAATATTTTAGAGGTAGTTTGTTCAATTTTTAAAATACTTTAGACAGTGTTTTCTTACTGAAAAAAAAAGCTTTTTTAGCATAGAAACTCCAAAAAAAGGCTGGAATCATGGTATGTCAGGATAAGTGCATGAAGTTTCTACAAACTCCAGGACACTCTCCTGCTCTCCTCCTCTTTCTCGCCTTTGACCAGCTGCTGTCTATGGTTACTTATGTGTTTGCTTTAAAAGAAGTTGTTAATCTGCAGTCTGAAAGGATACCCTATCACCTGAACTTGCAGCTTTATTATTCTCTATGGTTCTTTCTCTTTGAATGAAGTATTTTATTTGAGACATCACTAGGCAAATCATTACCTTTTCAGAGTTTCCAGTTTATAGGTTAAAATCAAACTATGAATAGCATAGTGTGTCATATGTCATATCTCTTGGAGGATCTCTATTATCATCTATTACCATGGCTTGATGCATTAGGCAATGGATGACTGAGTTATTTTTGATTGCTTTTCCTGATACAGCTGAAAACAACTTTCTTTTTTTTCCTCCAATATAAAATAGATTTGTTATACTTCAACAAAGATAAACAAAAGTGAAAAACTCAAGGTCACAAACAACAGAAATAAACATTCAAAACTCCACTATTCAGATGTTCTTTTGATCTGTCAAGCACCCCTCAATATCCCCAAGGTTTTAAGTGATTGTTTCACTCACTACATCATAGTCTAGAAGATCTCTGGCTATCCCCATTGCCTTTTATCCACTTGAAATCATTTTACTTTGTAAGTACACCACTGGTCCCATAGTTATGTCTGTGCATCTTTGGAACATTTACATTATTAAATTATCTACAATCCATGATCTATTATTAAATAAGCACTGCTTTACTGAAGCCAAAGCAACCCTATAGGCACAAAAATGTATTAGTATAGCAGTGTGCTTCTAAAAGGTGACAGATGGGAAAGACAGCTACAAGGACAGTGCTGGACCCTACTAACCCACCAGAGATTGAAACCATCAATCAGGAAAAAACATGGTAACAGTGTAAAGAGGGAGGAAGAGATGATATCTCTCCCAGCCTTTTTTATTAGGCCTTTTTTCTGTTGTCTGTCATGCTTTTATTTCCATGCAAAGGGAGGATGAGGACGCATTGTCATTCTCAAGGCAACATTTTTTTCATTTGTGATTTAAACTCTTTCTGAACTGATTGGTAAATCCAGCATCAAGCAAATAATCTTCTCCTGCAATTTAAATCTCAGATGATGTCCCAATACTAATCATTCACTATATCTGTGAAGGGTAACACCTACTCCTTGGGACAGTCATTTAAGTTTCAGTGGAATTTGAAAGCTCTGGTAGCACTGCTGCAAACTTGAAATCATGCAGCGAGGTTTTATTAAATCTAATAAATTAAAATAAAAATGCAGAGGTAATAATTGACATAAATATTAAAGAATCTAAATTGCATAAAATTAATCAGAAAACATAATAAATAATACATTGTCATAACAAGACGTTGTTTTTCAGTCCCCTTTTTTCTCTTTCTTTATATGAGCAGGTGCATGGGAAAATTGGTCATTCTGTTTAGAGCTGAAATTCAGTAAGGAATTAATTATTCAACTAGAACAAGCTTTTTCTTTTACCTTCAAGGATTAAATAAAAATTTACAATTTATTTAGTTGTTCAAAATGGGAATAAAAGATACAATTTATCTCTAAAATTAAAAACATCCTCAGTTTCTGATAATTTTGATAAGCTTCTAAAACACTTAAAGGAATGTTTAATATATCATCCCTACAATGAAAAATCTTCAACCTA
Source organism: Cyanistes caeruleus (assembly GCF_971803275.1). Taxonomy (NCBI): domain Eukaryota; kingdom Metazoa; phylum Chordata; class Aves; order Passeriformes; family Paridae; genus Cyanistes; species Cyanistes caeruleus. Next base: position 17,689,056 of record NC_141704.1, on the reverse strand, counting down.
GGTTTTTGTTATTCATTCTCCCTTCCATTTCTCTAGATTTATCTTTCAAAAAGTGAGCATTCAGGTATCTTTGGTGCATGTGATTTATATAAAATTCATCACATTGGCATATTTTTGGTTGTTACTCTTCAAACATCAAAATTATTTAAAACAATATTGTTCCAATGCCATGGAAGTTCCTTGTCTTTTTTTGGGGTAAAAAAAAATCGTATTTGGGATTAAAGAAGCAATTGAAAACTTCAATCACAATATCTATACTGAAGGATAATAAGCAGATTTATAGAAAGCACTAAAAATTGGGAAAGAAGCCACATGATTATGCCACATATTTTCATTATATCTATCATTCAACAATATGGACTGCAGAAAAATTATTTACTATTTACTACAAGAATTCAATGATACTGTTATGTGTTTAATCATTCATTACTCTTGCTCTCAGCTTCAAATCATAGCATACTCAATAGAGTTTATTGTTCCTAATTTATGGAGTCTGACACTACTCCCTAGCCTTTGGGTCAGTTTGAGTCATATGCATACACAGAGAAATTAATATTTAAACAGGTTCTCTATATTGGAATTTAAAATACATTGCAAAGAGCTGATCAAGTGTTCAGCAAAGAAGATAAAGCTGTAAGAGCAAATTACATGCTTGGACTCTGAGCACTTGGAGCTGAGAATTAGAAGACTGCCTCTGTTCCTTAATTTTAGAGTGTTTGGAAGACATGGAATGTGTTGACCAGACTTTGAGTACATGTACTTTTTCAAATCTGCTTCTAGGGCTACTTCTCAAATTATGATTAATATTATTTACTTGAGACTTTGATACCCAGACTCAGTTTTATATAATGTACGAATTAATGTTCAGAAGACAATTAAAATCTTTGAATAGCTGCAAATTATTCTCAGCAGAGAAATGCATCCATATTAAGATCCCATGCAGATTGAATTTATTAGACATCATAGTGTACTTGCTTAGTGAGCCATATGTATCCTAACTCTGCTTTTATACACAGGGGCTGTCCTAATTTCCCTGGTTTCTTGGGCTCTCCGTCGTTTGTCCCAGCCCTAACAATAAAGTTAGGAAACATTATTCCTTCTCTGTCCTTTTAGAATGTAGTCATAGAATTTCTTAGGTGGAAAAGATTTATAAGATTGAGTCCAGCTATTAACTGAGTACCATGTTCACCACTTGGTCTCTAAGTACCGCATCCACATGTTTCTTTGATGGGTTGGTAATTTCCACTTACCTGGTGACCTGTTGGTGATTGACCACTTCCCTGCAGCCTCTTACAATGCCTGAAACCTTTTCTGTGAGGAAATGTTTCCTCATGCCAAATCTAAATCCCTCCTGGTGCGACTTGTAGGTATTTTCCTCGTCCTGTCACTTGTTTACCTCGGAGAAGAGACTGATCCTCACCTTGCTACAACCTCCTTTCAGCTATTACAGACACCAATAATGTCTGAGGCTCCTTTTCTGCAGGCAAAGCAACCTCAGCTTTCTCAGCCCCTCCTCATAAGACTTGTGCCCTAGTTGTTTTAACTTACGCCCTGTGGAAATGAAGGTTATGCAGAAATATATATATGTGTTGTCATTAGTAACTTTTTAATCTTCCAAGCAGATTAATACTGAATTTGAATGCAGAACAGAAATATTAAAAATGCTAAATGTTTACAATTTTAGTGAGAGTTGACAATATGCCTAGAGGACACATTCTGCTATTATTACTCTTGAGAGAAAATCAAATAACTCAAAAGGCTTTATTTTGCTATGTCAATTCATCTTTGTAAATAAATCCAGACCGGCATCAGCAGTTAGGGCAGGTCAGGCCTGAGGGAGCCACCTGTGTGAATTCTCATATGTGAATGACAGAACATGGAAGAGGGGCTGGAAACACGGTATGAGAGTGGGCAGGAGCAGCTGCAGGCCAGGGAGAGGAAAATAAGCACCTGTTAGATTAAAGGAGTTGCTGAGGACATGAGAATGACACGGCACACTGTGAAGGGCAATGGAGATAAAAGGGATCTCAGATTGTTGAAATGATCTCTCTAAGATACCTAACATGACTCCCAGGTATTTTTAGGAGTAGAATCATACTGTAGGGAGAAAGAACACAATTCTATACAGGCTGAATTAAGATTCATCAATGTGACTTATGACTGTACAGTTGATATTTCTTATTAAGAGAAAGGAGGTGGGAGTAACTGGTGGGCAGTGAAGAGTCTCTTCCAGTGTTCTAGAAAGGGAACTTTATTTTCCTAATTAATTTTCAAGATGTTCAAACCATATCAAGCTGTCCATTATTCACTATTGAGCACATCTTTGTGTTTCTTAATTGGTAAAGAAATAAAATTGCCCCCAGTAAAGAAAATTTCTATTTCAAATAGTATAGGTTCTTTTGTTATTTCTGGTTATTCATCACATGTCTTTTTTATCTCTCTTTTTTTTTTTTCTTTTTTATTTTTTTTTATGAAGGATTTCATATGGACTGCTCTCTGTCCAGAAAGCAGTAATTCATGATCTTAGGGCCTTAGGTCTCCTACTGTCTATTGAATGTAATAACTCTCAGATGATCTCCCTCAATCAAATAAATTCAATTATATTATATACTGGGGTAGACTATTGTAGGTATGAAACAAAAATCAATGTCCTATACTTTAATTAAGGTTCTGCAGTTATGAAATTAGATTAAAATGTTAAAATATGCTCATTTTTGTTTGCAATTTTACTTTGACAGATGGTCTGCACACCTTTGGAACGCTTTACAACTTTCCAGTTTCACAACATTTTGAGTCATACCTGACTGTTGCGTCTTGTGCAGTGCCAACTGTTTATTCTATAGATTATATTGAACTGTTATGGGAATCTGGAGGAATTTTCATTTACTATTTTATGTCCTATCCAACAGGCAAATCACAGAAAGCTTTTTAGATAGATGTGGGCATGTTTGTAGGCACTTGAGTCTCTGGCAAACAGCTCACTGCAGCTCTAGTTTAATCAGCTCATTCTTTGGCATTTTCTTGCTGCTTTCTTGCCTGAAGGGCAAACACTATCTTAATGAAGCACACAAGGACAAATGACTTTTCCAGGCTGTGATTAATTTTCACAAGCTGACTTTAATCACTGGTTAATTAATAGAAGATTTGTTGATTTACAAAAAAAGCAGTCATCATAAGCAGTATTATATCGATTTGTTTTTCATTAATTTAACGCAGTAACAAGCTTTTATTTAGAAATTAAATGTGTTGAAATTCCATGCTAGGAAGGATGACAGTGTACTAGAAAAGAATATGGCATCTACATAGCTTGTAGGGTTTGCCTGCTTCACTTAACCTTTTTAGAAGAAATGGATACCAGTACTACTCTAGCTCGACTCCATCACCCCCTTACTCACACCTGAAAAATGGGATTAAGATTTTTTGCACTATTCACATCAATATTTTAATAATAAATGGTTAGTAGCAGTATATGACTTATACAAGAGATATGGCAAAGATCACACAGAGTTCTATATGCAAATGAAACAGTTTTCCCTACCTCGGTAGGGAAATAGATAATGCTTTTGTATTATTATGCCTGGAACTGGAAATTGTTTAAGACCAAAATTATAAACTGCATTTAACAACATAAGTTAAACTATTGATTTTTTCATGCTACTATGACAGAAATTGTAATGTAGATTCTACAAAATGCGTAGTAATTGGTTTAGATCTGCTTGATGAGGCACCCCATCGTGATGTAACAGGTGAAACCACAGCCAGAATCTCTGACAAGAATCTACAGGCAAACAAATTTAGATAAAAGCAAAATGATTATTTTTAATAGTTATGGGGTGAATAGTCTAGGAGATTGGATGATCTACCATCCACTTTCTTTAATGGAAAGATAATTGCCAATCTGGAAGAGCTAAAAATTTTGGGAATTCAGTATGACCACAGTGCCTGGAATGTACTGGTAACATGGTCTATAATAAACAGATCAGAATAAAGGAATCTCTGGTCTTTTCTGGACATGGAATCTATGAATGCTGAGGCCCATTGAAGTTGCTTGACACATGAGACCAAATATTTTGTCAGACTTCAGTACTTAATAAAATCAAATAAGCATTGGTTATGATACTGATACAGATACACTTTATCATAGTTTATATTACATTACTTTATTAGGCTTTCTATTAATCATTTTATGCTTATCTATTCTTTTCTGCACAATAAAAAATCCAACTTGGTTGATAGAAATCATACAGTGCATATAGAACTGTAAGTGGAATTTACTCTCAAAATAATATTTTTCTTTTTCCCTTTGCAAACAAATATTCTCCTTTTACTTAGAAAAAGTGGAGGAATTGTAAAATTATGTGATTTTTACCTACACAGCTGCTCATAGTTTGGGGTTTTTTGTTTGTTTGCTTTTACACACTGCAGAAAAATGTGTAATTTGCTAATATTTGGTATACATGAAATCCCATTCATTTTATGATACCTTAAAGTGTTGCATTGTATAAAATGAAGCGTTCAAGAAAATGATTATGTAGATTCAATGTTTGCATGCTGAAGTCTGGGACAGTTTTGACTTTAGCTTTTGACTCTTCAGTCAGAGCAGATAATGCTCACTTAGTGACATTGTACCTGGGATTCTTCTCCACAATACCACTTTTCTACCAATGGCAACAGCAGGAGGCTGAAAATGCAGTTTAGCACATACTCTGTAATAGCAAATTTGAATAGGTTTTGTTAGAGGGAGCATTACACTTCCACTGGGCACTATGCACAGTACTATTATATAATGAAGCATCAATTAAAATGCCATTAAAATAAGATGTTTTCCTGTTGTCTTTTCAATGATGTTATCTTGGCACTTCATCTGCCTAATGTCATCAGTTAGCACAGAAAACCAGTGCCATTAAGGTTAATGTGTAACATGTTTATAATGTACATTAGTGTGCCATAACATATGTCAAACATGAAACCCGATCATAGTGATGATGGTGGATTCACAAAGGAATACACAAAGAGTATGAAAAATATGTGAACTGACTCCTATCTGAAAGACTGTGTTGGCATTCAGTCAAGTGTTGAACGTCTAAGAGCAAGGTAAATAAAACTGAAATTGGAGGCTGAAGAAGTCTGGGTAGAGACATGACAACAGATAAATAATTCAGGGCCTAACGTTGTTCTGGAGTCCTCAATCACACCTCTAAATTCTCATGGATAACATTTTGTTACAGTCCTCCCACAATAATTCACTGAAAAGACATTTTTCATTAAAACATATAGTAAAAATAGCATCGGGTGAATATCAGAATGTGCAATACAATGTCTAACTAATGATAATTACTGGGGAGCCTACATTTTCTGGATGTTTTCAAAATTATTCTGTTCCTAGACAGTTACCAGTTTGATTAAAATGATGTTGGAGTAATTATTTAAAAGCACTGCAGACAAAATTCACATTTTTCTGTTTTCAAGACCACCTACAACTGAGATAAAAACTGAACTAAAAAGGCACATATGAGTTTAAAGTCGCTGTCACTTCTTCTATTTGTGTACATGACACATTGAAAAATAACTTGCTGTCTTACAGCAAGTCAAAAATAAATTTTTACACATTTCTCCAACAGCTATAATCAATCAAAACATAGATTTGTAGTCAAAAGATTACACTCTTGATACATTTGAATCTTTTTCTATTGTAATAAATCTTTCAGTAAAAAATGGATACCTCAGCATAGTCTTTGGTGAAAAACAATGTGGAAAACATAATTTAAATTGCTAGCCCAAGTAATGTTCAAATACCTTATCTAATAACAATATTTAACTAGATATGGTCTACATGTAATTTTTTTTTTTTTTTTTAAATTCCATATATTATGAAAAGAGAATCCATGCTGATAGGGAGTTCATTGAGAAAAACAGCATCCCCTAGACACATTTACTTATAAACAGGAGTGTCAGATTGATTTGGAATATAACAGTATCTAAACAAATCTGGTTAGATTTCTTTCCTTTTTCCTCTGTTTTTTGGAGTGGGCTTTTCTTTGGAGGTTTTTGTTGGCTGGTTGATTGGTTGCTTGGTGGTTGTTTTTTGTTGTTTGTTTTTGGGGTTTTTGTTTCATTTTTGTTTGTTTTTTAATCAGTGAGTGAAAAAAATTGTCTCTTAGGGAATTATGAATAAGAAGATTGGAGGTGATAAAATTAGATCTGACAATGACTTTCCATTTAAATGAACTTGAACAGAATATTTAGAAAATTACATGCAAAAAACCTGTTAGTTCCTACTCCCAAAGGAAGTGGCAAAATTCCCATTGCTTTACCTGGAAATAAAAGAAAAATATAAATGTGGATGTCTGAATTCTAACTAATTCAATATTTTCAATGAAATGCCTGGCAGCATTTGACAGGTTTGTTAGACGATCACTCAGTTCCATTGTTATCCAAAAGAACTTGTGCTTTTAATCCATTGTTTTAATGTAGTCAAAAGGACATAAATTTCTGTCTCAAAGCATCATTATATTGCTCATTGTGAGTCCTTAGAACTAGTATTCATTAAAGAAGGAAATCAGATGTAAGTGCAGCTTTTGGGTCACACTATCTTTAAAATACAAGATAAAAAATTGCTAAAATAACTCAGGCAAGATATTTTTGAGACCCTCATTTTCACTTCTGAAACACTGAAGAAAAGAGTTTGATAGGCAAAAGAAAAAGCCAAACTCCTGAATCTACCTGAACTCACTGACCCTGAACTCACAAGTAAAACTTTCACAGGATTTATCTTTCCCAAATACCTCACGTGCTGGGATAGGTGTCTTCCTTACTAAGACTAGAAATTGGGAATATGACCTAACTGTACAATTAATTAATATATGGGTTGATTTATCTCACACTGAAATAGACACGAATTGCCTTGTTGAAGATTTCCTGTGTTGGCATCTAGGGAGACAAGATTGATGGCCAAGGCAAATTTGCTATCTCACTTCCACATAAAAACTATAAAAATCCTACCCTTCATATTCCCAATAAGGTGAAATTTCATCTAAGAAACAGATTTAGAATCTGAAATCTACATCCTTGTTAAAATGAATGTTTTACAAGCATTTAGAGATTTTGAATACTTTGACGAAACAGGAATACATTTGTAGCTGCCATAACTGAAATATCCGCAGGACACATACAAAAGACTCTCATTTTTGTGCCAATAAAACTATTTCACAATTATTTTCAGAACTAAAAATCTGAGACTGTTGAGCACTACTACTCAAGGACCTTAGAGCTGTTAATCTCAATGAAGATATGCTGTTCAGACTTTGTTGTGCTTCAGCCAGTGATTCCTTGCTTTCTACAGGAAAATGTTATGATGCAATATGGATAACTGAGAGAACACTAATTTGATTCTAAGATTTAACCTGCACCAAGAGATCCCTGCAGTAAGTAACATCATTCCAGACATGTGAGAGGAAGTATGGATTTTAGGATATAGAGTGCTATGAAATAATATTTTAAATTAATGAAGAAAACCCCTTAGAAACAACTGTAAATTACAGAAGAGAGAATTCTCCACCTCACAGTAATAGTGATCAGGAACTATCTTCAATCCTCTGGCAAGTGAAGGAGAAAGAAAAGCTCCCAAATGCTTTGGTAATTATCATTATCTTTTTTAATACATAATCATCTAGAGTTTGTGCCAGCATAATTCATCACCCATCTGTGGCCATGCACAGAAGTTATCACAGTCTAAAAGCTTGTGCAATACACTACTGGCTGTGTGACAGCTGGTTGGAAGACAGACTGCAGAAAAATCTGTGATAAGAGGAAGGAACCCAGGAGTTCAACCCACAAACCTTCCCTAAGCTGTTCTGTAACTTGCCATGGCAGATCAATGAATTTACTTGTAATGAACTGACTTTCCACCAGGCTTAGAATTTTGTTAAACCTCTAGGAATTCAAGGCTGTGGACTCTCAGATCATTAATGAATCACAAATCTAAGTTAAATTTTATTTGTTTATTTAAAGGAAAACATTATTACAGTTATCATATTGATTCTACACTATTAATATGCATTTTTATTAGACTATAACATATATGAAAAAAAAACATTTTTACCAAAAAAGAATTTAAACTGGGGTGAATTCTGAATCCTTGTTTTGAACAAATGCATCATCAATTTCAAAAAAACATTTAAACATAACACTTCCCTGATCAACTTGATCTAGGGGATGACATCCATGCCTGTGATAGCGAGGTTGGAACGAGATGATTTAACAACCCTTCCAACACAAACCATTCTATGCTAGCAAGAAAATAGTCAGATCTCCTGGTAAACCTGCTCCACACACACACACAAACACAAAGGTGACTTCCAGGAATGACATACATCTTTGTAGATTTTGTGAATTCAATTAAAAAAAAATATTATTATGTTTGGCATTCATTATCATTTACTTTAACCTAAACTAATCTCCTCCTGGACTTCTTTCATTCACTAGAGAGACATATGTTCCTGCAAGGCAAGACAAAATAGTAACTGAGCTTTGTGTGGTCTGAACCATATTGTTCATGGAATAGCATCCTTCCTTTTGTCTGCAGAGAGAGCCAAAGAAGCTCACCAATATCTGGAAATGTCTCTCTGCTCTTGCTCCTCTGTGTATGTGGATCTGAGTAGTCACTGGTAGATTCATGGCAGCAGGAATGAACACAGAAATGCCATCACCTGCAGCCCACCTTGGGGCAAAGTTCAGTCACAAACTGTGGTTTTGGTGGCAATTCAGATGTGGAGGTTAACAGTACTTACAGATGTAGAAACTGTACTTTATTTGCAGGATCAAAGTTCAGTCCAGGAGGAACTACACAGAGCAACAAAACCAAGTGAAACACCCAGAACTGGAAGGATCAAAGTGAAACAGGAGGGCAGCTGAAGCCCCACGGTCTTGGAGCACGTTTCCAAAATGCTTTTCTTCATGATTATTCATTCAATGGGCCATGCCAACAGACAGATGTGGAGCCTCAGCTGTGGTGTGATCTCACCAGTGTTCATACAGAACTTTGACTATCACAGTTTGATATTTTGAAACTCCAGTTTGAGTGGTTTAACTGGAGTTATTACGCTTAAATTCTGAGCGAAGGATGTATTTCTTTCCACCACCTTAATATTCATTAAATACTTGCCAATAATATAAGCATGAAAATATATTACTTTTCCCTCTAGCAGAAACAGTAGTTTGAGTGAACAGTGCACTGATTTAATATTCAAAGCAAATGATCCATTTGAAGTCAGTAGAATGTAAGTCAGCTCAAGAATTTTCAACTTGTCTGCACCACATTTATAAGCAATGACCACTTCCACAAGGTTTACAGCTTTGGAGAATCAAAGCTCACACAGGCCTGAAAACTGTGAACTGACACCATCAATATCACAAAAAAGCAACCTGTTTGTTAACTGCTGTCTAAAAAATCCCTACAGAATTAACCATGAAGATTCATGACTGCTCTGAAAAAAAAAAGTCTTGGCAATTCCTCTAGAGCAAGCATTTCTCCCTTAGTTTCTTCAATATTTTAATCTGTCACTTGTAAAAAGTTTTAAGTAAATCAGTCGGGTAACAGTTTTATTTGAAAAATATCAACAACCAAACACTATTTTTGTTTACTTTTTTATGGGAATTTAAATTATATCAACTCCATCTCTGTTATTTTCAGAAAAAAAAAAAAAAGTTATTTATTTGAACATTTTTATTTTGATTTTCTATCTGTAATGCTGGGAAGATGCATATATGTATATGTATATGTATATGTAAAATTTTATAATCTACCTCGGATTTCTTAGCTTATATTTCTTCTTCATGATGTTCATCAGACCTAAAGGGTATCTTTCTGCCTTGATTTGGAAAGGATTTTGTTTTCAGCGATGTAAAAATTCACCACATTTCAACAGAAAAATAACTTCATATTCAAAACTAGAAAATGAACAATGTTCTGTCAAAATATCTATACTGGGACATTTTTGAGCAGCAGTTGAAAAACAAGAAAGTTATTTGTTGTCTTATGTCTGTCAAGACATGTCTGCAGGGAGACATGTCCAGAGGCAGGCAATTCACATTTCATGAATATAGTAATATCTTCAGCCTTATTAGTCAGAATTTTTTTCACTGTCCTTCAAAGTATTTTGTCTCTATGATTTACCTTTCTCATCCTTTTTTTCATGGATGAGGTAAAAAGCCTAAAAATCTCATTATGAACCTTCCTTAAGTTTTTAGCAGTATTGATTAAGCCCATATTGTCTTTATAAATAAAATGCCACCATTGTTCTATCACACTAATTTCTACTTTTCTTTTAGTGCTTTCTTCAGCTTTGAGAATTGTGTTCAGTTTTGATAACCTCCTCTCAGCAAAGTGATGCTGCACCATCCCTTCCATAAATCTCAGTAGTAATCTGGATAATATTCCAATATGAAAATAGCTTCTTCTCATTTTTAAATTTTTATTTACATTATTTTTTTTAATATTACTTTTCAGTGAGAAGATGTTATTATTTAACCATCAAAAATGATCATTAGGTTAAGTGATTACATATATTCTAGAATACATCACTGTTAGTTACTTTAGTTCTTCCTTTGGTTGTAGCCTGCAATTATTTACAATGAGTTCCCTTGGTCATATATTGTCCTACTATTTATCTTTTCCAGGGCTTGAGGTCTCATCCTTTACTTGAATCTGAAGTAACTTATATCTAAATAAACCAAATAGTATAAGATTTATCAAACTGAAAGACAGAAAGAAATGAGAGATTCAACTTAGAGACACAAAGGGATAACAGAAATGGAAAGCCAAATTTTCTTTCCTATTGTTTTTGCAGTTAAATCTTCCAATTTAAGAAGGACTTAGAGATAATAAATTTAAAACATAAAATTAAATCATAATATGTTTATTTTTTTCTTATCTCTAAGCATCCTTCACAGGTCATTTTGAGACTAGGATACAGTCTGGCCATGGAAAACAATTTCTTATCTCTAAAAAGTAGCTAAAATAGTTGAAATTAAATATTTAACTTTTGCTTCCTTTACTCTCTTTAATACTGAAGATCATAGTACAAAACACCTTCCTATTTAAGATGTATGATTGAGAAGGCTGATGAAAATTTTAGACATATACATCTTGCAAAATCATTAAATTGTGTTCTCTACTGGAGGTATTTTAATTATAATTGCCCAAATACAAACAATCAAGGTCATATGTTGCTGGCAAGGGAAAACTCTCTACATAATCTTTCATTGTTGGCAACTTTCTAGGAGCCTTCCATCAACAAAACTTAATGATTTTCCTTTTTTTCCCCCCCCTCAATTTCAACATTAAAATACACCAATAAAAACATTTAGATAATTAAATATCATGCATATATGTAATTGTAAACTACCCAGAGATAAAATAAATAAAAACCTTTTAACAGATTTTTTTAGTTCCTCTATTAAATTAAAACAAAGTTCTAAATAAAAATTGCAAAACAAAGTTCTTTATGAAGAAAGAAAAAAGAAGAACTATAAGCATATGAAAATACACCTATATATAAACATAAACATTATTTTGAGATATCCACTTAGTACAATGGCACATTAGCAATAAAATTCAAATAGATTACTGCAGTATTGTGATAGTTAGATTAATGTGAAGTTTTTACATTTTGCTAATGGTTTTGTATAATTAGAACAAAGTTGAATTGCAACATTCAAAATGTAGCACATGAATAATAACTACTTCCAACTATTTGGATTATTATGGCAATATTGCAATAATTGCAATAATTATGATTGTGATTAATTAATTAATTTTAATAGACTAAGGATAATTTAGAATTATTTCATTCCATGAGTTAATTTTGTGTATACATGCAACTGCAGACAGAAAGGAAGTTCTTTACAGGTTGAAAAATTTCACCTTGAATCCTAATTACATCAGTGGTATAATTCAAAACTTTTGAATCAAGATGGAAACAGTATGTTTCACTAAATAATTTTTAAGACCCTTTGATTTTCCTATAAAGCTTTATGACAGAATGACATATAATATGGATCATTATAAAATATAAGGATGTCAAATTAGAAATACTTGTCAGCTTTGAACTTCTCAATCAATTAAAAATAGAATTAAAAAAATATTTTAATATGACACTTCTAAACTTATTTTCCCATACATATATGATGACAAAAATACATCCAAAATTGAAATATATAATTTTTAAAGTAAAAAAACTAATAATTGAATAACTAAGTATTCAATTGTCCATTCAAAAAGTCTATTTCAGGAGGTGTTCTCAACCAATATATGTGAAATATCTCTTGCCATAACAAATCTAAGTGTGTGGTATATAATGGAAAACTGAGTTACATAGCATTTATCTTTTCAAGAACAATGCCCTTCATGGTTTTCAACATTATTTTTCATTAATGGGATGTCATTAGTGATAAATATTACCAAAAATATAGATAACATTCATTCAATCACATACACCCACTCTTCTATAATGTTTCTAAAAATACTCTGTAATATGCTGATATTTTATTTATTGCATGGTTAGTTAAATTCAATGTAGAAAGAGTCTGTTTTAATATGGTAGACATGTTGATCTTTTAAAATTCCAAAATTTATTTAGACATTGTAATGTCCTGAAATGACCCTCCTCATCTTCCAAAATTTCTGGACATGTCCTATCTCTGCAATGACTTTCAGGTGCAAAGGTCAGAAACAAAGACCATATGCAGAGAAGCATGTACACCAACTTTCAGGTTTCTTATGTTTTTTATTTTCCAGCCTTTCACTGCATATATACATTATGAATCAAGATCAGTGCCAGCCTCTGTTCATTCTGCCTTAAGCCCAGGAGAAAAACATATATTTAGAAAAAAACACTGGCAATGATTTTTAAACTTTCATAATAACATTATGAAAGAATACTAAAAGCAATTCATCTTTGTTGCAGAACTTTCCATCTTTAATTTGCGAGTCTTAATCAAATCAAATTCAGCAATGCCTCAGAGTCAATACTGTCTGATGAGTGTTTTTTTGCCTATGAGAAATGAAAAAATGGTCTGTTTTAGTTGTTTCTAGACAGAATTCCCTGCTGCAGAAAAATGTACTGAAATTTCACTGTCAGCCTTCAATGGAAAGATAAGGAAAACTAAGTATTTAGAGAAAAGGATCTGCTGGCCCTCAATGATGCTTCCAGATAGAGCTTGAAATATTAACAGACTTTGTATTTTTTTTTTGGTACTGCTGCTGTGTATAGATGCAACACCTACTCAGAGGACTTTCACAAACACTAATACTATTCCCTTTAAGAAAGACCATATCAATTTATGGAGAATGTTGATTTTATTGGAGAAATTATTAGAAAGCATCTGTACCAGTAGCTGAATCTAGTTGGCAAGAACAATAATGTTCTTTTTGACAATAACTTCCCTAAAATGTATTTACCTTACTAAGACTTTGTCTTGCATCTGCCTGTGGTTCTTCCATAGAAATTTAAACAAAAGATATCTGAATTCTAGAGCATGCTCTTTGCCAGCCCTCAAAACACACTGCCAGCTTTTCCTACTATCAGTGCATAGCCTGGATTTGTGTGGTCACACACTGAAGCAGATGGTGTGACTGTTCTGGGTCACACCATTATCTCACAGGGCTAGGGCAGCTGAGCAGCAATACCTGAACTACACGTGGAGTTCCACACTGCCACATTTTAGGGCGGGATCTCTCCAGTAATTGTAAACCAAACCATAGCAGAAAATGTGCTGGTGTCTGCATTTGTTTTGGTATTTTAATCACTTGGTTCTGCAGTTAAACTGGGCTTGAGAGTGAGATAACCCTGTAAAAACACATCATTAAGCAAATGTTTAATGATATCAAATAGTCAGGTAAATTTCCATGTAAATATTTGACTTGAAAACTAAAATTCATTTTACATTTTTAAAAATGTGAAACACTAGGAATTACGGCTCTGAACTGTTACCTTTACTGACTATCATATTTTTAAAGAAAATCATTACATTTTCAAAAGAGAAAAAGTAGGAATAAAATGAGCCTTTGTGTTCTTTAGTCCTTTTTCTTTTCCAAGCAAGCTTGTTTAAAAGTTGTAATTTTTATTTGTTACTAATGGATACTCAGAGAATTTATTGCAATCTATTTTTTGTTGACCAAAATCCACAAAATAAAATATAATCTCTAAGACTTACATCATTTAAGAGATGACAAAACATTAAAATTTTCAGTAAATAAAGGGGATATGAATCTTACATAACACATAAATGATGAAATAGCAAAAATAGACATATTTTACATGTATGGGCACAGATACATGGATACATGCACGAAAGGATGGATCTGAATAGGTTTAAATAGTTAATGTGGTCCGATAAAGGAGGAGATTTGAAATTGTAGATTAAATAAGAAAATTAAATATTTGTTCTCTCATTTTTTTGTCTTCTTTTTGCTTTATAGTTGACCATTTCTGTTATCCTTAATGAAAATATTAATGAGTCTAGTATTTACAAGCAGCCTTGTACATTCACCACTGCAGTTCAGTACCTTGAAGTAATAGGAATATAAACACTTGAACTCCCTGCTGCATTCCATCTAATTCATTCATTAATCCTTTTCACTGTTGTTTGAATCTCTTAAATTTTAGTTTCTCTCTCACAGATGGTTTGCTACTTTGAAGAAAACTTGATTGGAGGATGAAGCTCTTGAAAAGAACTCACACAGATTCTATTGTTAGGGAACCAATTTCTTCTTTTTACACTACATTTATTTGGAATTGTCACACCGGCATTGGCACAGCTGCAGATTCCATAGTGATGTCAGGAAAGATGACAAAAAAAAAAAGCTTAAAAAATAAAAGCTGATAAAATTCTCCCTTAGCCTACCTGTATTACAAAGACCTGAAGATTTTGCAAATAAGAAAACTGACAAACTATTATCTAATGCTATTAAGTAGGTATCTTGGAAAAGTTCAGAATATATCTCTTCAATTAATTATAACATTAACGAGATTAAAAAACACAACATTTGTAACACTTTATTATTATTGTTTTATAGAACTTATTACATTTAATATTTTTATGCCTTTGAAATAGCAGTGATGCTTACATACTCTGCTGGATTTTCAATGTGTTTTATCCTAATATCATGTTTAGTAATCAGTGATCTAGGCTTCTCCACACTGTAATAAAAAAAGTAACTGGAAGTGGTAGCCCCAGCCCTAGGGGGCTCATGGCAACTAGACAGGCCAGGTATTTCCCTTACCTAAAAATATAGATGAAACTGCCCAGGAAACTTGCATTAGTACGTTTGCTCTTATTACAAGTTAAATTTTGTCATCAAGAGACTTAATTTGCTGCCTGCAGTGATATTCTTTTAACTTCTTGTTTGTTTCGTCTTTCTTTTCAATGAATATTTGTTAGCTAAGTCAGGTTTATAATCATGGGGGAATGCATCTAAGTGGAAACACGGAGATATTTCATTATTATTGTGTTTTCAGATTTTCTTAACTATTCCAACCTTTCTCATTTTTCTCTTCTTGGTGTTTTCTTAGCTTAGACAATCCTGTGCACAGCACTGAAGTGAATCTCAGATTATTGGCCCAAGACTGGTGTATTACACTGACCAGCCAAACTCTTACATAATTTTGAATGCCTTTACATTCTTTCCCTTCTCGTTTCCAAACACTCCTTTATGCAGAAGTTTACAGTGAAGACAAAATCATTAAAAGATCAAATAATATAAAAGAAAGTTATGGGAAGCTATCAAGAGAAACCAGAACCACCTTGGCCTCCCCTTACCCAGGAAAATATTTTGTTAAACATTACTCCATTTTTCAGTAGTTCTCAGAATCAGAGAAACATTTTTCCTGTTTCTATTTTCCTAAGAATTCTTGAAAATTATTTGTAATTCATTCTAAATGTACATTTTGAAAAATACCTAAAATTAGCTATAGATAGGAAAAAGAACACTTACTGAGATCAAATCTGAGAGGTGAATGTATTCTCATTGTAAAAAAATATAGCTAGCAAACTGGAATCTTGTCTTATACTTTCACACTATTTAAACAAAATTTAATTTTGAACACAAACTTGCATATGAAATGTATTTTAAAATATTAAATATATTTTATAATAAACCTAGAGTAGAGGTTTTTTTGAACTGGAGAAGAGACAGGCACACAAAAGCTTAATGACTTTTGAGAAGTGAGATGCTGAGGAAAATAAAAGCATGATGCTTCCCAATAGGGAACAAGAAAATTGAAAAGTTCTCTGTAACTCCTAGGACCAAGACCTATAATGAAGGAAAGGGGTATTGTGTGTCTTCCCAAAAGGTGACACTGCTTTATATGAATGTAAGAAATTGTTTTATGAATGGTCATGAAATGAGTAAGCAAAAGAAATTTGTATCATTACTTTATTGTCATAATGTGGAGGTAAAATTCAAGAGTAGGGGCTCTGCTATCACCTCTAAATCTCAGAATTTGGAATGAAATGCTGTGGTGGGCCCTTTTCAACAACAGTCACTGTGGTGACTTTGTGAGAAATGATCTCTGTCATGCTTGTCTGAATGGAGACCATCAATTTCCTGCAGAGCACCACCTGCTCTCTTCTGCACCTTGCCTTACACTTTGTGATACAAATACTTTTAAGAGACCTGTAACAACCTTACGCAAAGTCTTCTGCTTCTCTCGCCTTCTCTTGCAGGGGTTTGTGGAGCAGAAGGTGCCCAGGAACCATTTTTTTCTCACTGGTATTTTCCTTTTCTGGCTCTCCAGGCCTCCAAAGAAGGGTGTCACCCTGTGGCAGCTCTCCCAGACACACTGACATGTCTCTCCTTCTAGCCCTGGGTTGAAAAGGGTAGAGTGGAACACTTTTTTGTTTATATTTCAGATTGCTGATTTTCCCTGAAGCAGAACAGGAGAGGATGCTGGCAAATTCTCAGACATCAAGTCAGTGAATAACTGCTCTCTCAAAGAAGAGTAAAACTGTCAACTAAAAGGCCATAAGAGCTAAGTCATCATTGAAATAGAGTACCCATTTGTTGGGCTAGAAGATATCTTTTCAAAGATGCTGGTCCTTGATTACCTTTCACCAGAGAGAGTCTGTGGAGGGCTTCTGTAGAAACAGCTTCAAATGAATAAGAAAACAAACAGCCAAACAAGCACTGACTCAAAAAAAACCAGACTTCAACTGACTAGACATGAATAGTTTGCGGTTCTCCAATGAAAGAGCTGGTGAAGCAGCACACTCCAAAAATATACAAACAATAAATCAGAAACAAACCAAAAAATAAAGATATTTTTGAGGAAATAAGCAATGAAGAATGAGCTGGATTTGGCTGAGAGATAATTTTCCTCCTTGTTGCTAGCATGGGACAATGTTTTGCATCTGTGCTGGATAACAGGGACGTTTTTGCCATCCCTGAGCAGTGCTTGCACAAGGACAGTGATTTTTCTGCCTCTCACCTCACCCCAGCAGCACAGAGGATGGGTGTTCACATGCAGCTGAGATGGGGCTGACCAGGGTGGTATCCCATGCCATTTTATATCATGGCCAGCAGTAAAAGCTGAAGAGAAATAGCAGAAAGGCACGGGGGAGGGAGGACACTTCTGGAGTTATGGCATTTTATCTTCCAAAGTGACTATCATGCATAGCCCTGTTTTCTCAGGAGGCTGGACACCTGCCTGGTCATGAGTGGTGGTAAATTAATTACTTGCTTTGCTTTGCTGGTTTGCACAGATTTTTTTATTATTATTATTTTTTTTTTTTTTTAACCTATTAAACTATCTTTATCTCAACCCAAAAGTTTTTTCACTTCTACTCTTCTGGTTCTTTCCCCCATCCCAGCAGGGACTGACCAAGAGGCTGTGTGAGGCTTAATTGCCAGCTGAGGTTAAAGCACAACACAGAAAAAAAGAAGGAAATTTCAAAAGTCAAGATGAGGAGAGAGACTCAAGATATATATTTAGAATATTTTTAATATGTAATGACAAATCAAAAATAATTTCAATTTGATGATATTATTTTAAATAAAAATTCTCAACTGCCCATTATATACGACACTTTCAACAATTTTTTTTGCCTGTGAATCTTCCTTATGTATCTGAGACACTGGTAAAATATAATTAATTTTCACTATACTAAATATTCAGCTGAAATTCCTATTTTCCCCCATGTTTATACTCCCTTTACAACTCTTTTACCATCTAAGTGGACACAAACTAGATTTTTTAAAAAATATTTTACTTTAGGAGCTTCAAATGCTTAATTCTTGCCTAAGAATATTATTAAAAGTGGATTCAAAGTTATTTAATTTCTACACAAAATGAAAGAGTTACATGAAAATTCAATTATTTATACATTTACCAATGTATGGTATTTTCACTTCCTATGAGATGCAGACATTCTTCTTGCACATACTCATCGAGTGAGTCATCTGTTGAATAAAACCTAAATAACATAAAATGAAACAGAAACTATCAAAATGCAGTTCAATGAGCTCTTGATAAATGTGATGTTCCATTAATTATTGTGTTTCTTTTTCTATAAGGATATATTAATTAGATGAATAGTACCATTCATGCAATCTCACAGATCTCATAAAGTAATGGAACATGCATTATTTTTCAATATTTGTAGTTTTCAATAATACAATGACAGAGAATGCTGTGCATCTGATTCCTAGTCTTCATTTATTGATGACATGAACTTTCAAAATTATGTTTCCCATCACAATTATTCTTCTTCAATATTATCCTCTGTATGCAAATCTAAATTTGGTAATTAGAAAATTGGTTATACAAGTGAAATAAAATATGCCTGATTGATGCATATAACAATCTGTCTTTGTATTCTGCTGTATTACAGTTACTTTTCATTCCCATAATTCATTAAAATACAAACAATAAAACAGTCAGCAAAGAAGCAACAAATCATAGTAATATCTTGAATATGTATCTAGACTGCAGTGAAAATAAACAGTAGAGTTTTGACAGATAAGAGGTAACTTCAGAAGACAATAAGTTATTTTTCTCATGTTTTCGAACTGAGTCTCACAAAAAAAACATTTTAGGAAGTATGAAGAAAACTACTTTTAATGACATTTTCATATCAGACATTCTCATTTGCCAGAATCACTTATGATTAATATCTGATCCTGCAGGATACTGAATATATTTGGTGATAATCAGCCTCTTAACTCTCAGAGAAAAACTGAGAGAATAGCCACTTACAGGGCTCATTTTGTGTTTCACAGGATCAGGTCCTAAATGAGCTTTTCAATTCATTGGTTCCACACCAGAGCACTTTTCCATTCAACATTTATCAAGAACATTTACTCAAATTGAAAATGGTTGCACCATAGGTGTCATGCAGCAATAGTAAATAGCAAATAGATTATTCAATTACTCTGTACCAGCAGAGACAACAAAGAATGGCAAATATTAAATAAATTCTTTGTTGCATATGCTTACTTGTTAAGACTTCAACAGCATTCTAAATCTGTTAACCTTTCTTGTGGCTGCTTCTTTCTTCCAGAAAGGTTGAGTTTCTGACAAATTTGACATGGGCATGATAAATGAGTTATATTTGTAGATGTTGTTTATAAGACCTGTTTAACTTGCTGTCCACCATTCCTGTCATGCTAATGGATGTCTGGTAGCTTAAATAAAGACAATTCCCATAAGCAAGTAGCAAATGTTTTTAATGACAAAGTGTATCACCTAGGATGCTTCCAGCCCCTGTACCACACAACTGATGAAGAGCTATGCACAAAACATTTTCAAATATTATGTGATGTTTTAAGGAACATAAAATTATATTTTCTTAAAGAAAGAAAATTTTCAAATTGATTCCAAATAACTAAATATAAATCTGCCTTTTTTCATTTCAATATAAAAATTCTAGTGCTATAAAAAATCCTTAAGTGATGGTTAAATGGTGTGAGACCTGACAATAAGAAAATTTTCTTTAAATTCTAATGGATCACTGTTTACACCACTAAACTGTGCTCCTTGTGCAGTAATAAGCTGAAATTTCCTCTGACCATACAAGCATTATTTCTAGATTAGAGCAAAATCCAAAAAGCAGTTAGTCATGTAATTTCAATGGAATTACTCAGTGTCTTATATTTTATTAGCTATGGCTTTCAGATCTACAGAGGTTCATGCTCCTAAGTTCCTTTGGTGGTTTTTAACAAAGTACTTTGCTAATTTGTTTAGGCAGCAGAGGTTGTAGAAGCCTCCACAGGTTCTGAAAACAAATATAATACAAACTTTGTGGGCTGCCAACCAGTCAGGTTTATATCCAACAGACAATTAAATGAAAATTTCAAGATAAATATGCAGTAAAAATATGCACAATGGAGATAAATTTTCCCTCCAGAAACTGTCTTTTTGAGTTGTAAGAAAAACACCACAGATCAGCTTTGAACGAAAGGACCCAGAGCATGTTATAACAGAAATGGACTGTGAAAAAGACTTAAATCTCGCATAAAGTCACATGCTCTTTAGTTCTACCCATGGAATAGTACTTATCATAGGGACAGAGTGAGTTATTCAGAGTGTCAGTGGAGTTACTGAAAATTCATTAACATGGGACAGGTCAACAGCTCATTGTAATAATGGAAAATAGAATTTCATACAATCGTAGAATACAAAGTTGGAAGGGGACCTCAGTGATTATCTGGTCCAACCTTTCTTGTCAAAATCCTAGTCTAGGTAAAGTGGTCCATCATCCTGTCCAGCTGAATATTAAAAGTGTCCAGTGTTGGGGAATCCACCCCTTCTCTTGGGGAGATTGATCCAGTTGCTGATTGCTGTCATTGTGAAAAATTGTTACTCTTGTGTCCCATTGGAATCTACCAGGAGTAACTTATACACATTACCAGGTTTTTGACTTGTGACTCCTTGTAAACAGTCCTCATCTTCTTTTTAGCCATCCTTTAAATACTTTAACATGGTGATAAGATCTCATCTAAGCCTCCTTTGCTGAAGGTTGAACAAACTAGGTTTATATGATGGGCTTCATAAGAGTTTGATTATCTTGGTGGATTTTCTTTGGACACTTTCCGCCTGTCCACATATGTTTTGTATAGCAGGGACCAACATTGTACACAGCATTCCATGTGGTACCTGACAAGCACTGAGTAGACTGGCATACTTTTTCTCGGCTAGTGATGCCCTTTTTGATGCAAACCAAAATCCTGTTGGCTCTCTTTGCTGCAGAGAGTGACTGGTCACTCATATGAAACTTATTGTCTACCAGGAGCCCCAGAACCCTTTCCACAGAGCTGCTCTCTAGATGGGTAGATCCCAGCCTGTGCTGCACTCCTGGATTACGTTTTCCCAGGTACAGGACTTTACACACGTCCTTGTTGAACTTCTTAAGGTTAGCCCACTCTTCCAGCCTGTCTAGGCCTTCAAGGTGATTCTCCCAAAGTGCCCACTTCCCTACTAGGATGTGTTCTGCAAAGTACTCTCAGAGTACACCTAATGCTGTCTTCCAAGTCACTTATGAAGATACTGGTGTTGAAACCAGTATTGATCCTTGGGAGACCACCTCGTGACAGGCTTACCACTTGCGAAGGAGCTATTTAGTTAGTTGGATTGGGCCATCCTTGAAACTTCAAGAAAGGAAGATATCTCTAGAATTCTCATCAGTCATTCAGAAACAAAGTAATCATTTTATGATTACTTTGTTTCTGAATGCAGACAGAAAAGCAGACATTTATGTAACTTCTTGAGTAATAACTGCATTTCTTACCCTGAAGCACCTTTATGAAAATGAGCGGTGGCAAAGTAAGGAGAGAGAAAGGAGGAGAGGATGGGTTTGGGAATAAAGGGTGGAGATGAAGTGCTGAGAGATGGAGTATCAGTTTCCAGTTCAGATATCCCTTTTCAAACTGTTTACTAGTACAGGCAGTCTTTGAAGTCAGTCCAGTCTCCTGTGTCTTTTCTCTGCTGGTGGACAGATGATAGATTTGCCACTGTGCCCTCACACCAACTGCATCCAGCTGGTTCTCTTTCCAAATGACCTCCTAGCTGTGCCTATTTGTTGTGTATTTCTAGTCCCTTGATGTTCCATTTATTCAGTCCTGTCATCTTCTCCTAATGTAAAGCTTGTGCTCTCCTGACAGGGGACGTCAGCATCAAAAATCTCTTTCTCTAAAGCATGACCAGTTGGATTTGTACTACAAATACCCTTGCAGATACAGTAAATCCATTCTATTTGTTACTCTCATTTTTTATAATCATGTGGGATTTGAATATCATGATTAAGAAAGAGATTTTAATAAGGCTATTTATAACCAGCATAGTCAATAGTTCTGTGAAATAAAGTGTTCTGCTGGCTCTCACCAACAAATCTGTGAAGGTAGCAAAGAAAAAGGTAACCCCCACTGAAATCGTTACTATTCAGGTCACAATACATTCTTATAGATCAGCTCAGACTGGATTTTTACATGCTCTTTTATGCATGCTTCAGAGCAGGATTTTGGGATGAAGCATTTCTGACCACATTGTCTCAAAATCCTTTTTAACATACAAAAGTAGAGAGTCTCATTCTGTCATTTTAGTTGAAAATCATTGAGCTACGTGGTAGAGATAAAATTCAGATGAACAACAAAATGTATTAAATGCTGAGAAATGCTAAACTATGGGTAAATCTATATAGCCTGAAAAAAGTATCTGATTGAAATCTTAATATGAACCATTGTTTTCATGACATTAGACAACTACAGTAAAACTGAAATGTTGAATAAAAGCTTTGATAAAACAATCATTACAAGATATGATTGATACTAGTCTTAGGGCAAACAAAGTGGTTGGTGCAGAATATCAAGCAAAATGGAGTTGATGACCTTGGAGGTCTTTTGTAACCCTAATGATTTTTATGACCCTAAGATTTTTAGATTTGTTTTCACTCAGGTTTTTCCATAGAAATATTCAATCAAATAGGTTTTACATAACAGCCACAGCTAATAATTCCATATGGTTTTGTTGTGAAAAGGATAGCATATATATGAACATAAAAGTGACCAGAATAATTGGCCAAATTTTGACCTGAGGTACACACACAAAGGTGTGATTCCATTGGTCTGAGCTTTCCCCTTCTGTCTCCAGCTGTTGCTACAGAGCTGTGACAGATGCTACACAAATCCAAGCAATATTAGATGTTTTCAGTGACAAAGAGAGGAGAAGGAGAAAGAAACTCACTGAGAGAAACAGTAGATAGATGATTAGTGTGTTGCCCATGCAGGTCTGCATACCGACTCTTGCCTTTAAGACCTCCTGAGGGGGCTGCAGTCCATCATTGGGAGAGCAAGGAACCAAAGTTAAATAACAAGCATGTCCTCTCTACATACCAAAGCCTTCACTTTACAGGAAACTGTGTGTTTTTAAGTTCCTGGCATAGGTAAAATACACAGTTTTGTATCACATCCTTCAATACAATGGAAAAAGCAATTGTCTCAGGATAAACAAAACTACATGTGCACATACCATTGCCCATTGCTTCTGAATAAAATACACTTCACTTTTATCAGAAGTCATAGGACTGAGTGAAAAATAAAAACGAAGGTTTTACAAGAAAATGTGTCAGAGGAGCTCCATTTTTAGCTAATAACCACTTTGAGTCATTAACCACCCTTTGAACCTGGTAGTTGCATAAGATTTCACAAATTTATGGTTTATCTATATAGTCCATGCCTCAACAGCATGTCAAGAAGGACGTTGCTGAAATTTCCTGTTGCTAAAATCAAGTGACATCTACAGCTATCCCCTCATCCACTGAACCAATTACTTCACTATGAAAGCCAGTCCAATTGTTTAAACATTATTTATCCAAGAAAAACCTCTTTAAGAAATGTATAGGCAGACCTCTGATGTCCTAAAATGACTGCTGTATTAAATCTCATGCATGTCTCTAGTTTTTTATGCAACCAGGATAAACCTTAAAATAAAAATAGTTGAAAAATCCAAATAAATTTAAGAATGTGCCTTGAAAATACTTTTATGTACTACAATTAAAAACTAGTTTGTCTCTGAACCAAAAGTCTCCCGATTTTTTGAATGATTTTTGAGTCACCTGGTATTAACTCTTGAGTTTACATATTTAAAAATTGATAAATATTTGATCTGAGTCTGTTGGCTGCAGAAATATATATCTCTTATTTAGTAAATAAAATCCAATTTCCCCATATTTTTTATCAGGAACATATTTTTATCTGATCTCTTTGATATTACTTTGGTGGCATATAATAACTGGAAAAAATATCCCTGCCACAAGTTTCCACAGACATCTTATTCTTCTTTTAAAGTATTTTAGTTCTTTGTTTCTCTGTTGTTGTAAAGATGACAGTTCACTAACTTATTGCAGAAGATGAGGGCTATCACTGAAAAATAATCTATATGATACTGAGATGTGAAATCCATAAAAGTCTTTTAGAATATTCACTTTTATATATAATAGGGTGATTCTGAATTTTAATAAAAAAATGCAATTGTGCTTCTAAAAACTTTCATATTCATGCATGCTTCAGAAGCATGAATAAAGTATAGAAACTCAATAAAATATTTTATATACTGCAAGAAATAAAAACTTATGACAACTCATTTTTATTCTGTTTAAAGAGAACACTAAAACACTGCTCACAAATAAATCAGAAATTTCAGCAGTTGTCATCTAGCCCCTCTTGCCCATTGCCTCTGCAATGTTTGCACCACCTTCAGTAGTGTGTACAGAGATTAAATATAAGACTTGTTTCCTATATTCCTCCTTTCAGCATTGTACACAGTGTCAGGATATGCTTTTCAGTTTTTTTATGGATTTTTATAGTTTCAGGGAAGGACTGAGATTAAGACAGCTAATGAAAAAACATTAATGAGAACTAATTAACAATTAAAAATTAATATCCAGCCTCTAGCAGCCATTCCAGCTTTCAAGGGGCATTATGTCATGTAGCATAAGCATCAGCATTTCTGTGCCAAAACCAGCATCCCAAACAGAGTAAGAAAGAATGGACTAGCAGAGAAGAAGAGCATAGCATAGTGTAGATGGCATAGCATGGCATTGCTTAGCATGGAATGGAACAGAATACAGGTTTTTCCCTAGTAATCTTCAGCACTGCTGTTTTGCTTTGTCTCATTTCCCAGGCTAACTAGGAAAAGATCAAGTTCTGAATTCACTAATACCAACTTCCTTATTACCAATTCCCAACACTATCTGGAAAATAAGACCCAAGTGCAAAGAGGATGAATATTAAAATAGATAAAATCATTCCTTGCAGTAATTACCAGCAGCTACCTATGCATAAATTGTTTGATGACCATCTTGGAACAAAAAAAAAAAAAATAATGTTTTACCACCTGCCGAAAGAACTTTTTTCTGCAAGAACTTAGAAAATCTGTTTATAACAGTTATTTTAAAATCTAGAGTTACATTAACAAGTAGCAGCCCTGCTTTGATGTCAGCATCAATTCTGTTTGTTTCTGTCAAAGGTAAAATAAATGAAATGCTTTTGTAATTAAATAAATGGAAACTATTCCAATTATACTAGTCCTTAATGATAAATTTGTTGCTGTGGGAAAAATCTGATTTCAAGCCACTTTCAAATTAGTTGGAATATTTGGATTGGTTGAAAATGTATCAGTATCCTTATTGTTATAAGAACTGCAATTGTATTTCTTCTGTAAAATGAAGAGCTTTGAGTGTTTGACTTTATGTCCTGAAGACTTTGTTTCTAGTATGATATTTTCTAGGTTCTAGAAAACACCATTCAGAAAGAAACTGCTTAGTTCATATTCCATTTCCTCAGAGACCGTGCCTGTGAAATTTTCCATATGCAACATAAAAGTCAAGCACTTGTTTATCCTGATGGAAATCTTACCAAATGTGTTGTTTTTTCTATAAGAATATTTTTTCCCTTATTTGGTGTAAGAAGATTATCACAGAATCACAGAATAGATAAGGTTGGAAGGAATCACAGTGAATTATCTGGGCCAACATCCCTGCTCAAGCACATTGGACAGAATTATGTCCAGACAGTTCTCCCATATCTCCAGTGGGGGAGACTCCACAACCTCTCTGGACAACCTGTCCCAGTGCACATTCATCAGCACAGTAAAGAAGATTTTACTCATATTCAGGTGGCAGTTCCTGTGCATCAGTTTCTGCCTGTTGCCTTTTGTCTTATTGCTTGGATCATTTATTTTCTTGATGGATTAAGAAGGAGAACAGGGTTTGAATGGGAGGTTGATTTGACCAATATTTGTCATCAACTCAACACATTTTTTCTTTTTTTTCTAAAAACACTGGACATTGACTATCTACTGAGGACTAAACTGTGACCTAGGTGGGTACAATATCCAAAGGTATTCAGTTAATTCACAGGTTTGAGGTGCAAACTAATTTCTCTATGGAGAGGATAAGATTTCTCAGAGTAAAATGAGATGTATAGTTGTGGTATTTCAGCTATCTCCCTAATCAGTGTGACAAGTGCACACAGGGACACTCCATTGCTGCTCCATGGGCTAAGCACCACAGAAGCAGGTCTGTGAGCATTGTGAGCTCACACAACCTGGTGTGAGCCTTGGACAGAGCTGGCACATGATCATATATGTGCTTTTACTGAATGGTAATTACCCATATTTAAAAATGTTAGAAAAAGCTTTCAGCAGAAAGCAATAGTCTTTAGTTTTCACTTAGGCAGCATGGGATTGTGCCATAAATTGTATCAGCATAACAAGAGTTTGCTGAAAGATTTTGAAGGCTCGTTAACAAAATTATCTATGCTTCCCATATTTAGAGATCAACAAATTTAGTGTTTATTTTCTTAAAAGTATTATAATTTTTTTTTTTTTAAACACAGAAGAGCACAGAAAAGTAGATACCTGAAAGTTTATAGACATGTATGAGTCTGAAACAGTAAGTACTTCAAGAAGAAATTTCTCCATTGAAGACAGGTAAAATGCTTTTAAATCTCACTAGGTTCATATCAGCATCATTAACTGTCTCTATACATTTAATGTGTATTAGGGGTAAAGTATTTAGGTACACTTAAAAAAGTCAATAAGATGCTCATTGAATTTTAAAATCTAATTAGAGATAAAACATAGTACTAAATGAAGTAAAGAAAATTGCACGAGAGCTATGTAAAATTTCCCAGATGAAAGATATCTATGTAAATGCTTTTGATGCTTTTTATTTTCCCCAACTGTGACTTTTAAAATGCCTACATTTAAGAATAAAAGAAGATGCACAGAGGACACTATAATAACTCATAATTTACTATGTAATGCCAGGTTCTTGTTACATCTACACTTTATAGCATCAGAGTATCACACTAAGAGCTCTAGAACGGGGGGCAAGCCAATAAAAGTTCATGTAAATAAGAGGAAATTGCAGATGAAATAAATGTTGGCTTGTGGTTTAGCAGATTCTGGTAGTGTCTGAAATCCAGTGGATGTAAAGAGTAGATGTTATTGCTTATTGCCTATAGTGAATTTTCAACTTAAGATAGGGAAAACAGGAACAGAATTTTCTAAAGTACACAAATAGGACACTAAAAAAACAAAACAAACAAAAAAACTTTCTGTTTAATACCTCTCCTGTTTTGGTGAGACTTGGTAGCAGTACTTCTTGCCCTGAAAAAAATCATGTTCTTTTCCATAGACTTCCTTCCATGAGAATATGACAAATGTAGGGATCTGCTATAGGGAGAAGCCTACCTGTGGTTTTGCACTGAGCTCTCTGGGCTCTGATTTCCAGAAAAGACAGTTACACTGGTTATACCTAGGAACTGGTAGGATTGTAAGCACCCTTGATATGTCAAACTGTAAGAGATGACATCATCTGTGTGTCTACCATTGCAGAATTCACACTGCTGCTGTTACACAGCAACACTTTTAATTTGTGATAACACTTCAAAAAGTGATCAAAAATTTTAATTGCTTTTGTGATATCACAGTGTTGTAAAAGCAAAATTTTTATATCTGAAGCTCTTCATTTTGATATACGTATATCTCATGTCTCCACTCATTATGGATGTCATATATCATATTATCACAATTACAATTTTTTTAGAAGTCTAATTTCAATTTATCTCACAATAAGATGCATCCAGTATTATCTTCTTTCATTGTAAAAAATGAAAAATTATGGTTTCAATACATTTTTATTAAAGTCATTGTAAACTGAAATAATGTACTACTTTGTAAATCATCCTGTTAGAAAATGTTTAGATATGTCTCCAAAATAAGATTAAAATTTCAATATGAGAAATGAGTTTTTCATTGATTTCATAATCCTATATGACATGATTCTAAAAGAAAAAAGTGCATTATTTTCCTCTAAAGTTCTGCTTTGACACATTTGCAATATTAATAACTACTTTGTTTTCAAGATGCCAGATGTTATTGACAAGAAATTAATATACCCTTATGTTGTATATCTAACAGTATTTCCTCTAAATTTGAGTAGTTTGCTGAAGGTCAATAACTTGAAAGTAAACTTTACTCAAAATCCTGTCATTTTTCATCTCTGTATTTTGTTGTAGCAGACAGACCTTTCCTGTTGCTGGAAAACTTTCCATGCCAGCCTCATAATGAAGTTTTGAATCTTCTTGGAAGCCACAGGTTTTCATCCATTTTTTCTAAGGAGATGGTCATCACAGCAATTTATCACTCAAATGAATCATCACTAAACATGCAAAAAACCATTTTTTCTCCCAGTAAAATGAATGCTGGTAGAAGTATGCAGCAATTAACATAAAAAGTTTGTGTTTCCAAGTAAGCCATCTTTGAACTACAGGTGACCTTTTCAGCTCACTTTGAGTCCTGGAATCTGCAATTCTTTGATTTCTAACTAATAGAAGAATTAAAAATAGCCTGGAGAAGGTTGTCTGGTCAACACCCCAACAAGACAACAATTTTATTAACTGTTGAAGGATAAAGGTAAAAAATATTAAGAAAACACTTTTTAATACTTTTTTCAAATTGTCCTTATCTCTTTGGATAAGAATTTCTTGTGGAAGTTTCAAACATAAAATTTATATCTATAGTGACCCTGAAGGAGGTATCAGAACTTCATCACCGTTTCTGAGTGCTTTTTCAGTTTATAGATAATTTTCTCAGAAGTTGATATTAAAAGGGACAAAAAAGTCAGGATGATTGCTCCAAAAGAATGAAATAAAGGGAATGAATAGAGGAAGGAATAAGAAAAGGAGAGTAGCTAAATCAGTGTATCTTATTTTAAAATATGAACGTTGTAGGGTATAATTTAGTTTTAGTGTTTTGCCACACATTAAGGATCCCTTTCAGTTTCCCACTACAGGGTCCCTGCAGGTATCAAATGGGATCTGAGGTGCCAGTTTCTAAGAGAGAAAAGGATCTGCAAAAATTACTAGCAATACTACTGATAAGGTCAGATATTAAATGAAAAGTTCAGAAAGCCCTGTGGTATCATGCAAATTAATTGAGAAATTACTGAAAAGCACAGCTCTTGTGCAGCTATCTGTTAATGAGAGGGGGAAGAGGTAATCAGTAGGCTGAGGGATTTGAACCAGGAAAAATACATCTTTACAGGAAACCTATCAAAAGTAAATTCTCATGACACAAGTTTCCAGTTCTTTATGACCAACAGACTGATTTCAATTGACTTGGAGAAAATTAGTTCTGTACATTAGGCTCAGGAAAGCCATGCCATCAATGCGTTCACATTAGTCTAGTGAACACCTTGTTATAACATATCATGTTCCTCAGCAAGAAAAGATTACATCAACTCACGTGTAAGGGTAAACAACATTCTCTACACTTGCCAGCAATACATAAACAAAATAAAAAACTTGTTAATGTCACTACAATAACGTGTGTTTACATTAAAAATAAATATTTTCTTTTGCATCATACTGTAGGTGACATACCCTTGACAGTTAAATGTTTCAGTGTGGTAGATATCCTTGTAGAATAAAAATGTGAAAAAAGAATATTTTTTAAGCTTTTGGTTTTCTAAAAATGCTGGTGTTGTCTTTATTAATCTACAGAATGGAATTACTTCTCATAAAGGCTGCTCCCTTTATTACAGGTTGTTTCCTTTATTACAGGGAAATGACATGTAGGTTAAAGCAAAGCTAAGGGAACCAGCCTTCTTCTATAACCTTCTATGCTCAAAACCCAAATAAACCCACCTAAAAAAACCTCACCCAAACCAACAACCTGCAACTGTCAATATCCTAGAAAAGGTTGGGTTGTAAAGATTATTGCATAAAACAATACTTATATGTACATCCCCAAGAGCTCAAAAGGCTCAAAACCTTCATGAGGTTTTATTCTCATGCAACATTATGAATGACAGAAAAATGCAAGTGTTGCTGCAGTGCTGATAGTTACTTTTAGGTAACTCACATTTCTACACAGATTTTACTAACTTCTATAACATTTCAAAAACTTTTTCTCTGATCTAAGAAGCTGATCTCACCAGCAAAGCTGAGATGCCTTAACATTTATGAAGATAACATCAAAGTTGAGAGAAGAATAATCACAGAGTTTGTGGAGGTACAAATGCTGTTTTACAGCAGCATTTCATCCTGTTTCATTTGACACTATATATGCCTTAAAGAACTATTGATTAAAATTAGGTCAAGGAAGGTAATTTCTCTTTTGTTTAGTATTTTATAAAGACATACTTGAAAAAGAGAATATGAAGTTTTTTTTCTTCTTACATTTTTCAAACAGTTTAGTACCATATGGTTTCTCTTTTCCCTAATATAGTGATATGATTGAGAACTTCCTGCAGCCTTAAAAAAAAAGTAAATAGTAAATTCTTATTTAACTTGAACCTTTTATTTTAAATCTTTTGGAGTTTTTTTGTTTCTTTCCTTTATCTTGCTGCTTGTTTTCATGAAAGCCTTCAGAAATAAGTACTCTACAGATTCTATTCAATGGCATTTGGTTTAGAATAGCAGTTTTGAATCTGTCTTACTTCTTAAAAGAAAAAGATAACTTAGAGAATTATGAAAGCAATGAAAAACAAACGGCCAAACAAATTGATGTTTTTCTTTAAAATTGTCAGTTTTATGGTTGTTTAAATAGGTCTTAATGTCAGTCTAAAGGATTTAATTTACATCAGACTATAGGTGGTGTTTTCTTGGCAGGCCTATATATTCCAAAAGGCTGCAGAAAGCATAAGAATATGCAAGATGACAAATCGATATAATATTTTTTTTCCTCGTATTACAAGTAACTAACTTTCTCAAAATATTTGATTAGCATCCACATGTCTGCATTTTACAGATTCATGTACAAGAGATAATTTATTTGTATTTAATATCTCTTTTCTTTCTTGCATTGCTTGTTTATTAAATTTTTTTTAATCAAAATTTCAGTTATGGGAAGTCTGTGCAGTGGTGTTCATAGAAACACTGCTAGAAATCCCAAAAGTAATAGCTTTGTAAGATAGTACGTACATCTGACTGGTAGGTTGTTTAAGAAAGTACCTACAGTCATTAAATAAATATGTAAATTTACAAAGTGTAGATTTCTGAATTTTTTTCAATTACTATTAGGTTTGAATTGAGTAATTAGGTAAATTTTAGACTAAAAAAATTAATAGGGTCTTTCATTTTCCTGACATAGAAAATCTGATATCATCTTCCTGTACAGTTTGTGTCTAATTTTGCTTTATGAATATTTACATCCCAAAAGCCTGATTCCTCAACATTTCTGATTCAGAGAATTTCAGAGAAATTATTCTTTCTCCATTATAATCCATTGATTACACTGCCCATATAAAAATAAAAGAATACTGCATAAATGTTAGAAATGTATTGCCTGTGGAAATGCTTTGAGAGGAAAAAGCTGTGTTGAATATCCTTATTTTTGAAGCCCTGTTATGACTTTAACGAATCTAAATAGAAATTCAAGTGTCACAATAAAGAAAACAAGGTGATAGCATTTTCAGCCTTAACCAACAGAAAACAGTGAAACAAATTGTCCATCCACTGTTGGGCAGCCATTTGTGAAATAGGTAATTGATTATTTAAAAGAAAAACCATATTGTAATGGCAGTACATGAGGGAAGGAAAAATCAAGGACCTTTGAGAAAAGAATTAAAAAATCACAGAATCAGCTAGATGCGAAAAGACCTCTGAAATCACAGAGTCCAACCTATGACCCAACATCACCTCATCAGCCAGACCAGGGCACTGAGTGCCACATCCAGTCTTAAATACCTCCAGGGACTGTGGCTTCACCACCTCCCCTGGCAGCACATTCAATGCTGAATTCCCCTTTCTGTGAAGAAATTTCTCCTCATGTCCAACCTAAATATCCCCTGGCACCGCTTGTCTTACTAAGAATTGCCTGGAAGTAGAGACCGACTCTCACCTGGTTAGAGCCTCCTTTCAGGAAGTTGTTGATTGATAAGGCCTCCCCTGAGCCTTTTTTTCCTCCAGGCTGAACAACCCCCTTCTACTGTGTAGAAATCATACTGCTAAAACAGGCAGAACTCCTCTGACTCTCGCTGAGCCTCCCAGCATTGGAAGGGTGTAACTCCACCAGCCTATTTGTCTTTCCTGATCCCCAGTACACCTTAGCCTTTCTGCTCCTTCCTTAAACTCTGCCTAGTGGCAGAGCCATCTCTCACCTGCTCACACTGTTCTCAGGTGTCTTTTGGGCAGTGCTGGGGTACAAACAGCAGCTGGGGCACTCCCTGCAGCCAGAACACCTGCACACTCGGGGGCTTCTCCCTGGGTTAGCACACCCATGATGGCAGCAGCAGCAATGGCTTTAGGATGCTTGTAAATCATTCCTGGATCTAGTCAAGTTGGGGAAAAAACAACAACAAAACCAATCCAAAAAGCCTCCAGCCAAAACACCAGACCCACCTAACAGACTGCCCCCCACCTGTGCCCTTCCTGTGCAAACTGCACATCACAGCCCTGCTCACCTGCTCCTGCTGCTTGTGCTCCACTTTTCATCCCCCTGCAAACGGCCCTGAATGGCTGGCAAGAGCCAGCAGAACAAGGATCTTTGACAGGTACAAGAAAGAGAAGAGAACGGGGAAAAACATCCCAGTAAAAGAGAGGGGAGACCTAAGGCTCATGTTTTGGACCTTGAGATGAGAAGGCATAAAGTTCTTACGGTCTCCCTGTTCTGTATGTTACACAATCACACAGCCACACATTACAGAAATGGAAATGAACACTTTTAGAAATATTTTCAGGAGGTAAATTAATATATAATACCGAAACAATATTGTTCCTTATGGCAGTCAATTAGAAGAAAAAGCGCCTTTGTTTGTAAATGTATCTATTATACCTTTTAAAAACCTGACCCCAAAAAAAACCCCAAACAACAACAACAAAAAGACTAAACAAATGAAATATTAAATAACTCTGCTTATTCAATACACTATAACTCACCTCAGAGCAGTTCTGTACATTTTTTTTTCTTTATTTTCCTGCATTCAGCTCTTGCAGGAATCCCAGTGAATCATTTCACTTCTTTGTAATTTTCCTGTTTCTCCATATAATTTATGTATTTGTGGTACTTGTCTGGAAGGCATCTGTCACCTCATAGTTGGAACACCTTCAAAGAACTTACTTAAGTATTCCAAGTGAGTAATATCCAGCTCATTAACAGAACTACTAATCAATAATTCTCACAATTAAATGCTTTGTAGAATATTTTCTTTGGGATATTACAAGCACATTAAAATACAGTGAAACTTTTAATGTACTAAAGACGGACAAGGTTTTCCAGTAATGCAAATATCTGCAAATCAGAGGAAAGGAGTTAAATATGGTCAAGTGAAAAAAACATGTTACTGAAGAAAATAATTTGGAACAAATCATAAACACAAATGGCTAGATATAGTCAGCAGTGGATTGCTGTGTTGTGCTAGCATCTCTTGGGAATATGTTACTTAAACTGCTGCTTTTAGCAATGACTCCTGTAGGACAGAGCAGGAGAGAAATGAGCTTGCCCTTTGCTGGGAGCAATCAGGTACAGGCCCTTCTTGACATTTGGTAGTTAGGGCAGTCCTATTGTTTTCAATCAAAACAGTGATTGTTGAAAAAAGAGACATTTGCAGATTAAATTCCCCTGTCTTTTTACAACACTGTAAATTCTTCAGTATCCTAACTGGCTAAATTTTTTCTTAATTTTTCAAATTCACTACATTACACATCCCTGCATAAATGGCTCCAGTGCAGTTGCATCTCTGTGTACTCAAGTGTCTGTAAATATTCCACTGCTCTCAAAATGAAAACAAATCTCTGAAAACCTACAAGTCTTGTTTTTCCATTAAAAAAACCAATTTTTTAAAAAGTTCTGAGTTCTTCTAAATAGGTACACCCAGGAAATATCAACCTGACAAAGACTACATATTTTCTAAATATTTTTCCCTTCAACTTCATCAAGGTTTGAAGAAAAAAAAGAAAATAGTTCTGCTGTGAAATAGAGAATGCAGAATTTCAAGGACTGTTCCTGCTTTTGAAAAAAGAGATTATTTGAAAAATTACTAATATAACTGATAATAGCTTCAGTCCCATTTATAATGGAAGTAGCTGCTCAAACAGCCTTCAGTACTATGTAAATGTGCTGCACTACAAGAATTATAAAAAAGGCAAACTATGGGGTTTTATCTAATCTAAAAAAATTAGGATTTTTCTGTCTTCATGTTCACCATTTTTCTTCTGTGGTTGTATTTCTACATAGGAAGGTAAATGAAACCTCTTATTAATAATAGTAATGTCTACAATTTATTATAGTATAGATACAATTAATTTTATGACAATAATTATTCTGAATGTGTATTTCATTAGTTTACCAAGTAATTACTTAGAATTTTAAATATTAATTAAAATACATTCAAATTTGTCTTCAAAAAAAGCATTGAAATCCAGAAAATTTTCTAAATAAAAAAAATTAAATAATATAGCAAAATAATACCTGGTTCTTGCCTAATTTTTTTTTTTTTCTTAGGGTCTTTCTTTCCCCTTTTATCTTGCTTTTGCAATTAGTCTTAATATTATTACATGTAATGATCAAAATATAATTGTTGACTCAAGAAAATGTTTTTTTACAAAAAAATTTGTCAGGACAGACACATGTAAAAGACCATAATAATGAGATGTAAAAAAATGTTTTTTTAGATTAATATTTACTTTATATTTGAACTAGTTAAAACTAAGCAACATTTGGGATAAATTTAATTTTAAAAAATTGAAGTACTAAGGTGACTATGAGAAATTTAAAAATTAAATATATATATATATGTAAATATAAAGACAAAATACTTCATATTACTGTGTTTATAATACAGTAAAGTTTAGCATATAATATTTTTATTTTGGTTGTAAGCAGTTTTATTACCTGAATAGTGTACAGAATGTAAATACAAGCTGGTTTCTCTTGACTATATATTTTAAAATTTTAAGATTAGAATTTGCATGGTAAAAGCACCAAGTGAAGAGATGTTATCTGTCCCTTTTTTTTTTTCCTATTTTTTCAATGACCTCCTTAGAACATTATTTCATGTATTTTTATTTATCTATTAAGAAAATATATATTTGTGAGTTTGGGGTGAACTGTTATGTGAAACACTAAAAGATGACCACTGAAAAGGCCCAGCACTTCACAAAAATTGCAAACTTAGTTTTCCATTAGCATTTTCTATTTTGGCATCTTAAAAAGAGTGGAAGTTGATTTCAGCAGAACATCCTGTGGGGAAATTAGTTCATTTTGCTAAAGTATCTTAATAATTACAGTGACATCAAGGTTAATTGCTTAATCTGTATTGCCATAGTGCAGTCCTGTAGAAATCCCAACACAATCTGTTCTATAATTAGTGCCAGAATATCCATATATAGAACAAGCAGTGGCCTAAAAAAATAAATAAAAAACTCTGATATGATTAATAAATAAGATTTACCAGAGTGTGTGTGTTTATGTGTGCATTTATATCTATATGTGCATACACACAAAGGGAAAGGGGAGATTTCACAAAATAAAGGTTTTGCAAACACAGTATATTAAACCCCTGAGGAGATATAAATAGCTGAGGTAGAAAATAACTGCAAGCAAGATGTTTTATCTCCTTATTCTTTTCCGGCTCCAGAATGTAATTGCTAGCCAGCACCATCAGATTTGCATTAGGTCCCATGCTTTGCTTGCTTCATGTTAGAAACTAAGTGGTCAGAGTTTAAAAAGTAATTTTGAAGATCCTACTACTTCACCTTTTGGGTTAATTTCAATAACACTGCCTATTGCTGAGCTTACAGATTTGTATTGCTTTAGCACGCTTCATTAGCACACCATCCCATGTGGATTTATTGACTGTTCAAATTCTGAAGATGTGCCATACTGAGGGACAATGTGGTGCCCCTGATAACTCAGGATGACATGACGGTTCCCTTCCTGCTCTCTTCTCATTTTTAGAAACTGTGAGACCATTTGCACATTACTCCTTCATATTAGTCATTAGTTCTTGCTGAATGCTTATTGCATCTGAGGCACAAGCTGTGAGTTACTTGGTGTTAGCTAATATAATTTTCAAATAACCAGGGTCTGCAGACAGAAATCAGCTAGTGCATCTTTAATAGTTGCCTGTATCATTGATATAATTTTCAAAATGGTTATAAGGAGAAGTTTTAAGTTGTTGACTATGTAGCAACACACAGAAAGAATTCTGCTTTTAATGACCTTTAAAGAAAAAACAATTCTACAGACTGTATCTCTCCCATTTTTACAGAAATTTGCATAAGTAAATCACAACTGATACTAATCTCAAATATGCAGTTCTGAAAAATATGACAATGGAACAAAACATATTCTAACATCCTTTATTGTTTTTTGTACATCAGAACTGAAACGTCAATCTGTATCCTTGAAAATTCGCACGTTTTACACATCCTATGGATGGTACACATTCCGTTTTCAATGTTAAGCCCATCACTCAAAAGTTGGCATCATTTTTATAATGCCCAATAATAGTTTATTGCCTCAGATATTTACATTTCAACTTTAAGGGAGTTGATGAGGCAAATTTACTTTAATTCTAAAAAGGGAAGAAATATGTCTTTACTGCTCAAGGGCGTAGTCTCCAAGGAGGGATCATTAAATAAGGAAATGTTTCCAATGACACTTACTTTAAATTATGCCATATGTAAATTTCAAAATATCATTTTAATTTGTCTTGCCAGCATCTATGTATTCATGTAACCTATTTGACATATATCTTTACATACTATAGATGTCACAGATAGATATAGCTACAGAAATGTTTTATGTTCATACCTCTGAACCTGACAACTTTTTCAATAGTCATTTTTTAAACTAAGGCAATTATGTAGTCAAAAATAAAATTAATAAAGCTTTTAATTTTTTATATTTTACTTATAGACTCTTATTCAGTGCCTAGGAAAAAGTCTGCCCGGGGAGGTGGTGGAGTCACCATCCCGGGATGCATTTAAAAAAAGACTGGGTGTGGCACTCAGAGCCATGGTTGAGTTGAGGTGTTAGGGCTGGGTTGGACATGATGGTCTCAAGGTCTCTTTCAGCCTCGTGAATCTATGATTCAGTGATTCTAATCACCTCCAGGGAAACACAAGTTAACCCTCCAACATCTTCAGCGTTTTTCATTTCAATGTTTTTTTCAAACACCACTTTAATTTTGAACAGTCGTACTACACAGTGGGAATTTAGGCATCTTACAAGGCATTTACCACAGCTGTTGAGAGACTGTTTAGAAATTTCACAAGAATCTCTTTTACCTCAACATAAATTCTTTCCACTCCCTTTAAAAAAGTAGTTGTTAACCTGGTAAATTTATTTTGGCAGCCAAACTGTAATTAGTAACCTCCAATACTGTCATGGTAGAAAGCTAAAGTTTAGCACAGTTGTGAGTCTATACTATTAGGTAATTGCAGCTCACTTTTTTTTTTTTTTCCCACACATGTAAAAGCAGTAAAAATTTACAAAAGACTGGGAGTCTAAATAATGGCATGAGCTTTTTAAAAAGTTTATTTTAAAGTGCTGGCAGCTGAATAATATTTGGTTCTCTGTTTTCCTCTCTTTGTCACCAGAATTACCAGTTAGAAGCATTTTATACTTCATGAGATACCATTCTGATTGATATCAGGTAGACACAGGAAAACTGCTTCCTAACTTTGTTGATTAGTTACTGCAATTATTGAACTTTATTTTTAAAGTGCCTGGGTCTATTTGGTTAGTGCTTTTTCACAAATTTCTTTGGTTTTCTCTATATACAGGAGAAGCCAAGGTAAGACCTGGTTAAATAAGAATTAATTGATTTTAAAACTGTTAACAAGGTGACTTTTACTTCATTTTTAACCTTAGATTAGAAGTGTCCATCAGACACAAGTAACTGTGCCACATCATGTGATTTCAGATTCTGGTAAGAAAAAAGAATATTTTTATTTATTTGTTTTCAAATCACCAAATATTAGATAATAAAAGATTATGTTTGTAAGTAATAGAAATCCATATTCATATTTAACTAATACTAAACAAGTTTTTTTGGGGAACCTGAGTGTACTACATTAAAGGATGTGTTTACAATGTTCCTGTTGTCATTTTCACTGTGAAAGATACGTGCTGTTCAGCCTTAAAAGGTCACAAAGTCTTGGCTTCCCTGACTTAATCAATATAAACTACATGTCTCTGCATCAGAATAAACAGCCGCTGCTGCCTCTTCTCCCTCTTCCAGATGAAGTACTGTGCTATTCCTGATCTCCTATTGCCTCTGGGTCAGTCTTTTCCCACATTCACAGTCAGTGCATGGGGTGAGTGCAGAGACAAAGAGAATACTGGAGCAATGTTAATGCAGTTGCATATGACTGATTGGACAACCTCAGCAAAAATTGATCTTCCCTTCGAGTCCACTAATGTCGTGTTGTTTTTTCAAAGAGACTTAAGCGTGCTTGATAGACTCGTTCTCAGGTATTTCATTCTAACCTCAGAGGGAGTAAAGGGTAGGGTAATAAGCAAGGTCACTGGCTGTTGAACTGAAATTAATTAAATGATGAATGGCCTTTCGAGATAATTATTATCATACAAGTATTTCAGCACATTTCTGAAGGTCTCCTACTTAATGTAGGATCATATTCAGCTGGGTTTTGATTACCTCCAAGGGTGGAGATGATACAACTTATCTCAGCAACCTGTTTCAATATTTGACCACTATAACAGCATTTTTGTTATGGTTGACTGGAATTTTCTCAAATTTATGCCCATTTACTCTTGTAATGTGTGACTAAGAAGAATCTGGCTCTATCTGCCTTACTCCTACATATCAGAAATTTATTGATGTTTTTTCTATATCTCTTTCAGTTGGCCTTGCATGGATTTTGTAGGGTGTTTTAAAAGGGATCAGGAGTTTCTTGTTTAATTGCTTAGCTGGGTTTTTTGTGTGTTCTCTGTGTGTGCATGGTTTGTTGTTTTTCATTTCTCACATAGATTGTTCATGTTTTAGAATGAAAGTAATTTGAGGCCAGAAAATAAATTCTGAGACTACATTATAATTATTCTATTAGATGGCAATGGAAGAGAAAACATTTGAAGACAAATTTCAGATTATATTTATTTTGGTTCATTGCATTGCAGCTTTAAATGCTTAAAAACGTTCAGCCTGTATTCCTATTGAATTTGGGAGTGTATTTAAAAGAGACTGGCATTATTTGTGTACTGGCAATTTTTAAAATTACTTTGACAGAATAGGGAACACATTTCTTTAAAAGCATGATATAAAATGAAAACTGTAATTTAGACCTTTACAGATCAATCTGTGGATCTGTTGAGTAATACACCATGTCTTTTGATGTTATTGTTGGGAATATGTACAAGAGCGCCTACATAACTGGAGGAAATTTACAACTGTATTTCTAAGACTTTTCTATAGACTTCAAGTGTTAAGAAAATAGAGACTTACACATATATTTTGTTCTATCACTGTTTAAACTCCTCTGAGTCAGGAATAAACTTTTCTCAGAAAAATAGCACCTATTTCATTGTGGAGGACTGCTGTTCACAGGTCCTTTTCTCCTGAGTTGTTTTGTTAATCAGATATGTAGTATAGTTTTACAAACAGTAGTTGTGGTATAAAGGTGTGTTTCACAGTTCTGGGTATGAACTGGGAATTACCTAAAGTCAAAGGTATTGTCACAGGAAAAGGATTGTGTGTACCATGTGATGAGCATCTTTCGGGGACCAACTGAAGCATGACTATGTAAGTCTTGATTTTGTGTTGATTCATTCTGGGGAAAAAAAAAGGAGGTTGTGGATACTGATAAATATAAATAAACCAGCCCAAATAAAATACTGTTCTTCTGTTTTGTTTGTTTGTTTGTACTTTCTATTTATTTCTTCTCAGTTAATTGAGGAGAACTGTGAATATTTGCTGCCTTATCAGGTTTGGAATCAGGACAATTATATAAAAACAGAAAGATTTTGAAGGGGCTTTTTTCCCCTCAAAAATTCTTTGCTTATAATAGCTGAATATTACCAATTGCCATAGTCATTAAAAGAAGAAATTAAAAGAGGGGTATTTCACGGTCTGAGTTATACAGAAGGTCAGACAAAACTGTCTAATTATTTCTGTTACCACAAATTGAAATCCATTATTGCACATGAGAAGCCAAAAACAAAAGTGGAGGCGGACAAATGAGACGAATGAGAGAGCTTAGAATTGGACTAAAAGTATCTCTTTTAGGAGAAACGGCATCCTGAAGTCTGTCATAACTTCCCAATGTTATGTAACTGCTGTTGAGGAATACATCTGGTCCAGGTATCTGGGCTGGGAAGCTGCAGGTGGAGATGCAGATTGGGCTTGGATGGGAGCCCGAGACAAGAGGCTGTGAACTGTCAAATTTTGGGATAACAAAGGGGGGGATGATGGGTTCTGCTAGCCAGGAGAATGGACAGATCTACTGGATAACAAAGGAGATGAAAAGGGTCAACATCAGTGATCTGGATGAACAGGGAGAGGGGCTGGAGAGGAGCCCCAGGAGCAAGAGTGAGACCTGTGGAGAGTGAGTGTGAAGATATAAAAGCCATGGGGTTCCTTTTTGGGGCTCCCTCCTCAGAAACACCAGCTGGAGCTGTTTGTGTGTCACTGCAGCATGACTAAAAGGCTTTATAGGACAAGACAGCTGAGACTGTGCCAGGAAACCTGGGGTGGAAGCGGTGAGGGAACCTGGTCTGTGATGGGGTGTGCAGGGAGTCAAGGGGGCTCCCCTGGCCACTGCAGCTGCTGCTGCAAAGGGGCTCCGGCCCCAGCAGTGAAAGCCTCTGGCCTTGGGAGTGTGCCCGACAGAGAGGCTCCAGAATGCTCAGACTGGGGAGTTTCCTTAAGAGTTCCCTGATACAGTTTCTTATTTTCCAGGTTCCAGCAAAGAGAAATAAGTGTCACCTAAGTTGATTAATTACACTGAAATCACATTAATCACGAGATGATTCAGAGAAAGAAGTGGCAATTAGCTTTCCTTTAGGCTTTGCTTTTGGTTGGCTGAAGCTAAATGAAAAAAAGCTAACCAGCTGGTTTGGGCCTCTCTGTATCTCTGTTAGAATTAGGTTTTGACTTCAAGTTGTTTGATTTTTTTTTAATTTTTTTTTTTTTTTTAGAAATATATTAGACACTTGGGTCAGGTACAGGGGAAATTAGGAGTTGCAATCTGTTGGAAATCTGGTCCTTAGATTTCTGTATCACGCAGTCTCAAGTCACTGCAGAATAACAGAGGGAGAAAAGGAGAGTGTATACAGTTGAGAAATTCAGGGCTAACAAGGGAGAAGCCAATCTAAGTTTTAGAGAGATGACTATGCCTTTTATAAAATTATAAAGGTTCAGTTAAAGAGAAAGTAAAAATGCAATTATAGAAAATAAATGACCAAATTATGAGTTCAGAATACATTATTATGTTTCTCATAGAGCATAATTATAGTTGTGTCATTTTCTCAGTTATATTCAAGGTTGCAGCAGTACTTCTATTACAAACCCTATATTTCAAGGGTTTACAACTTGGCGGCAAGAAATTTCTTAGCAGTGGAAATTAAGATACTAAGTGTCAACCACAGAACACATTATTTTACAGTGTTATTTATTATGCATGGGAATGTAAGACTAAAAAGAAAAGGCTCTGACAGGGCCAGAGGTCTGCTATTTTGGCACTACAGCTACAGTGCTGTAGATCTCTTACTATCTTCTTAAAATTAGCATAAATATTCACTAGTAGGGATGTTAAAATTTTACTGTCTGCTATGATGCAAAGTTCCCATTTGGGACGTTTAGGTACAGGAAAATAACAAAAGTAAATATGTTCTATATTTTTACCACCTTTGACTGGAAAGGATTTTTTTTTCCCTGGTTTTGTTTGCATATTTTTGTTGCTATTGGTTTTGTGGATTTTTTTTAACAGACCTATTTTTGATACTACGAGTGATTCTCAATTCAAGATTTCATTCATACTGTCATTTTTTATCAATTTTCCTTAGAAAATGACAGTTTAGTTTCAGTCCAGAAGTTTTCTTTTTTATTTGATGTTTTCTGCTCGATTTTATTGCTTTGTATAAACAGAAATACAAGTAATCACTTCTAGTAATATAAATATTAAAAAAAATATTTAAAAAGAAGTGTCAGTTGCCAGTCAACAGCTCTCATTTGACCTCTGTACAAAACAACCCTGTAAAAATTACTCAGAACACAATCAGAATAATGATTTGCTTTCATGTGTTCTGAAAGTTTAACCGAAGTCCACAGCTCAAAGAATTGCTGAGATAGTTCCTCCTGGTTTCTAACAGTTCCATTCTACAAAGAAATTAGTTTGATGCAGACTGATAATAATCTATGTCTTTAATCAATTGTACTGCTTGATCAAGGGTCATTTGGGTTTTCAAGTACAAAATTAATTTTTTAAGGGAGTATAAATATGTTCAATACAATAAGAACAATTAAATATTTACATTATGGAAAGACTTTGTTTTATAAAACTGATGTTTCTTTTTGACATTCTATTTGGGATTTCTTTTATCTTTCTTATATCTGAATTATTTTTTTTTTGAGATTATGTCATTACAGAGATATTAATTTCTGGGGCTAATTTTTAGGTATTTATGTTTTAAGTATTTGGCTGGCTTTTAATTACTATGAGAAATAAGTCCTTATTATTTTATTTTAACCTGATAACTTCTGACTTTATTCAGAATAGGAATTTGCCTTTATTTTTAATTCTCTGAACTAATTTTGTTACATATTTTAATCTCTTCATATATAGGTTGCAATTATAAAAACTCTTCAGAGACACCTACCTTCATTGAAGTC
Source organism: Cyanistes caeruleus (assembly GCF_971803275.1). NCBI lineage: Eukaryota > Metazoa > Chordata > Aves > Passeriformes > Paridae > Cyanistes > Cyanistes caeruleus. The sequence goes on along the minus strand of NC_141704.1, from coordinate 17,645,706 downwards.
TTCAGTATCTGAGTTTTATTGTTGGATACTAAAAACTTTGCTGTGCAGCACAGGGAGGCATATAAATAAGCTTTTCTTTTGACTGCATATAGTACTGGTAGCATGAAGACGTAATATAGACTCACTGAAAGTTAAAAAGCAGAGTTATTTCTGACAAAAAAAGAAAATCTACAAATAATCTATGACATTTTACCAGGATTTCTTTCTTAGGAGCCCCCATCTGTCCCTATTTTATTTTTAGACCGCATTTCAGCTGTTGGTTTTGTATTCAAATGTGGTGCATCTCCTGCTCCCTCCACTTGAAAATGCAGTTACATATACTAGAATGGTTCATGTAATGTGAATAACATTCATAAGAAAAACAAAAAAATCCCAGAACTGCTTATTAGTTGTCCTACAAATATAAAAAAATGATGAAAACTAAAGTGACAGTAAATAGAGATTCATAAATTATGAAGACTGGAAAGCCTGTTTTGGAAGTTATTTCTTACACAAATTGTGAAAATTAGAACTTAACTTTTTTGAGAGTATGTGTGTGAAAGTTATGAGATTGTGCTCTGTACTTTTGTACAGATATTATCTCAAAAAATAAAACCCATGTTATGGAGCAGTTTTCTGCACTGGCCTACACTGAACATAGTTCAGGAAAGGGGTCGTGGCCTGTGAAGCAAGATCCTGAACTAAGAGTCAGCTTTGCAAAGGAAGTAGCTAAGAAAATTAATTTCTTGTTGATGAGATGGAGCTGTATGGCTTTACAGCCTTCTTAGACTTGGTCATCATTTTGTCTTGGCAGCTCTTATAAGCATCCTGTAGATATCATATTGAGGATTTTTTTGGGTTTTTTTTGGCTGAAAACATGAAAAAGACACAGTCAAATGATCTACATAAATATAAAAGGAATCATCTGCTTAAATTTGTTGGTCTTTCTGGCTAGTGTGATTACTGCAGGTTTTCACCTGTAGTATTTTTAATGTTTTAGAACATACTATTCTCACTTGTTACACAGCGGGATTGATTATATGATTCTGTTAATGAAATGATCAGTCTATGATTTAATTTTTAATGCTTGGGTCATGGTATTTGAAAACTGCAGAGTGACCAGTCATAAAAAAGAAAGACCTCAGACCACACAAGTGTGTGCTGAGTCTACATTGCCTTGTAGCAGAATGTTTAGAGTTACACGTTTCCTTGATCAGATGCTAAAAGGATATAGCCCATTCACTGCATAAAATACTTCTATGTACATATGTAAAGCTATTTTACCTGCTAAATGTGATAATATCTGCTGACATACATACAATTGAGTGAACCAAATTTAATTTGCTGCCTAGAAGGAAGTTATTGTGTGCTAGTTTAGAAGTTTGATAGCTAATGTAATTTGAAATCAACATAGAAAGTATTTCAATTCCCTCCCCCCTCCCCCCCGCCCCTTATTAAATATCACATATTTGAGCTTCCATTTCAGTTGTTTTGAGCCAGTAATAATTTTTGCCAGCCTCTTACAACCACTTGTGACCAGCTGCCAGCTGGATGTAACTCCATTTATCACCACTCTCTTGACCACTGGCTTGACCACTCAGCCAGTTTCTAACCCAGCAAAGAGTACACATTCTCTAGGAGAAAGATGTAACTGAAACATGGAAGAAATGTTCCTAAAACAGGATAAAGCAGAACAGTTCAAACAACATACAGATCTCAATGAATATCCTGGTAAAAAAAGAAAAAAAATCACCGCCTCCAAAACCCATAATACAGGAGAAGAAAGCAAAAAAGCAAAAGAAAGGGAAAAGGTGGAAAAAACCTCCAAAACTCTGCAAGAAACCAAAATGTTCTTGGTAAACACCAGCACAAAATACTGGTGTAACCAATTAGAAAAAATTAAGGTATAGTTAACACACAATTTGATCAGCAGCTGTATGAAATGGCTTGACAGAGTGTTGCATGGATATAACCAATCCCAAACAAAGCATGTGTGCACTAATACACAATGTGTATTCTAAATATTTTTATTGTCTTAGGAGGTCATCCTCATTCCATTGTCAGTCCTGGAAATTGGCCCAACAATGTCTGTACTGACATAACTCTATTTAGGCAAAATGCTTGGGAGGCTTGCAATGTACTAAACCTAGATTCAATCCAGAGAGCTACTGAGGAACAAACTTCCTGTGGTAAACTCTTTGCAAGGAAATATAATTTCTATTTCCTACTGAATGCTTCCTGGATTGCATAATTGTGCATGGTGATCTTCATGCCCTAAACAAAACTGATTTTCTGCTATGTTCATGCAGATGGCAAATAATTTTAAAAGCACTGAACACAATTTTATCAGCAAAACTTGAATTCTGCTAATAAAAATGAAGACATTAAAGGAAAAGTCCTGTCTGAGAAAAACATTCACTCACAGAATTGACAGTCAATCTAATAGTTGTTATATGTTATAGAAATTTTAACACCATTTTAAGGGAGAGACATTGTATGCAAAGGTTTAAGATTTAGTTTTTAGACAGTAAGGGAGACATGGAGTGTTCCTGATGAGGTTAAAGGATTGTATTAGGTTTCAAAAACTGCTGCATTTGCAGCCATCCATTTCCATGAAATGAAAAATCATTTTTAATACTTGATTTATGAAGGAAAATTGTTCTTTTTTTTCTTATTTGTGGGTGCTTGATACTAAAAAGTGCTACTAAATATGAGATGGATCTCAAAACATATGCAGGTCTTTTCTGCTTTAAATGTGAATATACAAGCCAGTTGCAAGGTACTGAATTATTGACATTCTTTTATTTTTTTTAATTCTACATCTTCATTGCAGATAAAGATTCAAAACTATGCCTTTAGTCAATCTCCTTTCCAGTGCAAACACATACTCAAAATATAAGAACATTTGATTCTCTGTGTGGAAGTGAAGTTCTCTAAAAAATACTCTTAAATAGCAATGTCAGAAACCTATTGGAATTTCTTTAAGAACTGCTCTTAGCAAGTCCATGTCAAGTCAACATTGGAATTTTACCCTGCTGTGTTACTTTAATAATCTGCAGCTCCAATATAACTGATCTGCATTTGTACTGCAAAAGCAATCTGATTTCATGGAAGTTTCTCAGCAGGTTCAGCATGCATCAGAGGTGTCCTTCTCTGGAAACTGAAAATTTTTATTTCTTGCTATATAAGACCAGTTTGCAATTGAAATAAAGTATCATCTTCATTTTTAAGCAGTATTACTGCTTTGCAAAAGAAATAACTGATTGTAACTTTCTGCAAATTGCTATAGCTAAAGAAGAGATTTCACGAGGAATGTCATCTCAAGGACAGTACATTATGCTCAGGTTCTACAGGAATTCACAGTGTGGTGTGAGAGAGTTGGAATATTTTTATGGTTGACTTATATGTGTGCAGATAATGGGGTTGATTAAATGAGTCTGGTATAGGAAATTGTGTAGATCATGAAAGTCGAAGCAGGTGTTCTTCAGTCTTGAAGTCCTTGTGAATATGTTTTGATAGTCTGCAGATGGAGTAAATACAGCTTTGTTGTAGTCAGTTGTAAAATTGCTTTTGTCTTCACCAATGAGCTTTCTTTCTGAACAGCAACCTTTTAACAAAACATCCTTGAGCACAGTATTTTTGTAAAAAATATGTAGAGGACCTTTATCTGTCTTTAGGTACCCTAAAATCCACTTATGTTGGATATTTCTTCAAGGAGAAATAAAACATTCAAACCATTAATTTGGCTCACATGAAGTGAAAATTTTAATAAGTTTTAATAGGAAGACAATTTAGAGATTTACTAATATTAATATTTGGTATTTCATCCTTTCACTGAAGGAATAGAAAATTGTGGTTACATTATTGTTTTCCAAACAGGCATGAAGCTCACTGAAGAAAGTGACTTCATGATCACTTTAATTCCTGATTTCCATTTTCACCACTATTTGTTAGTCTGGTTAGCCTGGTGCTTAGAGCCTCCACACTGAGAGGACATTCTCATTACACAGCATGTACAAGTCAGGACTGAAGACCATGGCCTAATCCGTTCCAAACATTGTTTTTTTAAATTCAAGTTTTTACTTCTTGATTCTGGATTTCAAACTTCCATGCTTCAGATGGACTTTAACAGAAGAAAAGATGTGTCTTGTGTCTTATATCTTGTGGAATTATTCTGGCTTAATTCATCTTCCTTGCTTTTGTATCCCTACAGACTCTTTCCACTAAGAACCCAAGCTTGCAAGCACATTTACATTGGACAACATATACTTCTCAGCTTTGTATTTACAAGGCACTTCACAAACTGCCACATTATTGTGGTCTCCTCCCATGAACATTCTCAGATCCTTTGTTATCACCCAAAGTTTATCAGACTTCTCTTTTGTTTGCAGATACTATTGGAGCTTTTTTGAATGCAAATGTACTAGGCCCATTCTGAACAATTATGATTTTGTGCTGCTCATCTCAGGACTAAGCTAAGTTTTCAAAAGGTAAATTTTTGTCAAGTGTTGTTCCTCTTTTTCTTTGAGACAAATAAATGCTATATTTCTGGAATGGAGGTTTTCTCTTTGTAAATTTTGTTTCTCAACCGTCTCCACTATGCACCATTTCCTTTGATTATAAAGCAATGTTACTATTTGATGGTGAGAAATTTTAAAAATTATGTCAGAAATGTGCTGGGATTCTTTCTTTCCTAACCACCCTTTTATTAGTTAAAAAACCCCTAACTTTTCATTACTCTTCATTGATATGTTTTACATTTATTTTTAAATAATAAATAATAAATAATGGAGAAGTGCTTTCTGGTTTTTATTCTGGCTATTCTTGATTGACAGCCCAGTAAATAAGCAGCTCCAGGACAGAGAATCATAGAATATCTCAAGCTGAAAGGGATCCATAAGAGTCATTGAGTCCAAATCCCTGCTTCTCTCAGGGCTGCTAAAATAAATCCTGTGACTAAGACCATCGTTGTTGAGATGCTCCTTGGGCTCTGACAGGCTTGGTGTCATGACCTCTCTCTGGAGAGCCTGTTCTAGTATCCAGTCACCCTCTCAGTGAAGAACCTGTTCCTAATATCTAACCTGCACTTCTCCTGATGCAGCTTCATTCCATTTCCTTTTGTCCTACCACAGACAGAAATCAGCATGTCCCCCTGTGTTGCCATCCTTCAGGAAGTTGTAGACAGACAGTTGTAGACCCCTGTAAACAGGGGTGTAGGTCACCCCTCAGCCTTATCTAAGTTTAATAAGCCAAGTGACCTCAGCTGCTCCTTGAAAGTCTTGCCCTCACGATCTTTCATCATTTTGGTCACTTTGGACATACTGTGCACATGTCCACTGTGGAGAGCCACACTTTCTAAAGTGTGTCTTAGAAGCTGTAATGTTCATCATTCTTGCAAATGTTGAAATCATGGTGATGAGGTGAATGGTTTTAGAGATTAGTGACAGAATTTCCCCTCTCTTCATTTTGCTGTGAAAAGGATAAAATCATACTGAGTTGAGTTACTGTTAGGATCACTGAAAAAGTCTCACTGCCTGTGCTAAAACACAGCTCTGACACGCTGCTGAGAGCCATGTGCAGAGAGAATTCCACCACTTTTCCTCTTTACCTATGAAAAGCCTCAAGATGCCTTTTGGGATTTTGCTAATTGTTAGTTTATGTGTCATATATCCAAGAAAACATATACTTTTACTCTATACTAAGAAGTTAAAGTGATTATGATTACCCAAAATCTGTAGTGAAATGTTGATTTATATAAATGTCTCTCAGTAAACAAGAGCAACAGCTTAGCAAAAAACTTAGCAAAAAAGTTCAGAATTTACTGTTCTCACCACTGCTTACCAAATATCCTAGATATAAATATATAAGCAAGCAAGGGTGTGAAGTTGAACAGGTTAATTCTGAAAATTATATGATCTTCCACATAAAATTGTGAACCAAAACATTTCAGACTTTAGTGTGCATTTTAAATCAAATGAAGAAACATGAAGTGGTCAAATACATCAAGTATTTAAGTATTTTTAAAAAAAAAAAAGTAAAGTAAAGTAAATCCTTGAGATCTAAGCAGCCCATGCTCAGGCATAAATTATACTTGCAATTAAATTACAACTTCACAACCATTCAGCTTTTAACTATAAATGAAGAACTGGGTCGCATGTGGAAGATGCTAAAAATGTTTATTCATCATCTCCTTTCTCTGTTATTGAACCCAATGTCACCCTGATATTTATTCACTACCTCACTGGTTTATGACTTTCACCAGAGAAAAAGTGTGTTGCATGATTTCATAGCTGGATTCCAGGTGAATGTACAATGGTCATGATCTGTAAACATACAGATCTTCCAAGTGGGAAGAATGCTATTTTACTGTTATCTCATGAGGGGAAAGTTATCTGTTTCAGCAGAAGGCCAGACTTCTAATTATAAATGAGAAAAAAAGTTGAAAAAAGGTAATTATTTCTACCCTTTTAAACATGGTTTAAACTGTTTGAAACAGAACAAATAACAAGGAATAAGATGCTTTGTGCCTAAAAAGACAATGTCATAATAAAATGATATTTTGCTGTGTCTCATGATGGTTACTTCTTCTTTCTTCATTTTAATATCAATAATTTAGTCTTCACACAGTACAAAGGCTTGTGTTAATATGGCATTGCTTGCAGGATAATATTTCATGTATGAATTATAAAATGTTCATGCTCTGGTGGAGCTAAACCTGATATAAAAATCATATGAATTTTAAATAACAAAGTTACTGGAAAAGGAGATTATATAGGCCAATTGAAAAAAAGCCCTCCAAAATAAAGCGTTATGCTTTCATTTTGCCAGAAGCTTTGGATTATAAATATTATTAGAACTTGGAATTAAAAATGTTACTCTGTGTTAATACCAACAATTTTAAGGCACAACATTCTAATTATATTTATTATTGCTTTGTTAATTATTCGAACGTTATTTTGATTCTTAGCATAAATATAAGTACCAGATATTTTTAAAGAATATATTATTTTAAAGTATATATTATTTTAAAGAAGCTAATATACTGTATAATGGCAAAATTTTTATGAGATATTATTTATTGTACTACTGTAGTAGGCACTGTGTAAATATATGAGACAGAAATTATTTGCTCCAATGATGTTAGAGATTAAAATCATACCACAAAATATAGAAATTAAGGGTGTTTCAGTGTTGGAGTGTCTCATACCCCTAAAGTCACTGAAGAAATCAACATCTTTTTAAAAAGCAGGCTCTTCAAGATATCTCAAGTTACTTATTTCAAACTGAAGACATCCAGTTTATTAACTTTTGAAATTTAAACCACCTCAATAGATTTCCAGTCTTTTTTTGATAAATTATAGTCTGGTGATAGTTATTTACTAATACTGTTCTTGTAAATGTTTAGGTGTTTTCTATATTTACTTTTTGGATATTTTAAATACTTAGAACTTTATTTTTATATGAGCTGTATGTATATCTTTATATCAAATTCAGTATTCCTGATTCAAATTTCAACATTAACTATTCAACAAATTACAGGAATAGAGCTTTAATGAGTTAGAAAATTATGATTTAGCCTAGAACTTCACCACCACTGCATTAGTTCAAGTCAGTCTTCCCAAAGTTCCAATTTCCCTATCAGAAACAAAAGGGTAATTATATTTACTTGCCATAAATAGAGCAGTGAGGCTTTATACAATGTTGTGATGAGCTCTAATATCCTCAGGCGGAAGGAATTAGGGAAACAAACATAAATTCTCTGGCAATCTCTAAATACAGTTAAGGAGAAAAGGAATAGTAGCTGCCTCTGCTACGAGGTGTTGATGCACAGATATGGACAGTTATTGTGTTAAAGATCTGTACTGCCAACTCCCAGGAAAATCTTCCTGGTCCTTGGTAATTTGTGTCCCTATTTCCTTGTAAATGATCAGGAATCCTGCTTTCTCGTGCTGTGTATGGTGTATCTTCTTTACATGAGTTATGTGTCTATGTCTGTTTGTGAGAAGCCTTCAGTTCCACTTTGTCTTGTCCAACCACTCACTATTAAAAGTCCATGCATAATACCAGAAAAAATATTATAGGAAGTGAGTGAAAGGCCAAGTAGCCTGTTTCACACAGCTTTCACTCTGCTGGATCAGTGCCAAGGGTTGTGCACAGTGAACAAGGCTTGCCTTCTCAAAGTGCTGTGATAACCAGCATGTGGCATGTGCCACAATTCCTCAATATTTTACCAAACCGTTGGACTCTATTAGGTCTCTCTTGTCTGAAAAGAATGAGTCAACAGAAGAACCCAGAATATGCTGGCTTATGCTTAATTACTGAATGAGGAGCACTAAAAACGCTTTTAAGATCATTTTAAAAGGTTAAGACAAGACTCAAAAGACAGATATCCCCCACAATAAACTCTACGTCGCTTAGGAACTTCTGTTTTAGCAAGAATAATTCAGAAATTTTGTTGTTTTATTATTTTAATTCTTCACTGAACTCCCCATTTAATTCTATAGAGATTGTCTTATGCTGACAGCTGTTGTCTGAACCTCTATGAAAACATTCCAGCAATATTCTTATCCCAAATAGTCCTGCATAATTGTTAGTGAGGATGAAATTATTCTCAGAATTTTCATGATTATGGTTTTTCTAGTCTCCCAAATGTACTTTAGGGAAGCATAGTTTATTACCAAGCAAGGCTTTTTGTCTTAGCAGTGGAGAAGATTAACCCCTATGGACAAAATGCATGCAAAAAATGCAATTTAGTTACCTTATCTCTCTCTGTGTGCTTTTCATAAACATGTACTACATGATATCTACTTTATAAACATACTGGGGGAAAAATCAATTATTATGAATTTGACTACTATTTCTTCATTTTTTTTTTGTTTCAAGAAACTTTGTTGAGAGATAAATGACAGTAATTTTATACAGGTACATAAAAATTGAAGTAATTACAAGATCAGCTCTTATGCTCGCAAACCAAGAGTCTGAGCTTGGAGCAAAGGATTATTGATGATAAGCCTGGTCTTGAGTAAATTTGAAAACAAGGTATTGTTTATTTTCTTTTGGTGGGATAGCTAAAGATTAAATATTCTATAGTACACCACAGTTTATACAGCTTTGTTTTGCAGCTCTTTAAAATAACTTATTTACTACTAACATAATTGTTATTATATTGTAAGATGTTAACAGTATACCACTACCATTTTTCTAAAGGCAGATAATTTCATTTTGGTTGGTATGACATTTTTAGCATAGTGTCTAGTGTCAGGTCTAGTGTCAAGAAGTTTCTAGGTAGCAATGCAATGGAAATCACTGTGGAAAGAAAGTAATTAGAAAATTTTATTTTGAATCTGTTCTCTTTCATAAAACAGAATTAAAAATATAGTTTAATATGTGATATAGTGGTAGTATTTCAAAATAGTACTATATGAAGCAAGATACTGTGTTGGAATTTGCTTGCACAAGGAAAAGATGAAGAGACTTTTTTTGAAATTAAAAGGTCATAAGATATTAAGAGAAAGAAAAGGAGGACCATGCACTTGGAAGCAAAGATATGTAATTTTTTTTTTATGTCATGTTAGAAGACAAAAATAAATGGGAAGTCTACTAAAAGTAGCAGAAAGCTATGGTATGAGATGAATGGTTTAGACAAAAATACTGAGTCAGGAGATAATGAAGAAGTATGCAGAAAATACAAAAAAGTAGAATTCACTATGAAGAGGTTGTGCTGAGAAATAATTTGTGAGGGTTACACCCTTCCTTCCCCCTCTACCCCAAGTCTCAGTTTCTGCAGCACCATCTTTACCTCCATTTACCTCTATTAAAATAAAACTTGAGAGGAAGCAATCTATACAAATATGTTGAAAAGCAGACTTCAATTCCACTCAAAAGTTTCAAAATCATATGACAAATAAAAGGAATATTTGTTTGAAAAATAATTAGAATTCTCTTTTTATAGTCATTATTTTTCTGAATAGTTGTTTTTGAATAGTTGGTTGGAAATAGATTTGTCTGAAATGAATGTCTGATGACTTTCTTACCAAAATTAACCAAAAAAGGTTTTATTTAACTTCACTCAGTTTCTATAAAACCATATGATGATTATTAATTACATAAATCAATTAATCATACCAATAAATTCATTTACTTAAACTGAGGTTGAGAAAAAAAGCTCTGCACATTAATAGAGAAGGCACAAAAACAAATTTGGGAAGGGTATGTGGAAAGAAGAGGGTTTTTCTGATGTATTACAACTTTTTTCTTCACTGTGAATACATTTATGATGTTGCCTCAGTCCAAATTTTGCAAATAACATTATGAAGTTCTTATACAACTCAACAGCTCTAATTACCATACTTTCCTTATTTCTAGAGACCATAACAAAGCACAGCACTGGAAGATATATTTTCCATTGCTACTGTTGGGGTATTTATGTAACACATCAGTCTTCATGTGCACTTTGTTGCCAGTAAGGTAAGTGAACACATTATCTTAATTGTGGGTAGAATATAGGAAGCAGAGAAGTAGTAGGAATGAATACATTAATCAATCAACAGGGAGAAAAAAATGCAAATTATCTTGAATATTTCTGCAGAGTTTGTAAAAGGAAGTCTAGCAACATTATTCTCCCCTACTCCCAGATTTAATTCTCAGAGCTGTCCCAACTTAGGTTTTATTCTCCCAATCCTCTGTGAAAGCTTAATTCTGGATGGATTTTATAGTACAGACTGAGAAAGAAAAATTACTTGTGAGAATCACAGAAGCCAATGAGGTAGCTTCACCCTGCAGGGTTCTGGAAGTTCTTAATTTAAACTATGAATCACTTTTGCCGCGACTGAAAGGCGGAAAGTTTTAAAGTGGCATCCTTCGGGGGTAATTCTGCCTTTAGTTCTCCACTATATAATTCAGACATTTGGAACAAGTTAAGCATGTGAATCTCTGATGGTGGCCACTGCACTTAATACAATTGCTGGTTATCCTGTCAGGCTAAAGGAAACATGCTTTTCTACCCTGAAGTCTTCATTTTAATGGTAGATCCCCTTTAAAAGTGGTGAAAGCTGATGCCAAAAATGATCAGTCTGGATATGACTGGGTTTGCTCTTCTTTTCCCCTGCTGTTTGCAAAGGTAAATATGGAGACAGTGTTGTCAGTACAAATTCCAAATGATTTTGGAAAGAATAATTTTTATTTTCAAAGTTATTTAGATGACTAGATCTGCTTAATAAAATGAGTTTTGTGCTTTTCTCTCGTGCTTCAGAGATAAAAAATGTAAATGGTAGTATCTGTGCATTCTTATGTATGGTTGATAATACCATTGATTGAGAGCAAGACCTCAGATTGTACCATCCTTCAGTAGGAGACTAATGCCTCTTAGAATGTTTAAAGGCAGCAACATCAGTGCTTGCCAAGCAATTCAGGCTCTCTCAGGGTAGATATGTATTAAGATTCAGTTCTAGATTTGTGTCACACCTAAGGTCTGGTTTTGAACAGAATCAGGACTGCAGATAGCATGCAGATTTAATATCCAAAGCTTTGTATTTCTAGCCTTTCTTTAAAAGTAAAATTAATCACCATGAAATTAATTTTTAATTTCCAATCTTAATTTTTATAAATACCTAACTAAGTAGAGTTTAATTTAAAAATCAAATTATCTGAATCTACATGTCAATGTGTGCCCATCAAAACTTCAAAATCCTTCTATACCCCTGAAGGATATAATCTCAATATATCTTCCCTTCAGGTTCTGATTAAAAGATAGTGGCAAGAAAGAAAGTTTAGATATATGGGCAGATCCTACGTGAGAATAAAATCTGTGGGAAAGAAATCTGCTTCATTGAACTGTCTCTTTCTATAAGGCCAGAGAAATTCTACACTTGTTTTTAATATACATTTAATTATGTGAACTTTTTAATTCCATCCCCCTCCAAAAAAAGACATAAAATTGATAACATCAGGAAATTAAAAAATTAGAAAAAAGAAAGTTAAGGAGTAAACAAATCTTCTGATAGTACTTAAACATATTTTTTTTGCCTTAGGAAACTAAAGTTAAAGACAATAGTGTTTTCCCCCTGAATTCTCCATTAAATTCCCCATTAAAAATGTATATAGTTTGTTTGTTAAGGTAATACGTTTGGACTGCATGTTTTACAAATTAGTTATTATTTTCCTGAATGCAGAAAGAATTTATTTTTCACTATTTTTTCACAAGGAACATTGCAACTGTATAAATATTTTGTTTTCTGTATGTCTAGTCACAGTCATTGCCAAAATAACATAACATGTCCTATCAAAATCTTTAGCAGGCACTGACTTATAAAAATGTTATTTATTTAAAAAGAATAAATAGTCCCATCAAGAAAAACTGATGATAATAAACTGATGAAATATTTGTAAGAAGCTTATGAAAAGCTCTCTAATGTAAGTTTTATGTCTTAAAGATACTATATTTTTGAAAGAAATTACTTGACAGAGCTGTTTTGAATTTTAATTATTTCTAATGATGAAAAATATGTATCAAGGAAATGTTTCCCATAATAAACAGTTTCCTCTTTCATACAATGCAGGAAAATTACTTGCCATGATTAATTAATTTATTTGATTAATTTAAAAAGAAATTCTTTTGGAAAGGTAAACACCAGTTTTCAAAAATGAGATGTATTTTCATTTTACATAAGGTATTTTGTAAGGTGTCATGAAGTGACGAATAAAATTAGATAAACTGTTAGCAAAGATATCTATCAAGAAGGTAGTCATATATGAATACTAAAACATAGGACTTGAAAAGCATTCAACTGTTAAAAGAATATAATTCCCATTTTTTACTTCAGTACCTCTGTCTGGAGCCCTCTTGAAGAAAATCTTCTCAATCAAAAAATTTGTCAATTTTCTTTTGCCTGAACATAATTATGTAAATAACTAAAATATTTGTGATAATGAAATTGTCTCCCTTATGGAGTTAACTGTCTTATTAATTGACCTTGCATAATGGTTGAGGTCAGAAGGGCCTCTGATTATCCAATCCAACTCTCCTGCAAGCCTGTCTTTGCTCCAGACTTACCCACGCCTCGGAACAGCAAGGCCACGGTGAAGGAACGCACCAAGGTATTCAATGACTCCAAATCCTCTGGCACCATCTCCTCTGCCCCATACAGCCAGGGCCCCACATTTTCCAAAGTTCTTTTATTGCTGATTTACCTGTTGAATCCCTTCCCACTGCTCTTCACAACCTTTGTCAGATTCAGTACAACTTAGCCTCTAACATCTCACACCCACATGCTCAGCCTGTGTCACTGTGTTCCTCCTGCTTCCACATCTTTTGTTTTAACTTATGCTTGAATTGAGGATGACTTTTATCATCCATGCAGGCCTCCTGACACCTTTGTTTGGTAACTGAGTCATCATGATGGACCATCCTTGATCTTGAAGGTGAATCTATACACACATACACAAGACCAAACCCTGCAGAAAATCCATAGAGCAAACCAGCATTCTTGGCTCCCCCTTCACTCTGGCACCATCTTCTATTGAACCATTACAAGCAGGTCTCTGAAGAGGCTGAAGTCTTCTCTTAAATGTCTAGAGCTCTGATCATGTTATTTATCTTTTTCCTTCCTCTCAGGAAGGAAAAATCCTTTTGAGGCTGAAGTATTTTAGGGAAGGTCCAGTCAATCTCTGTAGCACCAGAGATGAGACAATCTACTACTCTCCAGCTTCTTTACTCTCAACACAAGAAGTCCACCAATGTGCCCATCTCCAGCAGACAAGAAATATTCCTCCTTGGCACAGACACTCCCTACAGCTCCAGTGCTGCTGATCTGTGTCCTCCCCCAGAAATTTGGTCTGGGCCAAAGTCTCTGATGTTACAGGCACAGCTGCTGCAGTGGCTGCTCTGCAGGTGACCCCCCACCCCTGAGGACACATATGCTGTCCTGAGCTGAGGTCCTGACCCCTCCCTGCACAGAGGTGCTTCCATGAGCCATTCTCAAAACCTGCAGCTCCCTCTGGCTCCCTCCCTTGCATCTGCTGCAAGGATGCCTGACCATTCCTCAGCAGCAGTGTCCCTTTGTGGAGGACAGCTCACAGAGCTTGTTAGAAGCTGCTGGAGGCTGGTAGTCATGGCACCCCAAGGTAATACTTCTGTCAGCAGCAGGCACTTCGATATTTCTCAGAGACCTCCCACAAGTTTTACAGTGATCTTGGACAAAGTTCCCAGAGGATCTAGAAGATTGCAAAGAGCCCAAGAACTGTTCCACACACTGCTCTGCCTGTTGCCTTAAAAGCCCTAAGCCTTAAACATAATATGAGGATAGATAATGAACACTGAGATTGGGTATGATTCCTGGAATGGACTGCAGAGAAGTATTATTAGTTCTAGAATATCAGATGATTTATAAGCTTTGTTAGATATTTTGGGGTTTTTGTCTCGTGGACTGAAACATAATTAGAAAATAACAAATATTGTTATTCACATTGTTGCTGCTACATGTAAGTACATAACAGAAGAAGATAGTATGACATGATGATGATTATTCTGGGAAATTCTAATGAAATTGTTATTCAGATAAAGGTCAGATTTCTTATCCATTTCCTTCATGTAGATGAGAAATGTCAGGTCAAACAATTAGCTATTTGTATAGTCTTCATCTTGGATCATAATTACTAAATGGTGTTTGGAGCCAACGCTCAATACTGTTAACCTCTAATGAGATGACACTTTAAAGCTCATATCACATTGTACAGCTAGGGAAAAACAACCAACATGTACACACACACAGACACACACACACACACACAGACACACACAGACACACACACACACACTCTCATGCTAAAAAAGTAGCCAAGGGAATTGCTTTTCTAAAAACTTCTAAGAGACATAGGTACACCACTTATCACTGTATATGCTAATAAAGAACCACCCTCAGTTTAGCTGGATAACAATTCTGCATTTTAAGGTTTTTCGAAAATTTGGGCATTATATGTGCGAAGACAGTAACAGAAATCAGGCAGGATGTAATTACATGTGGAAAAATAAGTATACTAATTGTAAATCTAACATTTTAGGTGGCCTGCAAGACTGCATAACTTAGCCAGAAAAAATTAACCATTCCTTGAAATATGTTTCTATAGAAAAGATGATATAAAAAACTATGTATTTAAGATAAAATGTTGCTACAAAAACAAAAACAAAAAAAACAACAGGATAGGGAACAATGTATTTAAGATAAAATGTTGCTACAAAAACAAAAACAAAAAAAACAACAGGACAGGGAATAATATATTTAAAATAAAAAAATCTAATGTTAAAATAATCACAAAATACACTTGGGACAACTGCCACATTATGTCCAGAAATTATTTCAATTACTTCAATGAAGCTAGGCCAGCAGAGAATTTGCTTCTTACAATTTTTTAAACAAAAGTGAGAATTAATTCCTGCAATGCTGTTACCAGACAGATCAATTTTTCAGCTTGTATATACCTTAAGAAAACACATCCCTAAAGACTAAAAGACAACTGCTAAACAGAGCTACATAATATGTAAGATGTAACTTTTCATTTCTGGCTGTAAATCAATTGAAAGTTGAAGTAGAATTAGTTAGTGGCTTTAATAACATTATATTAATGAAATTTTATCTCTGTTTAGGACACTTTTTCTGGGCATTTCTCAATATATTTTATCTGGTAATTTAAATATCATTTGATATATTTTTGGTTGGTTGGTTTTAAAGCTATGGCATGAACTTCCATTTTCTCCTTTTCCAGTACCTATGCAGAATTTTTATGGCAAAACTTCAAATAGTCTTATGGCATAGCTATAAAAATAGATAATTACCCATAGAGTACATTTCGTAGCACAAGCCTACCAGCTCTGGAAAGGAAAATTATTCTATATGGAAAGCATTGGTGTAAATATTATCTGAATAATAAATTAAAAAATAGGGTTCCTGATGTAGATATCCAAAGCCAATATGCTTTCCCTGATCAGCCCTGCTGCTACCTAGGTTAGGCTTCTGCTAGTCCTGCTTCCTGCCAAACTCTTTTCTGAGTCACAGAGGCAGGGACATCCTTATAAACCTTCAGGAGTCCTATCTGACAGCTATTGTTTAAAATCTAGAGAAGTTATCAGAATATTGATTTCTCTGAAATAGAGCTGACATGTTTGGCTTAATTCAGTTATATAAATATAGTAACTAGTGGCACGTGAGATCCCCTTGGTTATCTTATCTGCCCTCTAATTGTCCTTCTAATAGGCTACAGATCTCCTGAAGGTTGTGAAATAATATGAACAGCTCCTATACCATGAGATACCTCTGATGATCTACTGTATCTCAAATAATGTTAGGAATCTCTTTGTAAACAACTCAGTCCCGCTCATTGTGACATCATAGCTCATGTACCTGCACATGTAAGTAAATCTTTGGCTCTAGGCTTGCCTGCCTTGCTATCTTATCCTAAAAACATATTAGAAGACAATGAGATCTCATAAATATGTGTGCTTTCCATGTCCTTTTGCTGAATCAAAATGGGGTCAAAGAAATTCTCTGCAGCCCTAATAATTAGCCTTGGTATAAAATTATGAAAACATTAATTTCTTAAAAAGTTATTTATCTCTGAAAAAGTTACACATTTCAGGTTAAATAATTGTTTAGTTGAAAAACTAAAATGTTCAAAATTACTCATGTGCCATGATAACTTCCTTTTTTGGGAACTCAGCTCATTAACCCAAGTCATGTCATCTTCTCATCCTCCCCTTCCTTCTGCATTTGATATCCATAGAATCTATACTGCAGTCTTTGCCCCAGGATGCAGACACTTTTAATTTTCATTTTTAGACTGCAGGAGAATCTCTACTCTGGTGCCTGGAGCATGTCCTCCCCCTCCTTCTTCACCAATTTCTGCAGCACTGTTGAGAGAAACATATTTTCACTCCTGTCCCCAGCTGCTGTTGCGCAGCAGTATTTCCCCCTCCCTAAATACATTATCCCAGAGGCACTACCACCTTTACTCACGGGCTCGGTCCTGGCAAGCAGCACTCCCTCTTGGAGCCAGCTGGCAATGAATCTATGGGACACTGGGGAAGATTCTACTCAGCTGCCCAGTAAACATGTAAGGATGTAACAGTAAATGCTTTACTCCGGGGAAATTCCTATCCTTTCTTAAAATCAATGCAGTCCTTCTTTCCTGAGTCCTTATTGAGGTACTGTGTTCACATAATATTGATTCACATAATATAAATATGTGTGTTTTGTGCAGAGAATTTTGCTTGGGAAAGATCTCAATATGTGGCTACTTCCAAAGTTCCTTAGGGCTCCAGAAAAGATAAGGTCTCTGCTTAAATTTACAGAGGCTGGAGTGGCAGATTTGCTGCTTACAGAAAGTAGAGTGATAACACTACTGAGAAATTCTAAATGAAATATAGCAAAATAGCTTATAAAAAGAATAAATTATATTTGCACATTATTTATAGCTTTAATAAGAATATCCAATGCTTTAGGATCCAGTGAAATAAATTTTCAGTCAAATTTCCTCTATTGGAGGGCAAGCGAGCAACGCTAAATCTCTTAATTAAATTCATACAGAGTTTCTGTTTGTTTGGTTCTGGGTGCCCCATTTTCTGCCCCCAGTTTATTTATTCTGCCACTTATGTTAAAAGAGACACTGGGACTTATAACTACTGAATATTCCCTGGCTGCAGGGAAATAGTTACACCCCTGAGGTTTGTTCATTGCTAGCAAAGTACCGCATTGAATTATTGTGTCTGACAAAGGTATTTTTTCTGTCTCATTTTCAGTTCTTTGGGTTATTACTGCTCTTTAACTGTCATCAAATAGTTTAATATATTCATTACTTAAGGTGTTAAATGCCACTGAAATGTATTAACAGCACCAAACCCTAGATTTCACTATTATGTTCAATTATTTTATGTGAATATCCACTTTTCTATACCTAGCAATTTTACTTGCATATTTTTTACTTACTCCCACAAACAAACAAACAAATAAACAAACAAACAACACCCCCATTCATTTTGCAAGTGAAAATCTAATTTAGAGAAAAAACAGTACTTGCTTGCCTGGAGCATGTTTATACTCCAGCTGTGATATAATGTGCAATCTGTTTCCATGAGCACAATTTCACTAATGTTCACTCTGTCATGCCTTATGAAGGTATAAAGTAAGATAAATACTTTAAAAAGTTATATTAATCATACAGATAAAAAATGAACACTTATTTTTTCTTAAGAATTTTAAATTTGAATACTTTCCTTTATAAGAAAGTTAGTGATGTGTATTTTTCATTTCTCCGCACATTTTTCGGTGTAAAGTTTTTCAACTGATTGTGTAGGAAAGTGGTCCTGAAAAAAAAGACAAGTCATGCAACTAAGGTTGCATGTCACTCAACCTGTTAGATTTTCATGATGACTTGTTAATATGTTTCTGTTCAGAGCATTTCACAGGCATTACTACCCAAAAGTACAGCTTGTGAAGAAAATCTGAACCGTGTAATTAGCAGTCAAAACTAGGGCTCGTGCCGGGTCTACTTGAGCAGCTCAGTGAAGATATGAATTGCTGTCAAACATGGATATATGAAAGATATCTCTCTCTCTCTTTATCTCTGAAATTCTTTCCTGATTAACCAAGTATGTTAGGATATTCTGATTTTTAAAAAAGGTCTATCAGTGTTACACTATTAATTACTTGAAACAGTATAATTTCTTCCTTCCTATGTATTTCTGACCTTAATAAAATCACTGTAATAGTCTTCCAATTAAATAATGAGACGATGCTGAAACATAAGTAGATGACAGATAGGTAGAACAAGAAATGATAGATAAATGGGATCAAATCATAGACTATCCCGAGTTTGAAAGGACACACAAGGACCATTGAGTCAAACTTCTGAACATATTTGATATTAGATATTTTAGATTTCTTCCTTAGGCAGGGCTCCCAAAAATAAAAGGAAGTTTCTTATTTGGAGTTTTCATAATTACATTTTTGCTTCTTGGGTGTCAGTACAAGTTGAAAAATGTTTCATTAACTGTAAATAAAGAGACAGTAGGAACTAGATGCAAAAAAGTCTTGGTATTTTTAATAGAATCTCCTGTAGAGGTGCATAATCCAAACTTTCTGAATGAAAGTGCTTTGATTATTCAGTCTCTGCTCTTCCTAAAATTAGTAATCTTGAAAACCTGATGTCAGAAACACTTAAAGGCCATGCAAAATACTTAAGATGGTCATACCCCCTAAAAATAAAGCTAAGATCCCTGATAGTCTATATAATAGCATACCTTGTCTCTACATGCCAGGAGTATTAAAAGAGAAAAAGTGAAAGTTCCTGCAATAATTTACATTTTTATAATCATGAGGTGACTGTTTCAAATAAGGATCTGTGTTGAAGGATTCTTTCTGGAAGCCTTGCCATGCTCAGGCATGGGTGCAAGGCTCTTGGAAGAAAAAAGGATCCAACCTAAAGCCCTTTGACTCAGGGTATAATTATATTATACATTTATATTATATTATATTATATTATATTATATTACATTATATTATATTATATTATATTATATTATATTACATTATATTATATTATATTATATTATATTATATTATATTATATTATATTATATTATATTATATTATATTATATTATATTATATTATATTATATTATATTATATTATATTATATTATATTATATTATATTATATTATATTATATTATATTATATTATATTATATTAGTGTGTATATATATGTATGTGTATATATATATATATATATATATATAATATTCTAGATTCTGTTCTAGAAGAATTCCTGAAGGTTAGGCTAAGACAAGTAAAATTCTTCAATTAGTATAAAAATAATCCTATAGTGTAATTATTTAGGTGTATATGAATAAAGATATAGTTGTTGTCAATTAGCAAGCCCCTTTTTACATTTAATTGACTAAATAAATTCTATTTAATTGACTTTATAACAGAGACCATTGAAGCAATTTTATGTGAGACAGGTGGAGAAAAATTTTAGAGTAAAATACCCACGTTATTTCCTTTTTTTCTCTCATGAAATTATTTGTGTCAAAATATTCCACAATTCTTTTGAAGAAATACCATCTGCTAAAGGTCTTTAACATGTATTGGCAAATCTCCTCTCATTCAAAGGTATCACTTCTCCTTATGATCTCTAGCAAAGGCTAACACAGCTGAAAGAGGGAATTCACAACAAATTCAGAGGACGTTGCTCTGATGTGATTTTAACTGTGTTTATGCTACATTTAAGGTACAGAAAAATCAAAGCAGTATAGCTGTCATGTTTGAGTGCACCCATAAATAGAATTCTATTCTAGTAGAACTAATTGGTACAAAGGTTGGCTTGTTACAAAAGCTCGTACAACATATTCATAATCACCTAGGATTATGGAACTCAAGCATAAAAAATCATATCCCACATCCAAAAAGAAAGAAAAGAAAGAAACGTAAATCAATTGTATAGCTTCTTTCAAGACATGAACACTGAATAAGATGTAGCCTAGATGGTCTTAAACAGTTTTTTATACTTTTTCTTTTATTTGTTGGTGTCTTTACAGGTTGATTTTTAGATATTGGGCAGAAATTCCTCTTTCTGAGTTAATTTCTCAATTCAAAGCTGACTATAGAATTTCTATACTGTGGAGGTGCAAAATCACATGGGCAAGGTCCCAATATCAGGATATTTTCTGCTACAGATTGACCACTAAGAAATGTGAGAATTTTTATTTTTTTTTTGTCCAAAATACTCTCTTTTTGGTGTCAGATTTACCCTGTAGTAGATTTCTACAGCCTAAAAATTAGGGAATCATTTAAAATTATAAGTATTAGGTAGACACTGATAAACAGTTTCCAAATCTCATTTGTTTGACAGGTAAGAATTTTCTATTAAATGGCATGTGGCAGCAATTGCTCCTTTGTCTCTGTGAAAAGAAAAAGATCAAAGAAAACAACTCTCCATTAAAAAAACAAAGAAAAAAGAAGAAAAAAACAGGTTTCAAACTACAAATCCTAATCTTACACTCATGTCTAACATAAAAGGAACACAAATTCTGGAGATAATTGAGCAATTGTTTTTTTCTAATTTTAAAAAATTATTTTATGACTTTGTCTTCCATCCTGACTGCTAGGAGCTACACTAGAATTTACTTATTTTTTTCTTTAATCTGTGATTCTGAGCAAGTGATCTTAGCCACTATTTTTAAGTTATAAAAGTAGCACAAACCCACGCTTTCCTTTCCAGGTTATCTGTAACTACATGCAAGTTAATAACTAAAGGAGCAACTTGTTTAAAATTTTTCTCTCAGATATTATCTGTGACTTTTGGAAGGTTTTTATCTTCTGTATTAATCCTGGAAATAAACATAAAAAATGAATATTTTGTAAAATAAAATAAATGTGTTCAGCTAGGTTTTTCTCTCCTTTTTTAGTAACTTTTTATAGACCATTAGCTCAAGTGCTATATGCACAACATCCAAGGCAATGCCAGCTCATTATCATCATTGGTATCAGACCATTATATATAAATCTATCATTTTTAATGACTTAAAAATATAATTATATGGCTATTGCTAGATATGAAGCTTATTAATTACATTATTAATGATAAATGAGTGAAATATACCTCTCTTCTATGTATGAATAAAAGGTCTCAGTTAGGTCAGCAATAAAATATTCATACATTTATATTATTGAGAGGTACATATCAATTTTTAACTTGCAGAACAAAGCAGTTCACTTTGGTAACAAGGAAAAGGATATGCATGACATAGCCATAAGTAAATACAGGTAAATTATTTTGTCAAATTTTGTCAATTTTATTTTAGTTGAACAAAAACTGAATTTTTAAAAATTTACCTGTTCTTTTAGCATCTCCCTTTCTTTGGTCTACTTGCACAGTTCTTCAGCAGATTCAATTGTCTCCTCTATTTAGGTGGAAAGAACAGTATGGCTATTGGTTATATGCAGTGTACTGTACCAGTGTGTATTGCTTTATTTACACAATGAAAATTCTTTTTTAGAAAAAGCATTTTGGGGAGATTTAGGATAGGTCAATTGTCTACGATTTTTCATGCATAATAGAATTGATAGGAAACAGATTTGATCATGGAACATATATAGTATGAATTTCATGTGAACCTACTCTGATTCATTAGCTAAACTCCCTTTTGAATAAGAACAAAAAGTGAGTTTGGGACATTGTTGCCAAAAAGATTGTTATGAGAATAAATGATCACAAAAAAGATGAATGTGACTTCAGAACTGATGCATAAGCCTCTTTTAGTCCATTTAGGTAATTCAAATCCAAAATGTGCTCATCCTTGAAATGTATGTGTGCTATTCCAAACTACAAGTCTGAGAACAATCGTGGTGCCTTGAATGCTGAATGAGAAGTAATGAACAAACATTATTTTTTTAGTATATATAGAGGCCTCTGTCAATATAGAACCTCTTCAAAAACATGTTATAAAAACGTATTCCTCAGTGTGTCTTCCCTACTTCCCCTAACATCCTGACATTCAGATTTCTTGATGATATGTCAGAACAATCACATGAGCACATGTGAAATATACAGGGATATCAATGAAGTTCACCCATTCTGAAAAATGTAAAAAAAACTACACCAAACCACAACACAACAACAAAAAGACAAACCAACCAATCAACCAAACAACCAACCAAACAAATACAAACAAAAAATTTTAAAAAGCCACAAAAAACCAAAGCAAAGCTAAAAAACCAAACCCCCAAAACAACCAACCGATTAAACAAGAAAAAAAACCCCAAAGCAGAAAAATAAGGTCAAGATGTTGAACCTCTTCATAAAAAATCAATCCTTTTACTTCCAGAAGACTCAACTCTATTAGTAAAACTTACTCTAAGGAGAAATTCCAATTTTCTCTCTCCTCTCCCAAAGCTTACATTGCTCCTGAGCTAAATATGTGCAAAGAATTCTCAAGTAAGTAACTCTTTAAATGAATTTGCAGCAAATATTTGCAAGATTCCATTACTTGAATTACATAAAGAGGAATCTCTTACCCGGTAAGACCTCATTTTGTTTTAACACAGTGCCAAGAAACCAGCCAACAAACCAACCAAATTTGCATACTGAAATTGTTGATCAAAAAAGGAATTTCCTGTCTCCTCTCCAGTCTGAGTGAGCTGAGGATGCATAACCTTTTTCCCACATAAGTAATTAGTCATAAGGGTTTGTCTAACCTTCATGGTTACTGACACCAGCAAGCCTGCTGAGAATTCTGTCATGGAGATCACTGGAGTCCCTACAGCGTTTGCAGTTTGGAGGGCTTCGACAGCTTAAAATTTACCAGGAGAAAAATGATCAGATCTGTGACAATCTTTTTTGCATGCACCTGCTGTTCAAATAAAACCTTTCTGTTCATCAAATTTGTGAGTAATTTAGTAAATAAGTAAATTGGTTTTAAATTAAATGTTTTTAAAATCGGCTTATCCCTGACTGTGGTAAACCTTAAAATTAAGTTAGTGCAGCTTATACATCTATTAGAAACCATTCTGAATAATATCCAATTCACTAGACACTTACTTACAGGTTAATGTTTATTCAGAATTAATCACTGGAGTAACACAAGGTCATGCACTGAATGAGGTAGTTAAAATGAACAACTAGGATGCTACTCCTAGATACTCAGCAAGTCTTTGGATGTTGCAAGTCCCTCCAGTAGGTTAATGTTGTCATCTGTTATGTGCTTTATTCTACACTGGCTTCTCTTTCATGGCTTACTTCATTATGAAATTAATTTTCTGTCTATGATTTTACATTAACCTTAACTTTACCTGCGAAACTGTCAGCATTCAAAAGAATTACCTTTCTGTGCTGTACTGAAGATAAGTTAGCAATTGTATTTGGTTGGTATTTTGACCAGATTATCTTGATGAGATTTATCAAAATTATCAAACAACAAATATTGTTAGGCAAAATGGAATTTTATCAGTAATAGTTTAGTGACTATTGTGATGAATTATTCATTTGATTCTCATAATTTCAGCATTGTCTTTAATGAATAATGTGGAAAAAACAAAAAAATAATTATATTGTCCACTTTGTAAAATTTCTGGTCAAGAAAATCCTTATCAGTTATGCTTTAAGGATAATAAAGCCTCAGGAAATATATAGAGAGTTATTTAGGATTTAGGACCTAGGCCAGAACCAGGCAGAGTCTTTTTTTCTGTGGTACTGTATTGTAACAGGGTCCAGGTCCATGAAGACAGATTTTAGGTGTCAGATCAGTACCACTGATGAGTTATGAACAGTTATAAGAATATAACATTCTGTATTTGTCCAATGAGTCTCCTTTATCCCCTCCCAATTATTTTATAAATAATTGACTACCTTTTAGCAAGAGAAAAGCCCAAGTTTTTCAACTTTCTTTGAAAAATAGATCAGAGTTTACATGACTCAGCAGCATGATTTTCAGATGTCAGCTGAAAATACTACCCATGCTTGTTAGGCTATGAACATACCAGAGTATGAGCGCAGTGCATACTGAACCACACCATGTCTATAAGGTTTATTTGGAACTGAAAACTTACTATTTTCTAGCCTATTCATGGGAAATTTACTTCAACAGCTACCTCTTTCAGAAAATTTGGCATGTGCATATCTCTTATGTAAGGAAAATGGACAAAAAAATGAAATACAAAAACTGAAAGGTCCATATTCTGGCATCTGAAAGTGAGACTATATTAAAAGAGATTCTAACCACTGGGATATTAAAAACAATATAAAACCACAATAGTTTTAAATTTACTTTTACACTGCTTACATCTTTATTTTTCTATTTTTCCCAACAGTCAGTATTCCTTGGCTTTTGATTGGAGAAACGATCTGGTTTTTATTTTTTCTGTTCTCATTTGGTTTAGATTTGTATCCTCTTTATTAGTAGAGCCATTAAGTGATTTAAAGTGAGGTATTTGATTTTTAGGTATTTTAGGTATAGTCACAGGCATTTAGGTATCTTTTTATAGACAAATAAGAAATAAAAATTCTTAAGAGAGAAGAAAAAATTTAACATTTTGTTCAAGTTTATGTATATAGCAGTTTGGAGAATTTATCTTGCTTAATTTTGTGATTTGAATTAGGAAACTTGCATAAATTAGGCTCCTTCAAAAGTAATGTTGTTCCGATATTTTGATTTTTACTGTTTAAGAGACAGAATTAATAACTTTTTGTGTTATTTAGAGTCAAATATGTTTACTTAGAAGCATAGATTTGAAGTAATGAGACAACATTAAATACCCAAATTAATTACAGTTATACGTAACTGTAGTAAAGTAGTTCCTGGTTTTGTGACTGATTGGACATTTCTTTCCATTTTTCTGGCTTAGAGAGAATATCTATCTTGTAGCTAAGAAAATAATTTTTAATTCCAACTACTATTTGTTTCATTTTGCTGTTATTTTCTTCTAGGGAAAAAAGGAAAGGAAGGATAATATGCTTTCTTTTGTTTATTTCTCTCTCTTTTTGTTGCAGCCTCTTTATTTGTGAAGTTTGTGTACCACTTTCATAACATACTCCTGACTGTTACCAGAAGATTAAAAACAATGCCAGAGAAGGTGGATTTAGAAATAAGGTAGGTGCTTAAGTTGATCTATACTTTCCCTTCTGTCTTTGAGGATTTTGATAATTCTATAAGAAAATTTTCAGTGGGCTCTCTACTATCTTCTCCTGAAAGAAATTACTTTGAATAAGATGTTCTTCTTCATAATCATAGACAGGGAGACAGAAGAAATTTAGATAAAAGAGAAGTCATGTATCTTTGGATTTTTAAATAGGAAAAAAGTGAATGTGAACTCTGATCACCCCTTCTAACATGGATTTGAAGATTTCAATCTTAGAGGAGGATTCTGAATGAGAGATCTTGAATTAGCAAAGGTTGTAACATATATCATTCCCTCAGATATCTAAATTCGGAAATGAAAATTATTTTAATTATTTTGGAAACTAATATCAGTTTTTCTTCCCTGTTCACAATGCAGGCCTTGTCCTCCCTAGGTACTCATGCAATTCCAGCCACACATCTTGTGTCCCAGGAAAAAGTATCCATTTTGCGATATAAAACTTAAGAATATATCCATTAATTTGACACGTTAAAATTTTATCAAGGAACACAGTATATTAGTTTAGACTTTCTCAAGGTTATAAAGGCTCTTCCTTTCCTCTTTTCTGCCAGCAATATGCTTAAAAATGTAAATCTAAATTTTAAAATTTGAAATTAATTTTAGTGTGATGTTTTCTGTTGCTGTATACATTATTTTCACATGTAAAGGGGAGAGATAAGTTTATAATGATGTATCGTCTCTTTAGTTTTGTGTTTGTGCTGGTAGCACCTCCTTGTGTTGTAAAAGAGTGCCCCGATAAAGAAGATAATACTGTACATCTCAGTGGATTTTTTGTATGAGTATGTTTAGACAGATAGTGTGAATATGCATAAACACTATCATTAAATCTCAATAAAATAAGGTTTTCTTTTACAATCTTCATAAACAGAAACTCTAGGAAAAATAATTTAATAATTGTAAATATTTTCATGTACTGTTTTAAGTTTAATTACAAGTGCAACTGGAAACCATGTTATTAACACAAATACTCTCTGTGCTTTACATATTTTGACCCTAAGAAATAATGGAGAGTTACCAATAAAATTAAAAAGTGTTAAATAATCTTAGTTTATACTGCACAGTTTAAGGAAAACCAACAAATCTCCAATGATAAAGTAATACCATGTCACAAAATTCCTCTAAGAACAAACACATGTACTACATATGTACATAAACATATTTCAGTACCAAGCTGGGCAGAAATTGAAGTGAACAACAGTCCATTGGCCATTGATGACCACTACTACTAGCTACAAAATTCTCCAAGCAGCACAAATCCAGAATAATCCTGGGGTCCTGGCATCTGATACGATCAATGCCAACATCTTATTTTCTGGGACTACAAGGTCAAAAAAACCTACCTGAAATCTCTACTCTTTTCATATTTTTTTTTTTTTTTTAATTCTTGTTCACCTACAACTTACTATCTTGATTTAATATGGTGTCAAATAACCTGATTGGAAAATCTTCAGATTCATAGTCACAGACATTTAGGCAGTATCTCAGGTAGATTGCAGTCTCCATGACACATGAGGAGTCACTAGGGAAAAATCTGTTTGGGTTTTTTATTCCCCTTTCTTTTAAAGGGAAAAAAATAATTTACATTTTTCTTCTAAAAATATGCTTTTTTTGGTCTTCTTTTCAAATATAACAAACCACTTATCATAAATGCATAAAGACATCTAATTAAGCATTTGAACTTAGCAGGGTAAACACTATCAGCTCTGTTGGACAATTCATCTGCAGTGTATCCCATAATATCTGATAAATGAAAAATGTAATATAAAGTTTTAAAACACACAAATGTAAATGGATTTCAGCTGCAAAGCTAGAAACTGATGCTACTGAAATGTCACTTCGACCTAGCTGAACAATTAAAGCACAACAAGTTTCAAGCTGTGGTGGCATGCTGCTCCTGCTACATTGTTCACTTTTATGGTTAGAGGACATCAAAGCTCTAATTGAGAAAACACCTCATCCTGATTTTAATGAGGACATCACCAGATTGGATAAACGAAGTCTGGATATCGGATGAATGCACACACACAGAGACTAGAGAATTATTGTGGTTAATATACTGTTTACATGTCTTTAATTAAAATGCTATCTTTGCAAGACAAATGCTCTACATAATCTTGGGATTATGTGCTACTGATTCTTAGATTCGTTTCTTAATCCATTTCCTGTATTTATTAAAGACAAATGTTGATCTATTACTTTGTGACCTAGTATTAATTTAATTCGGTCAGATTTTTTCCTTCTCTGGAATAATAAAAAGTAAAAAAAAAAACCAAAAACACTCTATTTTCTGCCTGGAAGAGGATAAGAGACAGGTATAATATATTTTGCAAGACAATAAACCTTATGATAATTTTTATTAGACATTTCCATAAGCAAAGAACTAAAATCCAGTATAGATGATTCAATAGGAAGTGATGATGTAATGACAATTACAGAAAAACCTCTATTCAAAATGCAAATAAGAGTTACATCTTTACTGATGAATTGACTGTATTCTTATTCATTTCACAGGATGATTGGTTGCATTAAAAAAAAAAAAAAAGAAGAAATATTTCTATTTGTGTGGGTAATAAGTAGTCTGCATTCCATAGCTAATGCGAGCAGACATGGGACAGGGTTGGAAAAATTTAGCTTGTAATGGCAATGCTACCTGCATCTGGGCTAGCTTAATGCAAGATTGAAATTTAAACTTCTTCAATAAAATTCACATTCCGGGTTAAAACCAAAAATTACTTGAACTGCAGCCAATTTTTAAAGTTATATCAAAGAGCTCAATAAGGACATATTTTGTCAAAGATAAATGCTAAATAACAAGGTGCATAAACGTATTGACCCTTGAGCTTTCAAATCTTCAGAGAAAATACAATCTTAATGAATTATGTTTTTATAGCAAAGAATTGAATTTTGCTATAAAAACTGAAGTTAGAACAAATATAAGTAAAAGTAGTGTCTCTCCAAGCTAAGAAGTAAATATTTTGATTTCAGTAAACTTATCAGTTGTGTATTATATATATTAAATAAGAAGTAGGTGTTTGTACTTTTAATCATTATCATAAAATATTTTTGGACGTAATGGTATCAGGTTTTTTTCTACTATAACTAATGCATAGGTAAACCAATTTTTTCTCACCTTTAATAAAAAACTGTATCTCATTAAAATATCAGTTCCTACTGATTAAACACAATATTTTTTCTCTCTTTACGTTAAGTTCAGCAGATGTTATTGAGTTGATTCTACTTTTTATATAAGATCATGACAATGCAACTAGGATTTTTTTCAAAACTGTAATTGTAAAATTGACCTTATTAAAATTCCACTTCCTCCATAATTAAAAAAAAAACTAATTACTTGTAGTAATTGGACCAGAAATGACATTTTCAGTTCATTAATATTCAACAAATTGTTTTTGAAGATGTTCTTGCATGGTTAGTAGTCAGTCTTCAACATTTCTGTTCATTTTGTATTTAAAAGTCATCTGGAATAATAGTTTGCATCTTAATAAGACAAGTTTCTATGAATTGATTTTATTTATAAGGTTTTTAATTGCTAATTAATGTGTGAAAATATCTGTCTCCTGTAATATTAGTTACACATGAAGTGACAGGTGAATGTAGTAGAACAACAATTTGCACATTGCAGCATTGCTCTAAATAAGCATGAAAGATACCATATTTCCCATCCACAAATTCTCACTATTCTTTCTAGAAATGTCAAAAACACGTTTAATATGTCATGGTACTCTGCACCTGAATAAAGAAGTCAATTTATCTAACATCAGAAAGTAGAGTCAAATCAAAATAATGATGCATGAACAATTTTATTAACCAGAAAAATACAACTGAGATCATTTCAAGGTGTACACTGTTTATATTATTTGGTATAATGGCATTTGAATTGATATCATATATGTACTCTAATTCTCTTTATACATTTTTTAATATATGTTTCTGTACCTATAACCTTGAAGTGTAATTCCTCTGATATCCCTGAAGCAGTCAGAGCTCAGGCAGGGCTCAGTCACAGCTATGAAGAGATTTCCCTTCTGATAAGCGTGATCCATGAGCTGGAATGATCACCTTTAAGGGTAGGTGTCAAATTGCCAATAAAAACTGCCAGATGAAGTGAAATGTGAAGTAATTTTGAGTGACATGTCTGCATCAGAAGTTGAACTGAAATGATTGTGCACTTTCCTTTTGTCAGGCAAAGAGCCTTCATGTGATTTTGGTGTTTATATTTCCATAAGAAGACATAAATATTGAATAACCTTGCTTCTGTTTGGTTAAACCTCAATATCTTAAGATATTTAACCTGACTGTAAGACTGAGAAACTCCAGGTGTTTCAGGAACTTTGGAAGCTTCCAAAGTTAGGTTGTGTCTGAGAAAGGATGTTGAGGATAACAATATTGCACTGAAGGCAATTTTTAAAAATTGCGTTCTTCAGAATCAGCTCCAAACCTCCTTTTCTTCACATCCATTTCTTTTTTCTGGGGAGCTTTGTTTACTCTTAGAATCCTTCTGTCAAGGTTTTTCACTTCCAGACTAATAAAAATTGATAAATCTACTAAATAAAAGAATAAAAATTAATCTGTGGGAACCAATATAGCAATATAGTATAGAACCTATTATTTTAATTAAAACATCCCCAACCAGATAAATTTCTGAGAAATTTCTAGTTTAGCCTGTAGTCACATAGAAGTTAAGGCAAAGAAAATTGACAGCACTCAGAACTAATCATCAGATATTCTGTTATTGAAAGGGACATCTAGGTTCTTACCTTTCAAAATAGGACATTTATCAGAACTCCAGGTGTGGTGATACATACACACCTTTCTGGCAGCATCTAAATCAGTCCTCAAAACTCCTGTGCTTCCCAGGAGGAATGCCATAGTTCCAGTACTTGAAAAGCCAGTCCCACAGAAACATTTTAAGTTTGCAGATAATTAAGTCCCACTTAAGCAGGTTTATGCAGCAGGTTTATTTGTTGAAAAGCATCAATTTAAAACAAATCAATTAAAAAAAAAACCCCAAACAAATCAAACTTTTTCAGGAATCTGCTGTTTCATTCCAGTTTCTGAAAAAAAGGATGCAAGACATTCATGTCTGCTAATCAAGGGCAGTAGTGTCCACCAGAATATCAGAGAATGAGATGCAAACATCATCCTTCCACCTTTGGGATGAACATTCCTCGGAACAAAGAGGTCTCTCTTCAAGCAAGCAGTGTCCTCTTGTTTAGGTAAGGGTTCATGTTCAACTACTACAACTGAAGTTTTCACCACATGGCACTCACAGTTTAAACAAGAATGAAACACCTAAATAGGGGCTAGACATGAACATGGTATGTTTCTTTACATATAATTTCCTGACTCTAATTAACAGTCATGGTAGTTCAAAAGAGCTGTTAAGTAAATAGATGTCATGACTGTATTTCAAGGGTTTCTTTCGTTTGTAACACACTGAAAATTCATTTTGTTCATATTTCTGGTGTAGGCAGAAATCTCGCTTTTTTAGAAGCATACCAATATTCTCAGCTCAGTCTGCTTTAATGAGTGAAATATCATGGGATTATTTATTAGAATATTCAAATTGATTTCTAGGCAGGTATATTAACTCTGGGGGTAAGAAAAATAGGAAAAGAAAACACAAAAGAAAAGGATTGCTTCCTAAGGTCTACAGTCCCATAATGGGTCTAAAATGCTAATTCTGGTATGCAACAAGAGAATTATTTGTACCACAGTTTTGAAATAATAATGATTTTTCTCACACAGTTAATTTCCACAGCAATCAATTACATTACTCATTGTGTAGTTTATGTGTAAGGTGTATAGTTAAAATTGGAATTGCATGTCATTTGAATAACATCATGATGTAGCTCATATATATTGCCTGCACCACTTTTAATGCTTAGAAAAAAATAAATTAATCTGCTGTGGCCTTCATACTCAGTCAGGAAAAAGTGGTTTGATTTCTAAGGCTTCACACTCTATTATTTTTATGACATTCAGAACCACATTTAGAACAGGAACATAAGATGGGTGATTTGGAAAAGAAGTCTTATAAAAATAATATAAAATCATTTGGAAAAAAACTGAACAAATAGACATTATGTCTTAGAAGCACTGTTTCGTGCAATGAGTATTAGCATTTTGGAACTGTGGAAATTATGCTCTCTCTCCTTTAATCTAAAGGTGGACTGGTGGACTAAATTTTTGAAGGTTTTGAAGACATATTAGGAAACAACAGTTTATAATTTTTATGAAATAGTATTGATTGTACTGAAATCAGATGTTGCTCAATTTTCTGTTTGTATTAATATCTGTAAATATAATTACTATCCAAAGGGCTTGGATGCATGACTTTCAACACCTGTGGCTTTAAAATGCTTGAGATGTTACTATGCTTTCAAAGGTTTAAAATAAGTTATTATTAATAATAATAACAATAAGAGTGAATGTGATGGTATGTTTGAAGAAGCCAGAATGGAAGTTACCCTGAGCAAACCATGTGCTGAGCAGGGATCCAGCAGCTCTTCATGGCTGAAGATGTGCTGCTCAGAGTTTCAGAGCTCAGAAGTGTCGCTTTGCCTTTTCACTGCTGTGCTCACCAGCGTTTCCTGTTGCACGGCCGTCACCACCCGTCACCAGAGACCACAATGTTCGTCAAAAATGCTCGTCAAGCTAAACAAAGACACCAGACCATGTGCCAGGGAACTTGTGATTTCATTGTACAGTTGCCATAACTCTGGCAACCAGCCCTGTTTAGACACAAAAGATGTTGGCTAACAAGCCCCTAAACCTCCAGCACTCTTTTACAAGTGGAAGTAAACAAGCCCTAGTTTTTGTAGAGTAAACTTCAATAAGCTCTCAGCTCCTCTCAAGAAACTTCTCAAAGGTGCTGGCTACCAAGACACAAAACACCTTCACAAGCTCTTCACTCCCACAGCAAAGTTCATCATGGAGTACAGGGTAGAATACAGTAGATATGCTTTGCACAGGCAAAGCAAGGAGGGAGACAGACAGTAAAGGGAGAGAGAGAGAGAGAGAACAAAGAATATCATTCTGTCCTTAGATTCCATGTTTGTCCTGCTGCATGGATGGTCCAGGGCTGGGGTAAACAATGAAAGCAAAAGAGAAGGAAAAAGTAGTGAGGGAGACCAATTTGTTTCCTTTTGTAGTTAATCTGGTGTACGGATCCTAGGTAAACTAAATTTTCTTGCACTGAAATGTTCATACACACACACAGGAAGTGAGCTGGGGGGGAGCTGAGCCCAGGTGTTAAGATGGAGCAGGAAGTTGGCTCAGAACAGCACTGTCCCACCTCCACAGGACCCTCTCTTTTGATCATACCTCTCTCTTCATAGCAGTCAGAATGTCTAGAAAAAATGGGCTTACAATTGGTCCTCCACAGTGACATTATTCTTTGAATCCCTTTCAAAGAACTTAGTAAGTGGGCCTAGTCCATTAGCTCAGTTTTATTCCTGTTTACCTTTCTTAACTCATTTTTTCATGCGTCAAATGCAGCCACAAGCAAATTTTATTCTAATCATCAAATTTATTTTATACTGCATAGTATATAGTAGTTGCAGCTCCACATTTATATCTGTTTCTATTTTGTTGTGTGTTATTTACTCTTTCCACAGCATTTTAAATTTGCAACACCTGGCCCCTGCTCCACGTAGATTTTTTTCAGCAATGCCAGATAATCCCTTCACTCCTTGTGGATGTTTCCATTAGCTAAGATGACTGACTGGAAACTTGCACCTGGCAGCACCCCACTAACTTGTACGGTGGTGGTCTCTCTCCACACAGCTTTGGAAACAGAGCTTGCACCCCTCTGTGCTTATATTTAATACCTTACCAGGGTGAGAGTATCTTTCATGAACCCACCCTTTGTGTTGACAGCTGATCTTCAGAACCAGCAGGTGGTCCAGCAAGATTGTCTGAAACAAAACCTCAAATCATTGTAGTAAATATTTTCCATTACTTGTAGGAAGCTGACCTGCTTCTCAAAGTCAAGGAAGTTAAGCATAGCATAGATCTGATTTAAGCATATATATATATATATAATTACAGCACACATATAGGTTTTTTTATTACAGTATAATTATAGTTACTGTATAAATTTATGTTTTTCGGGTTTTGAATTATTCAAGTTATTTTCCCCTTTCTGTTATGTTTTTCCCCCAAATGCCACTGTAACTGCCCATGGTACAGTGCTATGAAGTGCACAAACATACCCACTTTAATAGATTTCTTCAGTAAGGAGGTCAATAGAAATAGCACACAGTGACCCATAATTGAATGCAAGAGGTTTACTGAAACTGATTAAACTTTCAGAGTCACGCACAGGCAGCAATGCTCATACATCTCAACCAGGCTGTAAGAGTACATCTTCCCTCATACTGACTTGCAGATTTAAGAGTCATGTCCTAGGTCAAAGAATATACTCATGATAGAGGAACCTGAAAGTGCCTGAATGAATAATAATGATTACAATTAATAAAATACTTTGCACAAGGGATGACTGATGGCACTGCCAATCTTTCAGAATATGTTGTGGTTGATAACAATTGCTTAGTCTGGAAATCTTCTCTCCTTCATCATTTAAAATAATAATTTAATTTAATTTAAAATGCAAGTCAAATACAAATCATTAAGCTAGATTCCAGACTCTTGCAAACTATTATAAATTGAGTGACTTTCCCACTTCATAGGGAGCCCAAATACTGCACTAGATGTTCAGCTTTTATATAAATACACAAATGAATGAGAAAAGAAATTTTGAGTTTCTTTTACAATGAGTGTATTTTTATTTATTATGAAATGTTTTTTGTAGTTATTTTACTTGTTAGTGGAAGAAAATTACCATTATTCATCACGATAATTATCTGACCAGTATTTAATATCTGCTTCAGGGTAAAAGGAGACATACTTGAAATTTTATTCTCTGAATCTTCTGATAGTAGTGGGACCCTAGGAAAAGACAGTAAGATGCAGATATCCAAATGTAAATAAACATAATTCATCCAAACAATTGCCCACAGCTTATTAGATAAGTCATCTATATACTCCTTTCTTGTCAGATATATGCTGGAGGCTGGCCTCAGAAAGCAGTTGCACCCCAAGTCTCTTCCCTTCATTTTCGGTTCATATACTTAGAAAGTCATAAACATTTCCTTAGTTCTTTCTCTACCTTTATTTCCCCTCTGCAGCATTCAACAGGGAAGCCTTGAAGATACAAATGGCTTCTCAGGTTAAAAGGCAAAAAAAATATTACTTTCATTATGCTACACTTCCATTAGATTATGTCTTAATCAAAAGCTTATAAATACTCTAAATCTCAATATTTTTGCATTCATACAATATACTATGCTATGTTAATATAAATATTAGGAATAGTTGCACTATCTGCACTATCTTAGTTTCCTAAGTTTTGTGACTTCTTATGGACTTACAGTTTATCTGAATTTATGTGTAACTAAATGGTCACAGTAAATTAAATACAACTATGAAACAGAATTACTTTCTCTGTTGACCACATGAACAAAATTATCTTCAGGTCTGAATAATCTTAGAGATTAGTAGTTTATTAAGTAATCTTTATTTCTAATCCATAAAACTGTATTTCTGAATTGTAGTGTATCTTCTAATTTTATGCATATTTTATCACAAAGAAAATTCACATAGATAAGCAATGATAACAATTGAAATGAGACTACTAATCAGAAGCAATAGAAACTGATAGGTGGGTTAATTTTAAACTGACTTTTTCTCCCGTTAAAAAGAAAAAATATAAAAAATAAATTATACTACATCTAAAGGGTCTCCCTGAAATCTCTTTACAAGTGTATGTATACACTTTTTTTTTGTGTGTGCTAAGCGAATATCTATGTTATAGATATATAACTTATAATATACTGTGCCATATAATATAAAATAACATTTATATTTTATTACATTTAATTAATTAAATTTATATTATGTTGACATCAATATTTAGTGGTCACATGTGTTTGCTTTATTCATGTTGAAAAGTCATTATACTTTCACAGAACTTTATGGTAAATCTCCTGTTAGAAATGCATTTTTCATGTAATATGACAGATTCTTTTATTTATGAACTTTAAAATGTCAAGTGCTTGCTTTTTGCTTAACCTTACTGAGATAACCAGTAAATACATTAAGAAAAAGTTATGAAACCTTCCAAACCTTCTTTCATAACTATCTACAGGGTAGCAAAAGGTTTTGTTACCATTCTGTGCTTTACTGAAAGCATCAGAACAAGCTGTCAGTAAATGCAGATGTTCCAAGATCTTCCAGCACCTTCATGCCTTCGTGGACAATTAGTAAACTGTAGGCTTAATATATAAATTGTCATCACTGGGCTTTTTCATATTGCTCAGAGCAATAGCTACAGTTTTAGGAACATTCAAATACCAGTATCATAACTATTACTGGCTCCTTATAGGTTCAGAACTTTTGTTGCAAGCAACATTTATAAGGGGCTCCTTAAAAAGATTCTGAACCTCTGGTCTTGGTATCAAAGGGGTGCTGTATAATATCTGTCATATCAGAGCCAGAATATAAGGTCCATTATTATTATCCAGAATAAAATTTGACTTTTTTCTTTTCCTGGTAAGTAGCATGTAACATTTGCAAAGATAGCTTATTTTTCACTCTGACCTGTACTCCTAATGCTTTTCCTCTTCCAATTCTCTCTCCCCATGCCACTGGCAGGGAGTGAGCAAGAGGCTGAGTGGTGCTTAGTTTCCCATGGATGTTAAACTATGACATTCCAATAACCCCTTCAGTAATAGTTTAATTTTTACTCTGACCTGTACCTACAATTAGCAATTAAGGGCAGACCCAAAGCTTGAAATGCATGTAGTTAAGTTTGAATCAAATAGATATAATATGAAAATCATTGATTCAAGTGTTACTGTGATTTTTACAGAAATTAGGAGTAGGACTTTTGAGGATCTTGTTTCATACTCTTTGGTAATTTAATCTTATTACTCATGCAACAATACAAGACAAAAAAAAAATATTAGGAAAAAAGAATTCAAGTGTTTGATGCTTAAAAGAGTGGTCTAAATCCTAGTTTATAGGGAGTTTTTCATAATTTCTATCTGTCTTTAATTTAATCTCTTGATCTCCTTGTATAGAGAGTTCAAGGTTGTGTTTCAGGGCAACTTAGTTCTGAAACACTCCCTAGAGGAATCTATCTGAGTAGAAATAGGCTGCAGAGTGATTATGTACTACAGGGCATTTTCTTTAGAGAAATTAGAGACTAAAAGTACCCTTGTGAATATTTTTCAACTGTTCACTTCCCAACATTTGAAAATAGACAATGATTTATAATATCTGAGTCAAAACATTTGTATAAATATAAATATGTAAAACATGGTGTGATTTTTTCAGTATTAGTTTTAATACTTTTAGTTGTAATGAATGGATTCATACATGTTAAGTAGTCTCACTAAAATGAAGGAGTAGTAGGATCTGTCACTGGCCAAAATTCAATTTCTAAAACTTGAGTAGCTTCATGGTTTTATTCAGAAAACTTGGTCAAGGAAGCACATTATAATTACAATAATTTTTATTTTCAGAAGAAAACATGTGACTCCTTTGCTCTTCTCCCCCTGCAGTCAGATCACTTACAGAAAGTATTTTTTTAAGCTTTTAAGAAAACTTACAGAAAATTATTTACCCTCAGGTCTTTAAACCTTATTCTCCATCTGATGATAGAATTCTCTATTTGAAGGTTCATAATAATGCCCCCTATAGACAACTGTGATATCACAAATTCAGGATTATGATTTTCAGGTGGGAGAAAAATAGAAACAGTGGATCAGCTAAAAAGGAACAAAGATCCTATATCCTTGTAAAAGTTTTTAGAAGCAAAGTAAAACTGCAACAAATGAGAAGTTTCAAAAATACGTAGTCAAAGTTTGTCAAAAAATTTCATGAAACATCAATATATCTTATTAAAGAAAGTAACAGGTTTCTTAAGTTTGGTGAATTATACTTCAGATCCTTATGTTCCTATAGAATGGATTGCAAAGAATGGTATTGTGCAAGAATTCTGAAAAACTAAAACAAATATTTTCCTAAAGATGAGGGACACTGTTTTGAATACCCTTTGGAGTACAGGAATCTCTTTTTACTGGACTAGGTTAGTCCAGTAGGGGAGTATTATATATGCTCATTATACACTGACTAAGAGCCAAAGACAGGGCCTTTTGTCAGGCCTAGTATAAACTTGGGTCTTCTTGGGACTTCTTCATACATGTCATGACTAAGTGGTCTGGACACTGTGGTCTTTTGCTAGAAATGTCAAATCTCATATTTGTTGTGTTATATAAAGCCAGAAACAATTACCTTGTATGCATGTGGCACTATGCTCAAAGTGTTTCATTTTATATTACTTACATGGTTCAAGCCACTCTTTCCACACAGTACAGTTCTAATCCAGTAGCCATCTCTTTTTCATGTAGTTGTGTTCTTGTCTAGGATAATAGGCAAATGGAGTGTCCTGCTGTCTTGGAAACAGGCCCATGTTTGGCTAACATGAAACCTTTTATGATCACATTACATGATGCATATATATTTAGCCTCTAAGTTTCAGGGTTAAAAATATTGCTTGATATGTTACATTTTGCACACACTTCTCTTCTTTTAATTTACCAAAGGTCAAAAATAGTCCTCAATGATGTTTTACGATATTTGCCATATAAAGAAAGTACAGCATAATGGTAAAGAGGATGTTGGTTGTTCTTGAAGCAAGCTCTTTGTTCACATGGAAGGCATGTATTCGCGCTTCCACGGTCTTTCACCATCATTATGACTACATTCTACACTCTGCAATGTCAGGCATTTATTACTCATTTTCATTAAGTTTGAAGTTGTAAGGGGAAAATATTATTTTAAAATGAAGTTATTTACAAACATGAGAGATTCAAATTTGTTACTGTAGCAAGTCATCCATTTCATGGGTTAGTGTTTAAACCCTTGTGCAGTCACATGACAGGTGGCTGTTTCACTGTTCTGACAGAAATTAGTGCTGCCCTTTTGTTAGCAAAACAGAATGATGATCATAACATGACAGTATGTAACTTAGACTTCAGATCCATTTTGTGTCAACCAGCAGGTTCTAGCTAGTATCTCCCTCTTTTCCCTCTGCCTTATGCTACTTCTAGTCTTTATCAAACCTTTCCCTAAGTGATTTTAACATATAAAATAGCCAGCAACATAGAGATATAGCTGTATACAAATATATATTTTACCAACTTCGTGTGACAAATCAGCCCATCACAGGACTTTATGAGTTCCAGAGACAATCCAAAGCAGGTGAAAAAAATATTGTAAGGAGAAAGGGAAATCAAATTAGGGAGAAATTGTTTTATCTTGTCCTACTGTGAAATGCAGACTTAGTCAGCATTTTGCCTATGTTTTGAATTTCAAGGCAGATGAAACTGAATGCAATTTATATTTTGTTTTTTCCTCTTCTTCCTC
This sequence comes from Cyanistes caeruleus, assembly GCF_971803275.1. NCBI lineage: Eukaryota > Metazoa > Chordata > Aves > Passeriformes > Paridae > Cyanistes > Cyanistes caeruleus. The sequence goes on along the minus strand of NC_141704.1, from coordinate 17,606,530 downwards.
TTTTTTTCTTGACCTAAAACTTATGTGGGATTTATAAAGTCCCGTACACATGAATGGTTGTTCAGATTTCTAGAAGCCATTTAGTTCAGTGTTTGTTTTTGACCCTTTTTATTTGATATTGACAAAAAAGAAGGAAGGTGTTATTTGCCTGATCATAGATATCAGAGAATGCAGTCCTTAAGGATGATCCGTATGGAAGTGTGAAGATCTGTTAACATAACAAACCAGTTGCTCTGTCTTGTTTGTTATTTGTCATTCATCACTGTCCTGAAGCCTTCAGTCAATTTTTCAAAGAGCAAAAATGCCATGTCACAAAAAATGCCATGACAAGTCTCAGTGCCTTGCAAGACTGAGTCTTTACTGAGGCACTCAAAAGCTGGATTTTTTTCTGGTTACACTGATTGAACAATGATGTCTGTCAGATACATTTATACAAATCAAAGCCTGTTTATGAACAGAAATAAATAATTCAGTGACTGCAATAAATAATTCCAAAACCAATCCCAACTGAGTGAAATACAGCCCCTCCTTTAGAAGCAGTCCCACCACACCAGTACTCAGGCACAATGATAGAATCATTTGAGCAGCTTTCCCTGGCATTGCTCCTGAGCTATCTGATCTGCTGCTGGAAGTAGGTTGGAAATCTTTAAGACAGTTAATAACTTTCATGAGAACTAAGATCCAGCTTATATAAAATGTTGTTATTATTAATATTAATTTTGTAGCTATGGAGGCCAAGTTCTACTTTCTATTTCAATGATGAAATAGCCTTACTTTAACAGATCTTTACAGATAGGAGTGAGGGCATAATTTGGTCTCTTTTGGCTAAAATTATTTTCCATGCACATATGTGAACTTGCCACTCCCCACTAAGAATAAAAATTATAATTAGTTAAATATTGTTTGAGTGACCTTTTCCTTAGGACAAACAGGAGGACTGTGACCAATACTCTTTCAGTAAGGTGCTTCTTAATATACATATATATATATATATGTCGACATATATATGTATATGTGCATTTTTCTTACTATATGTTTCTATCACATTGATTGTGCTCAAAAACAGTATGTAATCCATTGTTACCCCCATAATGCACTTATGGGTGAAAGGAGAATACCACGTGCCCCGTGTCTTTTTTTGTAAGTGTAGTCAACATTATAAGAATCTAGTCATATAAATTATTTCATTCATACAAGAAAACATCAGTAATACTCTTAAAATTGTTACGAAAGAGCAACTTTCCCAGTACCTACTGCTTTACCCTGCTACTGTCTTCACCTATCCATGTCCCTGTGGGTCTTGGTCAACAGTCATTCTCAAGAATGGAATTCAGAAGGTTTCTGATGAGACACATGACATCCTGAGGTCTGTTCTGGAGGAGTATGCTCATCTGGGATTTTTTTCCTCATTAGTCTAGTGATCCACTTTGTTGTATATTTGTGTCTTTCCTCACCTCTGTCTGCTCCCAGCTGAGGTGTGAGTGTGAAATATTAGATTTAGAAGGTGACAATATTTGTTCTGTTTCCAAAGCAGTCTTTGGTGAGACAGCTTCCAAAACTGTGTACTTGGGTTATCCATTCCATGCTTTACGAAAATGAATGCTTGTGAGATTAAAAATAGGACCCATATAGGGAAGAAAAACAAAACAAATATTTGCTTTCTGGCATGAAAGCAAATGAATGCTGAAATCTGAGGTGAGAGCCAAACATTCCAAAAGAAAGGAGTACTGCATGGCATCAGTGTTGCTCCTTCCATATCTTTCTGATCTGGACCACCTGTGATGTTGGTGACCTCAGGTTCAGATTCTACTGTTCATTTGTTTTAGTGTTGTGGTAGGAGTTCTCTTGGAATCCTTTTGTCTTTACAGAGGTGGAAGAGTGTCAGCAGCTATGTATAGGTGTAGTAGTTGAATAGCGTATTTTGTTTTTTTATAAATCTTTTTCTCATAGGTCTGTCTTGAAACCGTTAATGAGCTCCTGTGGGAGTTTAAATCAGGATAGCGAGGTACACAGAGGGAACACCTCCTTCCCACATGAATGTTACCCCAGGGTAAGAGTAAAAGTAGGGCCCATTTAGCAAATTTAGGATGGTTTAAAAAAGAATTGAATTGCTGCAAGAACTATCAATGCCTGTGTAGACGTACACAATATCCCTTGCCTTTCTCTTCATATAACAGCTAAGCATTTACATCTGTTTGAACCTTCTTCAAAACTGACCTTTGTTTTCAGGTTTTTAAGGTGCTTGTTATCAAATGACAGTTTTAGCATTAAACTTATTATTAATTTAATACTATCAAATTATCAGAAATAAGAGGTGGATAAATAAAGTAGAAAAAACCTTGCAGAGATAAACATAGGGGGTATATGTTTAATATGGGAGACAAATATATTTTATTTGGAAAAATAATCTCTTCTAGGCTTATCCTCTTTTACTGACAGTTGATTTTTATGATTTAATTTTCAGATTATTTGCTCTGCTTTTGAGCTAGTTTAAATGCTGATATAAATTCACCTAAAGAGGCTATGATAATGGTGACATTAAAAAAGCTGACTGATAAGGTTAAAATGAACAGAATTTTTACACTAACCATGATTACTAACTCTAGCCAACATTATAGGCACAAGCAGAAACACCTCAGATGACCCATTCAATTAAAAGAACCTGACCTGAAAAAAAAAAAAAGTAAAATTACGTACCTGACTTCAGTGATATTTTTTGTCATATTTTTAAATTTAACAGCATAAGTTGGATCAGCTTCATTTCATTGCTGCATAGTCCTAAACCATGACAGGGGTGAGTAAAGTTCCAGTTTTATTGTTTCTCTTTTTGTTTCTCACCAGCAAATCTACTCATATTGACATTTTTTTTTTTGGTGTCCAATCCATTTTGCCAACACTTCTATCAGTTAAACAATCTCCCTGTCTCTATATCAACCTATGAGATTTCTTATTACTGCTTTTTTACCTATTTTCTCTCCCTTCCTGCTGAATGGAGGGGAGTGAGTGAGTGGCTGGGAGTCTGGTTGTTAGCCACTGCTGGCCCAGCAAGACTATTTCAATTGTAAATGAAGACTGTAAAATCTGATGCACATATAAAATATATTCACTGCCCCTAGAAGTTTGAAATAGGAAAGAGGAAAAGCAGTTTAGAAAAGTCACAAGATAATGAGCAACAGAGGCTGATTCTGTATAAGTTTAAAATACAAGCTTAAGATATTCAGCTTCTTTAGAGCATCAACATTAAGTTACTTTTATAGACAATAATAATTTTGGGTCCTTTGTTCACTTCTTCTTTTTTATTTCTACTACACATGAAACGTGTTTTGTTAAACTTAATTTTAAGTTGTTACTAAACAGATTATATGCATAAGCACACCAGTTTAGGAGTATGAACTTCACCCTTACTGGAAAGTAATAAGTTTTGATCTAAAGGGAACTATTTGGGTTATCAGTAAACAAAAAGACCTATTCTAAAAAGTAAAGACCTGGGTGCAAATCATATAAAAGAAAAAAAAAAAAAAAAAGTATTTCCTCTGTTTTATAAACTAATTTATTCATTTTCTGTGAGTGTGGTTTTCAGAGATACTCTGTGGGGACCTCTGCTGTGCTTGTCTGGGTGAAAACTGGTATGTGTGTCAATTCCTTTTAATTTTCATTTCAGAGTTAATTAGGAAGTATTAAGTATGGAGGAGGGCAGGGGGTAAAGAATTTTATGAGACAGATGCCAAACAGTTCTACAGTTACTCTAATTAGATTTAACTTCCAAAGGCATATAGAAAAGAGCCATCAGAGGGAGGTTATTAGGAGAACCATGCTAAACAACTTAACAGTAATTCGGAAGCTGAAGAAATAAAATGCATATTCCAGTGGGATTTATTAAAAAAAACAAAAACAAAAACAAAAAAAGGACGATGTTTTGACTTATTTTATTACTAAAGGAAAATTGACCAAGTACTTGTTAAGAGACAGTAGAGGTTACTTATTTTATATTTAGGAGACAAAATCTAGGAGACTAAGAAATGCTTAATGCCTAGCAATGGGTGTATTTTCCTAATTCCAAGTTGTCCTGGACAGTGTCTTGGAAATTAACCCCTGGGTGGCAGAGTAAGCAGAAAAGGATAACTTAACCCAAACTCTGTACCGTGTCTTGAAGAGTGCAAAGACTCAGCTAGACTTGACCACTAGCAGGACTTGGTCCAGTATATCTGGTCTGTTTTTCAGGAGTAATGTACAAGGCACCTGCCACTTTAGTCTTCAGTTATTGCAACATTATGAATGGTAGGGGCTTGATGAAGATTGACAGAGGTACTAGTTTTTTTTCCAAATACAACCAAATGGATGCAATTTTATTATATGTTTATCAAATAACAAGATATATTTGAGATACCACCTGTCCTGGCAGCAGGGAGAGAGTGAAGAGAACAGCTGCTTTGAGCTATTGCCAGCTGTCTCTCCATTTAAATGCTCAGATCCAGAGTCAAATGACTGTGTAGTCCTAATGGATTTAGCAGAGCAGGCTGGTTAGGACAGATTACTCCCATGGTAACTCTTGCCTCACCTTAGGACTTTCCCTTAGCAATCACTTTATGGGCCATAACAGTTGAAAGAATTGAAGCCTTATTAAACTCTGAACATCCTGTGGAACTGGTATGGCAGACACGATTACACACAGAGCTATAACTGAGACAGTAAGACAAATGACTTGATTCAATTTGGCAAAACCATGAGCAGCGAAAAGCAAGATAAGGCAGGGCAAGGGAAGAGCATATGTATGAAAACTATGAAAGATGGGAGAGGGTAAGGTTGAATTATCATAATTCTTCCAGAGGTAAAATTAGATAGCTACATCAATTCCAGCTTTTTTTTAAGACAATGTCTGTGTCATGATTTCATTCTACAAACAGCTTCATAGGATCTGAAATTCTCTTATCTAACCCAGTCATGTCATAGATGTGATTTTTAAGACATCGAGGTCTGTAAATAGTATCTAAGAAAAAATAATGAAAAAGCAATGCAAAATATCTTAAATTTTATATTATTAGTCCTGATATCCCTTTTTGTTTTCTCTTGTGATGAGTAAAGCATAAAGAACAGCAAGTTAAAACTATATGAAACGGTCAAAGGCCTTCTATCTAATATGAGACTGTAGTAGGTACTTATGAAAAATAGACAGCTAAAAAAGAGGTATAACCCTCGGCTACCAAAAAACCCCAAAACTTTTCTGCCATTATTTTGGAAGATTTTTGGGCTTCTTTATGTTTTCAATTAGTCCCAAAGATTTTTATATCTTGTGTGAAAATATACCAACTTAGCTTCCTGCCTAAGGAAGGAAGCCCATCTGCTTCAATTCCCTAGAAAAACTAGGTAATAAACCTGTGGAGTTCTTCTTTGAAATACCATATGTGACTTTAGAAACACAAACCTTACTGTTTTTCAGTTTCTTCTTTGCCAGGAAGAAGAGTTATAGTCGTTTAATCAGTCCTTACATGGCAACCTTTTAACATATTTTGTTATTTTCTCTACTTTCTTTCTATTTGCATTCTATGCCAGAGGTTTTGAGATAGAGAGATCTTCATGCAGTCTTACAGGCAGTAAAAGAATAAAGGTTTTCCACACAGTGGAATATTGCCATAATGAAATTTTCTGGTTTACTCTTTCTTTCTTTCTTAATAATTTGTGATGTCCACTTTAACCATTTGAGCACCCATGTCCACTCAGCTTATTCAATTCAATTTCAGAAATAAATCTGCCATGATTCCAGGATCCTCAGACCCATCACAGTTTTTAGATAACCAGAATTTCCTTTTCCTATGTGAACAATAGATATTACATTTTATTCGGTATTTTACTGTGTTTTCTGTTTTCTCTGGATCCTTCACTAAACTCAAAATTCAAATAAAAATACAAATAAGCAACTTCTATTTACACAAGACTTGTGTTTTTGTATTCTTCTTAAATTCGTTATTGGTTTTCATTCTTCAGTAGGTCAGCCTAAAGGTAACCTTTTGTATCTCTCCAACAGTGCGCCTTCTGAGATTTTTTGTAGCCAGTGTCCTACACCTGTAGTGGATTTCCTGCTCTCAGCTGTACTCCATTTTCTCTCACTAATGAACATGTTGTCTGTGTATTCACCACAGAGCAATCTCTCAGGGCATACTCTGAGCCCTTGCCCTTCCTGAGTTCAAAAAGTCAAAGATCAATATCAGCTGTGCTCTCACTGATCAACAGCTATGTGGTCCATTCTAAAATGGAATTTCAGGTGGCAGGTTTACAGTTTATATTCATGCTTCCAACTCAGGTTTCCCCTGACCTGATTTATCACTAAAGCATTATGTGGTAGAGCAAATGGAACTTTCCGCTTCAAGTTATTTCCCAGACTTCAGTAGTGTGCATAGTGTGACTCAAGACAGTCCTTCCTGGAATTCTGCAAGGTGTAAAGTATCAGAACTACAAACATGAAACTACTAGATCTGACTTGCTGACTTGAGTGTTGTGAAGATCACTATGATTCTGCTAAAAACTGTTCTCTCTCAAGCTGCCGTTCATTAGAAGTATCTGTGTGTTGCAGTACAGGTAAAATTTCAGATTCATAGCAGAGTTTGAAAAGTTCATTATTTATGTACAAATCAAGTTCTTGTTTGTCTAAGAGAACCAGGAAAACACAGCTGTGCTCACCTGTAGTAGATATTGCATGGGAATGAAGAACAGTTCCACTTTTGTTTGTCTTAGGTTTGACCATTACTATACCCAAATGTCAAGGAGTGGAACATTATTTTCTGTCAGCAGCATCTGTCTCCTTGGCAAATTCCTCAGACAATTATATTGGCAGCTTTGGAGTAGCCTCTAGGTCTGTCATGTAGCTACCCTTGTCCTTACAACACTCTTTTATAGTGATTCAGTTTGTTTCTGAATAATGTCTGCAGTTTTTATGCAATTAAACTGCTACACAAATCACTTATGGGATCTCTAAACCAATTTTTTTATGGAAATATGTAGTAATTATTAACTGTTGACATTCTCCCTACCATTATTTGTTATAATAAATAAGAATTACAACACAAATTATTACTTTGCTGGAAATATTCCAGCCTTTACATTGATTTAGTCCTTTGTCAGTATTCCTGGTTTCTACTTAGCATTATACAGACATTTTTCAGACTGTTGCACTCAAGTCTAAGCCATGACGGTTTTATCCATTACCAGTTAATCTACACAATTAAAACCCCACATAACTTGCTTAATGTTGTGTTTTACCAGATGAATGTGTAACTTGTTACATAATATCTTGTTTTATATCCAGCATCAATTTATTCTTGGAGATTAACCATTGAAAAAATATTTGTAAGAACTTTGCAGCCCGGATTAAAAACAGAATCCTCACTGTTGATAAATATGTAGGACTTAATTTTGTAACCACTAAGCACAATTATTAGTTACTTCCTCGAGTTTACACAGACCAATATGTTTATTAAACAAAATATAGATTTATGAATTAATATAGTCTTACACAAAGATTTCCTGACAAATTCAGAGGTCTAGAAACCACAGGTCTAAAATAACTTTAAAAACCTACCTTCTAGGGTTCCAAACAAGTTGATTTGAAAGCTTCTATTCTTTTAGGAAATAAATTCTGAAGTAATAAGAATATTTTCTGGGAAATACTGAGATTTTTTTTTAATTACTATTACTCTATGAGAATAAAAGGAACCCTTTTTCAGCTTTAGGTAATTCAACAGCTCATCAAAAATCCTACTGATGTTACGGAGAATTAGTTATTTAATTTTTTTAGAAATCATAGCAAACTACCCTTGCTAATTATATACCTAAAAATTTGCAAAGTAGGTGTTTAGATTTTAAAGGGTTTTGAATCAAAATATTTTAATTAATAAGAAAAAAAATCTTTCTTTGAATATTTTGACATATTAATACATTATTTTTAATGTCAAAAGTACTGATGAAGTTACATCCTTTTGAAACACAGAATATTTATTTTCATACATTAAAATATTTATTTAAATAAAGAACATCCACTTTTCTAACATTATTGTCTTTTTTAAGGCTCTTAGAAACAATGCATAAAAAGATATAAAGCATTGTAAAAAATGTTTTTTATTAAAGGAATGAGGATAATAACCTTGTAAGACCTAAAGTGTAATGTTTAAGTCATAATGTTAAGAAATATATACTTATGTTATTTGACTGATCAGTTTGAAAGGTTTATAGGAGCAAAACTTAAGGATGTCTTAGCAAAAATGTATAAAATGCTTACAATATTGTAATATCAAAGTAAGATTATCAAATAATAGAAAGATACAAATAGAATCAAATAAAATACATCACAGAGTCACAGAATCATAGAATCATTTGTGTTGGAAGGGATTTTTAAGATCATCTAATTCCAGGCCCACTGCCATGGGTAGAGACACCTTCCACTAGAGCAGATTGCTCAGAGCCACATCCCACCTGACCCTGAACACTTGAATACATCTTGAGTAATGCTTACAAACATTTAGCTGAGGTATCTTTTGGGGATATGTACATGTAAAAATGTTGCTATTTCCACAAGATGTATGATACAAGATATTTGCTTACTACTAAGCAGCTGAGTTTATGATGATAAATGCCAATATCTTTAAGGTCTTTAAGTTGCCATGATATGCAATCGATTTTCACAATAAAACATATTTATTTATTTTTATTAATTATTCTTTTAGAGCAATCGCTTTTTAATAAGTGATCAAAAGTACTGGAAAAAAACAACTTAATCTTATTTGTCATAATCAATTGGTCAACAGTGGCCTACAGACTGTATTTTAGGACATTAAAATTTAGGTGTTCCAAAATCAGCTTTTCAGAACAAAATTTAAAAGTTGCCTTTCACAATGGAGCAATGGCTGTAGATCAATGCATTTTCCAGTAAATCAGTTGCTGCACTGATTTGTGCTAGCAAAGCGTAACCCTAAAGTATTTAAAAATCAACCACTTAATGCTAGGATCCAATGTCAATGCATCATTAAGGGTCAAATACTGATTTTGATCTCACTTGAATTATTGCTATCTCTTTATCCTATTGTAGCTCCTTTCTTCCACCAGTCCCACTCCAGAGGAGTGATCTGCATGACTGAGCTGCTGTGGCATCAGAGTCCCTTAGAAGATGCACTCCAGAGCTGCGAGCTGATGACAAGCATGTGAGCTTTTCCTCACCCACATGCTTGTCACCCTCTCCCACAGTGAAGCCTAGATTGAGCAAGACAGCACTTTTCAGCTCATGGGCATCAGGTGTTAAAGCACTGAAAACAAACACTTTAGATAATAGTAGTTGCTTACCTGTCATATCTCCTAGACTATTCAGATATTACCACAAAATCCAGGATGACTCAGATGGAGTGTTAAACAGGTGTATAAGAATTTCACACATGCTTGCTGTTTGTTGTTTGGTTAGGTTGCCCTTCAGATAGCTCAGATTGCTCTGTAAACACTGCTAGAACAAATGTCTAATTCTTAAAACATTCAGCAGAAAGAAATTAGTATCTGCTTTGTTGGTTAGAGATAATTTTCTAATTCTTCCCCCCAACACCCCTGCCAAAACCATGTCTGCAAGCTAATAACGTGCTTGACCCAGTTCATCAAATTCTTCCTAGATACAGAATTTCTCTGCCACAAATGAGAACAGTTTTCAGTAGCGAGAGATCAGGTCATTATTATTTTTGAGGTTATGCTTAGGTTGTGAAGACCAAAAGGCTAACAGCTTGTAACACTGTTTGAAAACTTTGCTTGTAGATGGCAACTCTTGCAAATTGCCATTTTATCAGTATGTAATACTTCAAAAGTTCTCAACATTTAAATTTTTTAAAATAGTTTTGCTGCAATTACTCAAACTGATCAAATAAAAGTGCAGTTAAAAAAGCATTTGGACTACACATCAGAAAGTGAAAACTGAACAAAATTAGTTCATCAACATGTGTCTGTGTAAGTATAGCAAAACAATCTTCATATACTGTGAGGGAGGGAAGAAGGCAGGGGAAGAGAAAGAAAAAAATTGAGAAATTCTCTTTCAAACATTCTATAATTTCATGAAGATATATGGGTACCAGAAAGCAACCAATAGCCAACCAATTTTTCTTTCAAGTGACTAGGAATATATCCTTTCCAATTTCTCTTTGCTTGTTAATGTGAAGAAAAAAGGTTCTGCTACACGTTTTAACTGTGAAAAATGTCTTTTTTGTTGTTGTTGGTAGAATGCTTTTTATTTGAGAAAAAAAACATATGTTTTTCTGTTTCTAGTTCATCATTTGTATTTCTGACTTCAGATTTGATTTGCTAAGGAAGATTTGTGTATGTTGGATATGATTTTGCTATAGTTTGCTCATACATTTGATAAAAGAAAAGAAGAATTACATAGATGCTTACCAGAATATAAATGAAGCAGAAGAAAGAGTATATAGAATTTAAATGTAGGGATAAGAAACCAGCCTTTGTGTGCTCATACTCCCAGTAATCGCATTAGCACAGCTTGAATTTAGAAAGTGCTTTATGTAAAAATGTATAAAAGAGCACCTCTGTAATGCACTCACTAAGAATAAACAAAGTGAAGGACTGTAGAGAATTGCCATGGCATGCATTAGGTCAGGCTCTTCTCCCAAACGGGGATTTAGTATCTCTTTTCCACCCAGAAGCAATAAATGCAATTCAGTGTTCAATCAGACATCCTTTCACTTATATAAGTGTTTTTTCTTTGATTTTGTGGACAGTCACAGTTAGTACCTCTGGACTGGGAAATGGATATTGGGTAGCCAGTCCTTGCTTTGCATAATTCATATTATCTATGTACTTCCCAAAGTAAATGTCCATTTAAATACAATATCTTTGATATTGAAAGCCTAAAGAAAAAAAACAAAACAACCCCAAACCCCAAGACAAAACCAAAAAAACCAAAACAAAAAACCTGAAAACTAACCAACTACAATAATTCTTGAATTTTATTGTTCTTGTTTCTTTTTCTACAGCTGAGGCACTCAGGTCACAGGCCAAAAAAGTATTTGAATCCCTTTGACAATACTTTCCTCTACAAAAACAGAACCAGAAATGAAAGCACATGTTATTAGTCTTAAACTTTCATTCAAAAATTTTTCCATAGGATCCAAAATCCACATATAAGATTTTTATTTTTTACTCCAGCAGGTAAATCTTATTGATGATGACTGCTTCTCCTGCAAGTGAAATCTTTACAGTAAACAGAGGTCAGTTTGCCCCTTCTCCAGCTCACTTTCTTCTGACTTCCCTGCAGTTCCAACCCCTGTCACACATGGTCTGAGACAGGCCCATGGGTCGCTCATACCACAGGAATACGAGCTCCCTGTGTACAGCAATTCTTCATCAGTACAGGGAATGTACTGTAGGCTTTCCAGTTTATTTTCTGTAGCCTTATAGCTACTTTTAAATGTAGATGGATATTCAAATCCATGTTTTTGCCCTAATTTACGGCTCAGAATCACAGAAGAATGTAGGCTGGAAGGAATTGCTAAAGATAAAGCAGTTTCTTCATACTAGGAGCTACATCACAGTTTATAAACTCTTTGATTTAAGGCAGGAACAACGTGGAAAAGGGCAGTGGAAATGAAGAATTTATATGGCATAGGCAGATGAGAGGTGTTGGTACTGCCACGCACTTCCTGAGCCAGGTACCAGCTGTGGACCTCAGAGTACAGCTGTTAACTGGCAATTTTGAGGTAACTTTTCTGTCAGCCACAGATGTCAATTGCCCATCTCACATGTGAGACTGTGTTGCAAGTTCTCAGCCAGAGTAAAACACATACTACTGTGATTTAAACTGACCTACTTCCCTTTGGATTGGAACACATTGCTGGAGAAATATGACACACCTTATGGGATTCATATGGGAAGAAATTAAGTCAAGCTCAGTGTCTGTGCTTTGTTCTTTAGGTACAAGAGCGCCAAACTGAAGCCCAGAGCTCAAGTGGTCTCTTATAATAGAATGTAAGTAACTTGGAATATCTGATTTTTTGCTCTTCTGAAATGGCTGTTCCAGGTTTAACTAGAATCCAAGACACTGAGCTGCATGAGGAGGAATGTTGACAGAGGTCAAGGAGGGTAACTGGCTGTAGGTGGCCCTGCTTGAGAAGTGGGACTGGACTAGATAACCTCCAGAGGTCCTTGCCAACCTCAATCATCCTGTGATTCAGTGACATAAGAGTAAAATCTGTGTCTTTGCTGTATCTGAGAAAACCCAGATATTCTTCAAAACTCAGTGTCAACCAAATGTTCTGCAGGCTCTTTCATTCACTGTACTCCTTCCCATCAAATCCCTCATGTCTGCATACAATATGCATATTGATAGTTTAGGTTTAACTGTTGTATCATTGAAATTTTGTCAGCTCAAAATTTTGCTTCAGGACTCTTCATCTTTTATGTCACAAAAGGTGAAAAAACCCTTTTTTGAATTTGACAAACCAGTGTTACCATATACAGAAGCACCTGTGCTATAAAGAGGCTCGAGGAACTGTGCATGTTTACTGTAGAGAAAAGAAGACTCTGGGGGGGCACCTTTTAGCAGCCTTCCAGTACCTAAAGGGGGATAAAAGAAAGGGAAATAGGGACTTTTTTTAGGGTGTTTTGTGGTAGAAAGAGAGATAATGGTTTCAATCAGAATGAAGTCAGATTTAGATTAGATTTATTATTTAGATTAGATTTATGATTTAGATTAGATTCTTTATTTAAAGGATAAATTTTTTACTGTGAGGATAGTGAGACTTGGAACAGGTTGACCAGATAGGCTGTGGGTGGTCTGTCCTTGGCCAGGAAGGATGGGGCTTTAAGTAACTCAATCTAGTGGAAGGTGCCTCTGCTCATGCTGAGGAGTTAGAACTAGAGGAACTTTAAGATTCTTTCCAACCCAAATAATTCTTTAAGATTCTATAAGACATTAAGAAAAGAATTCTACAAATATGGAAATATATATATAATGAACTTGACAAGATTGAGTTTTATGAGATTAAAACAGTATTTTAGGAAGGTGAAGTTCATTGTAATAATACTCTTCCAAACCAAATAAAAACTGATGAAACAGTGAAGTCTCAAAGACAGTACTAACTTCAGTTTTGATTTTTAGGCATGACTGAAATCGGTTTAACTTAACTGACAACTCAAGAAAATCAGAAGAAATTATAGAAATGAGAGGCATCTACCACCAAAATATATAAAAATCTGCTCTTATCACTAGTACCTCATGTGTTGTTAATAACATTTCACATTGTGTTGTTAATAACATTTTAGCTGTGCACAAATAATGACCTATCCAAAGAAAAAAAAATGTTTTGGAGAGGCCCAAATAAATATGTGATCCACACCTTAGATGTTAGCAGTTTATTTTAAAAAGTATTTTTGACAAAAATATGTTCAAGATCTTCGAAATGTAAGGAAAACAGAAAATAATAATCATCTTCATATTATATCAGATTCTTATTAGTCTTTTGAAAAGTAACAATTATTCTGAATTCCCTGCAGACAGCCATACAAAGACCTCCTTTGCAAGATGTTTAATAGTTTCAGCTGTGAACAGCTGTTCCACTATTTCTCAAAAAATTCCTAAACCAGTCACCAGGCTGATCTATCATTCACAGCTTTTCATTGACTTGTTGGCTAGTTTGTTCAGTTTTTCCCATTAATATATTTTGCTTTGTACATTTTCATCTTTCCAATAAAACCAGCCAAGGTATAGTCAACCAACTGTTGCCCAGATTTTACACACTTTTAAATAATTTTAAATAAAAATACATTTAGCATCTAATCTTTTTTGTTGTCCTTCATTTTTCTGCTATGGATAAAGAAAATAAGCAATTCCTCTCTAATTTTTATACCTAATTTAAGACAGTGTTTTGGAGCTTCATTTTGCTCTCCCTCAAACAATTCCAATATTGGATTAAGATCCTAAATCATTTTGCACAATATAAATCATCCTAACCCCTTTTTGTTTTATTGAACGAATGAGATACACCAATTTTTTTACAATTGTGGTTGTTAGCTTTTTAATGTTTTATGTGAAATAGAATATCCTTTTGGCTGGAGCTTAGAGAAAATTCAACATAAATTTCTTTATTTCAAACGCAGTGGAATCATTACGTTCTCAGCATAAAAATACGGATTGCAGGGCAATAAATGTGGCAACTTGGAAACTGGCATAGAACAGTTATGAGAAAAATGTTCCAAATTCCTTACTATTCTTCCTCACAGTCTGTATTAATGGAAGAGCAACCCAACTTTTTCAAGTGATAATTATAAAAAGAACAGTTGTGGTGAGAAAGACCTCTAATTTTACATACCAGTTTGAACAACAGTTGTTTCAATCATCCTCATTAAGAAAATTCTCTGAAATTAGAAAAAAATAAAACCCACTAATGGAAAGATGTAAGCTGACTGCTTTTAAGTTGCTGATGTTTTAGTTTATATTGTCAGTAGTCCCAAAATAACCCAGGTGATGCACTAGAAATGCACTGGATTGAAGCAATAATAAGAAAAGTATTTTTTAAACTGCTTACTAAACATATATATATATACTCACTCCTGTTAATGAAAAAATAATGCTAATTTCAAAACACAATCAATAATTATGCTGATTTCTTTTACTGTGCTGAAACAATATATTAATATACACAGTGCATCATCAAAATGCTAACAAACATTAAGTCAAAGAAAACTAAGTCCCTATAGTATCTTAGAGAGGCTTGTTTTTTTTAGCTGCATCTTTAAGTGGTGAGATTATTCTCTGTATGACTTTCTAGAGCAATTAAAATGTAAGTATCACGTTTGCCGTGCTTAATACATGTGATTCAAAGTAAACTGAAGAATGATACTTTTATCATTTTCATTTTGTGTTAACCATACATATTTAACCTGTGATCATTGTAGGGAAATGTGATGGGTCTTTTTTTTCCAATTAAATTTTGTGATCTGTAGAAGTAAGACATTGCATTGGTTATATGTAATATATTTGAAATGCCTTTGTTGTGAAGCTATTTCAGCTTGATTTAGTTTTTAAATCCAGGATGAAAGTGTAGTTTTTAGATCTAGCTATATCTGTTCCTTGAATTGATGCCAGAGATTTACTTCCAGGTGTATTTCTTCAGTTTGGCTAGTTTTATTATGCTATGATGCTTTGCCCAAGAGATATGGTAAAAAAAAGATGGTATACAACTCTGTCTATTTTGTCTAGGTCAAAATAGAGCAAAAGCACACAAAATATTCTGCCATTTCTTTGAACACTCAGTCCTAGAAATACACATAAAAACTACATGAGCATCAGACTTTATATTACATACAGACTAAATAAAAAAGTCTTTCTGCTCTTATCACTTTCCTAATTAGTTTCAGTCCCAAGGCAACTAATTAATCATATTCTTTGAAAATGAACTTTTCCCCTTCTAAATTCATTTAAGTCCTTCCTTTCCTCACTCTTCATGCTCTGGATTTTCCATTTCAAATTTTAAATCACTTGTAAATACTACAAATAGGAAAACTCCTTATATTTTTAATGCTCTGCTGTTAATTTCAAAAGTTTTAAAACAGACAGTTTAAAATAGTCTTTTGCATTTTCCTTCAAAAAAGCTGTCATTTTATCTAGTGAAATAAATGTAGATATCTACCTCATAAAAAAGCAAATTACAGAAAAGTTTGAAGTTCAAAGCAAAAAAGAAAAAAGGGTTTTTTCCCATGAAATTTTTGTTTGTGTATTTTGGCTTGGTAAATAATAGTGAAAAAAAATATAGCAGTCTTTGATACAAATTCACTTCTAGTCACTTAATAATATTTCCCTTTTTTTCACACCTCAGACATATATGAACAGAAAAATAGGGAAGTGATTCTAAGTCCTGCAATGTATATGTGTATGCAATCTCCAAATTAATTATTTACTATTGCTGTTTCTGAAGCATCACTGCATATAAGATTGGAGTGAGGTGTAATAATTGACAGATAGCAATCAATTTAAACAGTCATATACTCACTGCTTGGTGTGCTACTCTTATAAAAACAAGGTTATAAATAAAACTATCTGTAAAGCAAAGATTGAAGAAACAAAATTGCTGTAGAACCCTGCATTGCCAAAAGGGTTTGGAATACATTTTGTGGCTTGACAAAAGGCTGAAACATTTTTATGAATAAAAAAAAATAAATTCAAAGAATGAAGACTTTGGGTTTGAGTGTTTTTGTTTTGTTTTGTTTTTTGTCAATAAATTACAAATCTTATTGGGAACTCAGTATAAGTCTTACAAAATATTTGGTACCACATTAATACTGGGCCTTCTCCTATTAACTTGTAAATAGTTTTCATGCAGTTATTAAACTCTGTCACAACAAACAATATAGCAACTCCCCTCGACAACAGCTTGATTTGAAAAAAGAACTTTATTTTACATCTTATATGTATATTCCTCACTGATTGGCTATTATGGTTAAGATTCATTATCTAGTCATACTGATTGTGAGAAAATTACCCAAAATTAATAAATTGCACACATATAAAGATATTCAAGTCAGAGTAAGAAGAGTTTTCAAATACTGAATTACATTTTCCCCCATTTCTATCTGAAATTGGATTGAAATTGACTGAACATGAAAAATATTGACGTTTCAATCTCTTTCACATGGACAAAATCACATTCATATGTTGTTTTAAAACTCCTCTTAGGAAAAGTTAAAATATTTTGAATTCTTTTCATTCTAATTCTGTAGGGACTCTTGAAACATTTACAAAATTAACTTATGGTAACTGTGAGAAACTCCTGATAGTTTCACTAGAAACTCTCAAAGACAAAATTTTAGCCACAGAACATCCCTATACGTCTGATTTCCCACTGACTGAAACTCAAATTTCAGTGATGCATTATGAGAAATCTTATTATTTTTAAACAGAATAACTCAAAATCTGCATTATAGAAAAGAAATTATCCTTTTTTGTTTTCCTTAATCTGCTATCAGTATATAAAATGCAATATAAGTAATATATCACTTTCGTAGACTTCTGTTTCAATTTTTTGTTCTAGCAGAGGTGCTTTAGCTAAGTATAGGTTCATTTTAGCATGTCAATGAGGATTTTGGTATTTCAAAGTACTTGAGTTTGTCTTTATGGACACATAAATGATTAATCCCATTTAGTAGGGAATCAGTAGGAGTTAGTAACATCCAGTGTGAAAAAACATGCAATTTATATTGAAGTGTCTTTACCAGAGTCTTATTGCATTAAAATGCAGATGAATGTATGGAATACATGAACTCTCATGGAAATCATTAAAAATCAAGAATTTAATTAGCACTTGATAGAGGTAAAACTCTAAAGGCTGATATCATTGCTCAACAAGTTTAATTTGATGCATCATGACCTGTTTTAAGGAAAATAAACCCTCTTCCAACCTATGCATGCAATCTGTATTATAGATGCTAAGCAGAATGCCTTCTCTTTTCCAGGTTTCAAATTTCCAGTTAATTTAATTTTCTTCTGATCTGAACACCTTTCCATACTTCTGATACCATACCTTTCCATACTTCCATACCTTTTTTAGGACCAGAACAAGATCTAAAAAATTTAAAATAAAGGTGCCTTGTGGATTTATGCAGTGTCATAATGATTTCCATTTTACTATCTATCAGTTTCCCAAAGATTCTTACTTGATTCAAAAAGTAGAAAATATAGGACATGAAATTGAAGGTGGATCTGATATGAACACAAGAAAGATCCTAAAATGTAATTTCTCACATCAAAACATAATTGAAAGCTAAAATGATAACATAAAAGACAATATTACTGATATTAAAAAAGAGAAAAAGATTGAATTATGTCCATGTTTAATTGTCTTTTGTTCTAAATAAGGTTCTAAATAAGGTGATACAAACAAAAATAGTTATGAGTCAAGAAGTGCAATGAAAATATTTTAAACTGTGAGGAAGAAAATCCCTTCTTAATTTTAGTCATAAGAGTAGGCAGAAAAAATTAAATCCATTTTTTTCATTGAAGTGTGATGATATAGATCACATGGATATTAATTAAGTTTATGTCAGTTCTGTGTTCTTACAAGAGAAGGGTTATGCAAGGAAAGAAATTGTCTGTTACATTTGTTCTTTGGTACCTAACAGATGTGGGCAACATCTAGAATACCACCTATGCTTAAGAAGATGATCTATCGATTTCATATTTGAAACTACACTCTGAATTAGAAAAGCAAGGACTCTTCATGAAGTAACAATCTCAGTTTCTGTACTTTCCATATAAGATTTTTTCTTTTTTATGTTTAGATTGTTCTTTAGATAAGAAAATCAATTTGCCTGACCAGAGATTTATTATCCTGGATAACTTAAAACTGCAAAATGAAAGAATGCTCTGCAAAAACTCTTATTGGAAGGAAGGACAGCAAGAAGCAAGGAGGAAAGAGAGTGAATGAAGCAGATCATGTAACCAGCATTTGTGAAATCAAATTAGTTGGGTTTTTACTGTCCTTACGCCCCTTATAATTTTATATACATGAAAATTGACACAGAAGCTTTCAGACTCAGGATTTATATAACTTGGTTGAGATCAGAAACTGCTGCCTTTCAGTATTTAAACATAGCTCTTTAACTTGCTTTATTAAGAAAAGTGACTGCAATTGTTCTGAAAAGACAGTACATGCTTGAAATATCTTGCAGATTGTCGATAGGATCTAGCTGTCAGTTTTAAGATGCACTGATTGCATTCATACTGGAGTTTTACATTCTGACAAATAATCCCAAACCTATACACTTGATTTTTTAACATAAAAAAATAATACTTTTCCTCTTGAGATAATGTCATCAAATACCATCTGTGCTGGTTACAATTTTAGTCATAAATCCTTGTTGTATTTATCAGAGATTCATTTTTCAAAATAGCTAATTTTCATCTCAGATTCAGACACACACTAATTTCATTGCTTCTTTCTTGCTGAGAAGTCTGATATAACAGTCTCTCACTGAAAGGGTTTGGCATTTGCCCAAAACAAAATAGGCTCATCTCCTTGCATGGAACTAGTTTGCTTAAGAGGTCTAGAACTTAGAATCATTAAATGAAATAAAAAACATTCACTTCATGTAACAGAAACTTAAAAAGCCTGTGGGAGGTAACATGACAATGTCGACAATGAAATTAATATTAAAACTAATAAAACTCAGAGGAAAAAATTATCATGCAGGTAGAAAATATTGAGACGTGGATATATGAGAATGGAAGGAACATAGCAACAGTATTAAGTTAGAGCATAATTTGGTGGTATTTTCCCAATTTCTGTTGAAGGTACTACATCAGATTAGTGAGTCTGTACGACAGAAAATATATATGGGTTAACATTTAGAGTATTTGTCATGTATGACAAATTTCATATATAATTTTGTTGTAACTGAGGTAGTCAGAGACCCCTCAGGAGAAACTGGTACATCATGAAGGTAAAGAGCAAAAAACATTTTCTCCCCAAGTATTTTACAATATAACAAAGGAAACATACATTCAAAAGAATCACTTATTTAACCCATATTTCATCTATTAATCTGATGAGAAAGATATGAGAGACATTGTGGAAAGCCTTGCTGAAGTCAGGATAAACAACACTGCACCTTCCTCCTCTGATGAGTTAGCTGCTTCACAGAATCGGTGTTGGGTCTGCAGGGCCTGGTTTTTGGTAGTAGAGGGGACTAGAGGGGTGGCTGCTCCTGGAAGCTGCTGGGAACTTTCTCAATGTCTGGCAGAGACAATCCCTGGTGGGTCCAAAGATGGATGTGCCACTGGCCAAGGCTGGGCCATTTAGAGATGATGGTAATGCCTCTGTGATAGCAAATTAAAGAAAAAGACCAGAAGAAAGGAAATAAAATAGTTATTTTACAGTTGTAATTGAGGCCAGAGAAGAGTGGAAGAAGAACTTTTGAGAGGAACAACTCTGCAGACACCAAGGTCAGTGGAGAAGGAGAGGGAGGAGGCGCTCCAGGCACCGGAGCTGAGATTTCCCTGCAGGCCGTGGTGCAAGCCATGGAGAAGCAGCTGTGCTCCTGCAGCCCATGGGAATCCAGGGGGATGCAGGGATCCACCTGCATCCCCATATGGATGCCTGTGGAGAACACCATGTTGGAGAAGATGGATGTCTGAGAGGAGGCTCTGACCCTACTGGATGCCCATGGAGAGTGGACTCCACCCTGCATCAGCCTGTCCTTGAAGGACTGTGCCCTGCTGAGGAGTGGCCGACGCTGCAGCAGTTTGAGGGGTTCTGTTGCCAAAGGGATGGACTTCCATTGCAGCAACTGTCAGGGAACTGTTCTCATGGTGGAGAAGTTCACAGAGAACTGTCTCCAGTGAGAAGAACCCCACACTGCAGTAAGGGAACTATTGCTCTCCCTTAGCCATGGAGAGACCGTGGGCAGTGAAGTGACCATAGCCCCTCTTCCTGTCTCCTTGTGCCTCCGAGGTCGGAGGGAGAGCTGGGATGCTATAGTTTGGAGTAAGTGATCCTTGAAAGTCAGATATCTTTCCAAGGTCATCTCCCATGGAAGTAGAGTCCTGAACAGGGCAAATTATGCTTCTCTTAAATCCAAGGCTGTGATGCTTCAATTTGCTGGTTTTATCCCTAAAATACACTATTTTACAGTCACTGCAGCCAAGACTGCTCCCAGATTTCACATCTAAGGCCAGTTCTTCCTTGTTTGTAAGTATCAGGTCCAGCAGAGCATTTTGTATTTTTTGGTCCTTGGTCACCCATGTCAGGAAGTTATCAGCAGCACTCCTGGAGCATAAAATTAATTCAATCTTCTTTCTGGATGGATTTCGTCTTGTAGTCGATTTTCAGCAGCAATGAAATTTCATTTTGCTTCAACACTTATAACTGTGAATTCTCAGAGACAGGATTCAGGTCAAGATAAGGACAGCAACTGAGCTAGTTGCCTGTACTTTAGGTATCTAACTTGAGAATAAGTGTATTGTTTTTTATGTGTAATTTAATGCATAAAGTATGTTTGCTTTGGCTATGACAATACATTTAGAATATAGGAAAATTTTCGTATGTAAATATCTACATCTAGACATCCTAACTTCCAACTCATCTCACACAAGATATGAACACAAACTATGTCTTTTTCCTCAGTTGACATAGTACAGGATCCTATTTTATATTTTACATCTTCTGTTGAATACAGCTGGGGAAAAAAAACAAAACAAAACAAAACACAAACCAAAACCAAACCCACAACAAAACCAAAACACGAGGCTAAAAAGTAATGTAAGAAACAGGTACATTTAAATGTATTAGAGGACAGAATGATCAAAAAAACCTTTGCATTAGAAAACTAACTTAATGATTTTATGAGATGAATTTATTCCTTAAGTAAAATACGAGTGCTAAAATCAGATAGGAAAGAATGAAGATAATTCTGATTAAGCAATAAAACAAAATAAAAATGTGACAAAAGAAAAATACAGAAAACCTAAATAATATTTTGGTGTGTAAATCATGCACAGAAAAACATAACATCACTTTCTTAAATATAGCGGAAAAACTGGAAAAAATAATGGTCATGAGTAATGAAAAATGATGTACAAGAAACCTTTGAGGTGACCCACATGCAGACTTCCAGTACCTAAAGGGAGACTGCAAGAAAGCCAAAGAGGGACTTTTTGCAAGTGTAAATAAGGAGTCTGGATCCATGTGAAAATTCTGGAAGATCAGAATATAGCACAAGTTTGGCAAAGTGCAGAACAAGCAGTGAACAACAATTCACTGAAAATCAAGAACTGTGAAAAAAATAATAAATTATTCATTACAAACCTCACACAGCAAAGCAAAAGTTACTATTTTTTTCCTCATTACTGCACATGATTTGAACTTTTTGAAAGCCAGACTCCAAATTAGACAGCTGCTCATAACATGTGGAGAGGGAACAAGTGGTTCCAGTAGGGATCTCATGAAAGCTCTCGATGCTTCTTTCTGAAGTAATGAACACTTCATTGCAGAGGAAAAAGCATTACCTCATTGCATGAACAGCAAATAGACAGGTACATATTATCGATATCACTGTCCTGGTAAATGGAAAAGTCTTGAAAAGGCATGAGGGAAAGTCCTTATTATATTAAGGCGTATGTGTTGATGGTTGAGTATACGCAGTTTTGTTGCATCTGTATGCAGACAATGCTCACATTCTTAAACAGGAAACAAAAAGTTATAAGTTGAATGGTGTCCTGGGGTGACTTTATGATACTGATATCCCCAATCATCTGGTTTGTGTTATATATTAAGTTCTGCACCTTTAAGACTGGCTCTGAGAGCGAGAGTTGGGGGAAGAAGAAGCGCGCAGTGTGTTAAGGAAAACATCACATCCCACACATCCCGCTCCTGGACTGTGGTGTCTGCAGCACGGACAGACAGCGGGACAGAGCTTCTCTCTGGCTTTTAGTTAGTTTTAGCTAGCTGAGGCAGAGGAGTTCCCGGGACCTTTTTTTCTTATTTTTTTTTTTTTTTCCTGGATCTGTGCAAACCTGCTCTGGACTGAACACCCAGCCAAACCCCGGGAGCTCAGGCCTGTGGCCCACCGGGGCCTGGGCCTCAGCACTCAGAGAACCTGAGCGAGCCGAGCTACACCACATGAAAAGGACTTTTCTTCCTAGAATTGCCATCCCATCCAACAGCAAGAGGTTTCATTGTTTAATATTATTCAATTTCTGTTAAATAAACAGCTTTTTCCACTTCTCTCCAAGGAATTTTTTTTTTCCCGGACCAGTTGGGGGGAGACGTCATTTCAATTTTTTCCCTGGGGAAACCCTCATTTGGAGTGTTTCTCCCAAATTTGCCCTAAACTAGGACAGATGTTTTACAGTGTCAGCTTTCCTTGCATGGAAGGCTGAGGAGAGCAGAGAAACTGAGACTAAACATACTGCCTATTATTTCCTTCTCCATCATAATCCTTTTTTCTCTGTCTCATTATGCTGCATTATCTTTATTTTGGATCCTTTATGTACATTTATTATGATAAATCATCTGTCACTTTGTTCTACTATTAGTCAATTTAACCATCAATCTGTGCAGTCATTTTTCAGATTAAAGCTGTATTTTAACCTACATTTCAGATTTGTTGGAACTGAAACATCTTAGCATGAATTATGCCTAAATAATATATATATATATATAGAGGGAGATATAGATAGATAGATAGATAGATAGATAGATAGATAGATAGATAGATAGATAGATATTGTATGCACATAAAATCTGCTGTTGCTTTCAGAATCAAGGTAGAAGACAGTTATTGAGAGATAATTGATGCTATTTATGGGAAATGGGTTCTCATTAAAAATAAAGGTTAAACGAAGAAGTTAGTTCTTTCCTAGGAATGACATTTACATTTTTTTTAAAGTGACAGCTTTCAACAGCAACAAAATCTAAATTCAAATTTTCTACATAATAGAACTCCTTTTTTTGGACAATAAAACAAACTTCTTAAAAGTTTATTTTTGTTCATTCTTGGTTTCCTTCTTAAACCAAATGTTTCTGGAACCTTAGAAGAAAATCCCTTTGAAGAAAATCCCTTCAGTCATTTCATAATTATAAGATTATGAAATATATTTACTCATATAAAGGATAAATTCTGAATACCAGTTTCGTTTTGGAGTAGATCATTGAAAACCAAACTTTTTAACTTCCAGTTAGGATATGTAAATACACCAAGGGTGAAAATAAAATAAAGGCCCTACAAATATGTGAAAAAGGTAAAGAAGGGATCTTTCCTCAGTAAATATGTCCCAAATTATTTTTTCCTTCAGGTCAGTCCTTGAGGTAAAAATTATGATTTTATAAGGAAAACTATTAAAATAGAAGTTGTAATGAGTCCAGATGATTTTGTGACAGTACCACTGTTAAAAAAACAAATTCACATCTACCTGAAAGAGAATGGTAGCCATGCAGAATGACAGGCTAGATATTAAACATAACAAAAACAAAACAAAAAAAATTCTAGGTAAAATTTAGTATCACTAAAGTTGCTAACTTTAAATTGGAGTATTGTTGAAAGAAATAACACATGAAGTGCTTAATAGAGATATTCAGAAGGAAGCACTTTTATGACTATTATCTTGACAAATGTTAGAAGAGAACTTTCTGGTCTAATGCATTTTCTGGTTTAAATATAATTGTCAACTGATCTTATATCTGAGACACCTTTTTTTGGATGATAATTTCAAATTGTGTGCTCTGAATCAAACTGGGGTCAAATTTGCAGCAACGGTAGCTAAGGAGATAATCTTCATGCAGTTCCAAATATCAATTTCTATATTGACAATTCTTGATACATGTAATAGAGAAGCTCTTTAAAGAACTACAGTGTTGTTAGAAATAACCTTTGATGAAAAGGTCTTCTGGTGAAATGTATTCTTCTGTTGAAGCTCTTGTTTTGAAAGTGCCACAAGAACTGCAAACATGAGCACTGCATTAGAAGTGAAGAAAGTCAGTCATTAAACTTTCCAGTTTTCCATACTTTAGGTATTAAAAGAGTACTTGTTTTTCATTGTGTGGCATTCATATGTTTTTATTTTCTCTTTTTAGCTATTTAATTCTTTAGCTATTTAACTCTTGGTGAAACAGTCTCTTTAGATGTTTCTAGACTGTTTTCACTTTCTTAAAAAATAAAAAAAATGAAATGGGTAAAAAAAACCCATGAGTAATGGCTTACAAATTGGTGACAGCCGGTTGTTTAAGATAATTGTGCAAAAGTAACTGATGCAAGAAAGAATAAAACTCTTCAAATGATAGCAAAGCCAGCGTGAGGTCTACCTAGAGAGCAAATCTTCTAAACCCGGCAATTCATTCTTTTCTATCTTTCGCAGCGCATGTGTTGCCTTCAAAACAATTCTACCCAAGAGAGATACAATTGCTGTTTTAATTACAACTCACAAAAGAGAAAGCAACAGATGTATAAACATATTTTAAGTATTTATTAAATATCTGCTGAATTGTTACAGTCCTGTTGGCTCATTAGTAAAATCTCCATGGATTAACTACTTTTTCCCAGCACCTTCATCTACAAAGACATAGGGAAGATTTGCATTCTCACCTTATGTACACTCATTATAATTCCTTTTATACATTGCTAATTATAAGACCTAATATTTCTTTGCTCTTTTCTTAATGTCCCACAGAATTGCTGACTATCAAAGATCTATAAAAGGATATGCAAAAAAATCCACTGAATAAATATACCAAACTATTAAGTGATTTTTCAAACTGATCAAGGTTAAGAAGCATCAACTAAAAAATACAAAAAAAGACAAAACAAAGAAAAAAGGGGGTGCATGAGCAGGAAAAAAAAAACAACTCAGTTCTTTGAAAATAAAGGCTGTGAGGATTTTTCTTATATTGCCAAGGATAATTGTGATCCCACAGCACAGAGGTTTAGAATTTCCTGGAAGAATCTTCTTCTTTTGTATTATATCTCCAAATATAATTCAAGACTGACAAACAGTTAGACGTGATGATTTCTTAATATGCATAATCAGGAATAACTGTCGTACATTTTGCATAATAGTATGTAAACCTTTCACAGGGCACATTGCAAATTTCACTTTCTGGACCCATGAGGGTTTGTGTTAAAAGTGCATGACCCTCTGAAGGGGAAGACAGAGCTTATTCCCACTTATTTCCCCACCATTCCAAGAACAACCAAAGGTAAAAAAAGAATTTGATCCATATTATAATGATCTCTCACAGTGCTGCAAATCAAGAGAAATGAGTAGCTTTCTCTCTTAGCTTTCACCCAAATGTCACAACTATCCACTATTCTGTTTGTTTCCTTCTACTATTTAATCATTCCAGAGATTAGTAGTACTTGAACCATAATGCAAGAACATGTCTGTCTTGAAGAACAACCTGAGCAGGAATGACTGAGATAAATTAAACAAAGAAGGATATTCATTGTGTTAAGCAGCATCCACACCAGGATTCTTTTGCATTTGAATTTTTAATTTGTGAGATAAAAGTTTCATATTAAGTAAATACACTGACCATATTAAATAAATATACTGGGCATCTATTATTTCCTAAATATAAGAATGTGATTTAATTTAGGTGCTGGAAAAATATTCTCTCTGGTCTTCACTTGCTACTGAAGACTGAAAATACCTCTTGGTCATCTGGGTTCAATGCAGATGCCTAATATACAACAAGGACATTTCAAATGGTACCAGTTGGCTTTATCTGAGTGAAAGAAACAGGTCTCAAGGGCAGGATCACTTTAGAGATTAGGATTACTTCACTTAAGGTTTTAGATATAGATGTTTACATATGCTTGGGAGTCTAGACTTCACTGGAAATCTGATCTTTACAGAGGATGCAGAGTGAAGTGAAATACAGATGGCCAGGCTCCAGCTTTCTGTGCAAGGGTGAGTGGAAACATCTAGGCTACATGTCTCTGCTGACCAATTTTTTTTCTATATTTATTGTGGGTTTAGGTACTCTTCTTATAAGTAGATGCATATGTTTTTTAAAAGAGAATTAAGGTAGCAGAAGTGACATTTTTAAAGCCTATGGGGAAAATATCAAGGTAGCTTTTAGAATACATTTCTGGTACATTTCTGGAATACACAGAAACTGTCAGAAAACAACATGTAAAGGAACTTGTGATGGGTCATAAAAACAGTTTTTTATTGAATCCATGATTTTCACAACAAAGTGGGATTATGAATTACTATTCCCAGGCTCATCAAATAAGCTATTTTGCTGAGTTTATTCAAGAATAGAGAGATATAGGATGCGGTATGTTTTTTTGAAGTAAATTCTTTTCATGGTAACTGGATATTTCTGCCTTTCATTGCTTGCTTGAGTTTCTTCTTGAGGGCTCCATGAAACTTCCAGCAGTGGATCAAAAGTGAATAACAGTTTTATACCACCCACCTTTCAGTGTGCTTATACTGAACATACAGTGGGCTGAAAACTGCTGCAGGTTTTGCACTGAATCAGGAGTGATCATACTAGTTTTATCTTAGATGTAATAACAGTGTCTAGTAAAAGATAGTGTAGGTGTTTTGGTTTAAACCCAGCCAGCAACACAGCACCACACAGCCAGTCACTCAATCCCTCACCAGTAGGATCAGAGAGAGAATTGGAATGGTAAAAGCTAGAAAAACATGTGGGTTGAGATAAAGACGCTTAAATAGGGAAGGCAAAAACCACAAACACAAGATAAAAATACCAAGGAATGAATTCATTGCTTCCCATGGGCAGGCAGGTGTTCAGCCATCTCCAGGAGAGCAAGGCCCCATCACATGTGACAGTGACTTGTGAAGACAAATAAAACCACTCCAAATTTTCTCTCCTCCCTTCCTTCTTCCCCCAACTTTATACACTGAGCATGATGTCATGTGGTCAGGAATATCATTTTGGTCAGTTAGGCTCAGTTGTCCCAACTGTGTTCCCTCCCAAATCCCCGTACCTCCCCATGCTCATTGATGAGGTGAGGTGAGGAGTGGAAAAGACCTTGGCTCTCTGTAAACACTGCTCAGCAATAACAAAAGCATGTCTGTATTATCAACACTATTTCCAGCAGGAACCCAAAACACAGACCATATTACTTACTGTGGAGAAAACTAACTCTACCCCAGCCAAAACCAGTACCAACATAAAAACAGACATATAACTATAGGGAAATAAAAGAAGCTTAGGACCTACTCCTGAAGTCAGACTCTGGTGGGTTGACCCTGGCTGGATCCCAGTGTCCACCAAAGTTGCTCTGTCATGCCCATTGTCAGCTGGAAAAGTGGAGAGAAGACATTATGAAAGGATTGATATAAGGACAGGGAGAGATCACTCACCAATTATCACCATAGGCAGAGCAGACTTGTATTGGGGAAATTAGTTTAATTTTCCACCATTCAAATCAGAGTAGAAAAAGATGAAATAAAAACAAATTTTGAAATACTTTCCCCCCACCCTCTCTCCTTCCTGGATTCCACTCATAATTTCTCTGTGGCACAGGGGGAAAGGAATGGGGGCTGCAGTCAGTTTATCTCATGCTGTCTCTGCCTCTCCTTCCTCCTCTCAGTTTCCTCTGCACCATTGTGGGGTCTGTCAGAGGTTGCAGATCTTCATTAACTGCTCCAGTGAATCCCTTACATGGAGCACAGTCTTTCAGAAACAAATTGCTCCACCATGGGTCCTCTATGGTCACAAGTCCTGACACTAAAACTGCTCCTTCCTGGGCTCCTCTCCTCCACAGGGTCTCAGGTCCTGCCAGGCACCTGCTTGAGCTTCCCATGGGGTCATGGTCCCTTTCAGGCATCATGCTCCAGCATGGAGTCCTCTGTAGTCTGGAGAGGGATCTCTGTGCCTGGAGCATCCCCATCCCCTCCTTCACTGACCTTGTCTGCAAGGCTCTTTCTTTCACATATTCTCTCTCCTCTCTCTGGCTTCTGCTTCACAGCTACTTGTTTTCCCCTTCTTAAACAGACCATGCCAGAGGCACTGCCACAGTCACTGGCCTTAGCTTTGCCCAGGCGTGGGTCTGTCTTGGCTCTATCTGTCTGGCTTGGATGGTAGTGGCTGTACTGAACATAGGGAAAACTGGTCTCTGTTCATGGAAGTCACCCCTGTAGCTGAGCTGCCAAAATCTTGGATTGCTAACACTAAATACAGACTTTTATTGGATCACATTTCTTCAGTGTCAACATAAACTCTACTTAAATGAAATTTCACAATCATACCTAAAACTACATTTGTACCTTGATGTCTGCAATACCCCTACATATTGATTAGTCTGCATGTCAAAATCAGAATTTTAGGGTATTTCTGTATAGGTAGATGATCAGTAAGACAATATACCTTCTGGAGCTTTTCCAACTACTAAAAATCACCAAGCCTTCACAGTTTTTCTCTAAAACAAGTTCTCTCAGTATTCCAGAAGTAACACTTTCATAGAATTCAGAAACTTTCCCTTTGAGGCAGACATACTGCCAAAACACTGCTTCATTCCAGTCATCTCTGTCTAGGAAAACATTTCATTGTGCTCCACTAATGAACAGTAGAACTCATAGCAGCCATGTGGGTGCTCTGAGAGTGCAGGATGCACTGGTGTCCAGCAGCTATGACTAGTGAAATGCTCAGCTAGACAAGTTATGAGGGGCTAAGCAACTAAAAACGGCCAAAGCTTCCTTTGGCTTGGTAAATTAAGTTAATCTGGGAAGATGGGAAGAAGTTCAGGGTTGCAAATGCATTTTTATCATGACTTATTTTTGCTGTCCACCACATGGGATGATACATCATTCTTTTATCATTTTTCAGCAAAATTGGCAGAAAACTCCCAGTCATTTTATCACCAGAATTACTGATTTATTTTCTGCAAAGCAGCAATCCCAGATCTGTTGTTTACTACAGGAATTGCTTTGGGGAATAATTTTAATAATGGCATGACTTGTGGTTAGGGGATTAATATAACTAGATAGGCAGAAAAAGATTTTACTCAAAATTCCAAAACAATTGTGACTAATGAATGGCAAATGTAAGCAAAAATGGGCCTGATCCTCTATTGTTAGGCATGTGGCAATGCAAGCACAAAAATTCTCCCCAGATTGGCATATTTTATATTTCCAGAGGTCAGAAACCACACAAAACAAGAAAGGATTATAGAATATTGCCTTCTAACATGGAGAACTGGAGAATGCATACTAATTTGAAAGAATGGATATTTCATTTTGACAAAAGACTGCTTGAGGATGAGTAATCTGCTGGTTTTGTGCAGAGCTTCAAAGATATCCCAAAAAAGAATTTGGGAAAAAAATTAAAATACTTTTAAAAAGGTATCCTTAATAACTTTATTTTTTTTTTTTTTTCAAACTGATGTTCTATAAGATGTTTGCAAAGAAATCTTACAAAGAGCTCAGATGACAATTTGGATATAAAATAATGTTTCAAACAAGTCAAAGTCACTACAGAGAAGCCAAATGCCTTTTTTTCCATCAGTGTTCAGTGTGGAAAAATCAGGGTGGTTCTTTCACTGGAACTCTTTTTTATTGGAGACTCAGCAGTTATGCCTGAAATTGGCTGTAAAAGGGGTTATGAAGCAGACTGACAAAATAAGCAGTAACAAATTGGAAGGAGTACATGGTAGTCACTCAAGTGTTCTAAGATAACTCAAGGATGAAATAGCTAAATTACTAATGGTAGTGTGTAACTTCTCTCTTCAAAACTGCTGTTGCACCTTAGGACTGGGAAATGATAAATGTGATGCCAGAGGACATCTAAAAATTTTTTCTCTGTAGCAGGTTGTGGCATAGCTGACAGCTAGGTGACCAACAAGCCTTTCTATCGCTCCTCCTCAAGAAAACAGGAGGATAAGAGACTACTGAACACCTGTGGGTTGAGATAAATATAGGGAGATCACTCAGCAATTATCTCCATAAGCAAAACAGATTTGGTGAAATTATTCTAATTTATTACTAATTAAACAGGCTAGGATAAAGAGATATATATTTTCACTCCTCTCACTCCCCTTTGCTGCACAGCATTTTTACCCTTTCAACACATTGTCACAGAGGCACTGGCAACATCACTGCTGAGCTCAGCTTTGGCCAGTGGTGTGGCTGTCTTGGAGCTGGCTGGAACTGACTGTCCAACATGGGGACAGCTTCTGGCATTTTCTCACAGCCACCAGCTCCTGGGCACACACTTGAATTACAATTGTAATTACACCTGGATATGCAAACAAATAAATAATTAGAAAGAGGAGGCAAAAGTAAGCCTCTTTCTCTTGTAGAGCATTAAGATTACCATAGATTTGTGGTGAATATTTTTTAAACTCATTTGCAAATAACCTAAGAAAAGAGATCAACAGTCAAGTGGCAAATTCTTTCTGAGTATGGAGTTATTCAGTGCAGGGCAGACAGAGTTCAACTTTGAAAACTTTGATGAAGTCAATAATAATTTGGATGACAATGCTAAAAAAAATTCAGATGTAATATAATGATGATAAATGCAAAGTAATCTACATGGGGAAACCAATAAAGGACACTGAGCTGACCATATTACCTGGGGGAAGATTTTGCTTTTGTGACAATGATTTCTAATGTTCGGCAAATGTGAAAAGAAAACAGTTTTCAGAAAGTAATAAAGAAATATAGAATGAAATAGAAAATGTCATTATTCCATCCTATAATTTCATGTTTCTTTTATGTTTTGAATACGATACAATCTTAGTCCTCTCACCTCAAAATAATATAGTAGAATTGGAAGAAGTTCAGGAAGGAGTAAAGCCTCTTATTAAAAATGTGCAAACATTTCCATACAAGTAATGATTTAACAAGGCAGAACCGAACAGGAACCTGTAAGGAAGAAATGAGCTGGTGGATTTAACAGACATCCACAACATCACGAGTGCCATAGACAGTTAAATAGAAGTCAATCACTTCTGTTTTCTTCCTGACTATTATCAAATAAAGCTGATGGGAATTAAGTTCAGAATAAAAGCTGAGCTTTTAGGGTTTTTGGGGTTTTCTCCCTCTAAATAATATTTAGTGGAATAATGAAAGACTTTGTCAAAGAATGCTGTAGACTGTAAAAATTTAAATAGGTCCAAGGGCTTATTAGATAGTTCTGTGAAAGAAAAGTTTATTAAGCATTATTAAATAGGCAGAGAACATCTGATTCATCTATTTCCTGAACTGAAAAAAAAATATACAATAAAAGGCAGTGAAGTAATTCAGGAAATTTCATATATGCTTGCTCCATCCTTCCTTCTGCAGTGTCTGCTTATTCCTGCTGATAGGAAAGAGATATTGCATGTGTCCTTTTGATCTGACTTAAGGCCATCAGTGTCGTAATCTGTTATTTAATTTCTCATCCAGGGTTAGAAGTACTTTGATTTAGTCAATATTCCATTCCTGCAGTTAGATCTGTGTAGTGTATGAATTCTGCATGATGCCCATGAGTAGGGGAGGTGAAGAGGGAGGTGTTGATCTCCCTGGTATCCAGTGACAGATGTGAGGCAATGGTTTAAAACTGCATCGGGGAACATTCATATCTGACAATAAGAAACCTTTTTTGGGTGGGTGTTCAAAAATTGTAACAGGCTTCCTAGGGAGGTGGTTGATGCCCCAGGCCCCTCAGTGTTTGAGGGGCATTTGGGTAGTGCCCTTAAAACATGCTCTAACTATTGGCCAGCCCTGGTCAAAGAGTTGGTGATCTTTGTAGAACCCTCCCATTCTTGGTGAACTATTCCTATCTATTTGATTGTAAACCTAGCAGAAGTTTTCTCATTTAGAAAAACTGTAAAATACTTACCATCAATTTAGTTGTCATTTATGTAAAAAAAAAAAAAATCCCCTATGCCTAATGTGGGAAATATTTCAGTGTCACTTTAAAAAGCAACAACACTAATTAATTTCACACCCATCCAACCCTCACATGATTTTGAGGTCTTAGAGAAGAAAATTAAGTACAAAGTAATGACAGTTGAACAGTGAGTGCACTCCCACTCACTTCTAGTTTGAGAAAAAAATAAAACTTTTAGAATGTAGCAGCTACATCTCAATCTAACTGAAGTGTGCTTAACAGCAAATATTAAAACAATTAATGAAATTCACCAAAAACCCCACACTTTTCTTCAGCTTCTGGTGCTATATGTAACACAAAAACAGGTTTTCCCAGATTTTTTATGTGTGTTTTAGAGCTTCTTGGAAGAATGGTTGAAGAATTATCTCAACTTCTCACAGCAATCAAAGTCTGGTAGGTAAAGCTAAGTGTGAGGAGACCATTTCTAATAGTAGGTGTATTAGGATAAATCTAGATTAGTC
Organism: Cyanistes caeruleus; assembly: GCF_971803275.1. NCBI lineage: Eukaryota > Metazoa > Chordata > Aves > Passeriformes > Paridae > Cyanistes > Cyanistes caeruleus. The sequence continues at coordinate 17,573,706 of NC_141704.1, read as the reverse complement.
ACCTTGATTTTTTTTTTTTCACTGTTTTACCTCTAAATCTGCCTCAGTATGTTAATCTTCTTTTGAAAAAGATAAAAAAAAAAAAAAACAAACCCAAGAAGTGATGAAATCATCTTGCTCTTTCAGCTCTTTTTTCATTAATGCTAGACTGAATATCTTTTGTCTCTTCCATTAGAGTCAGACATAATCATACCCAAAAGACCAACATTTCCATCGCTGTTCAGCTGCTGCAGTGTTCTTCACTCTGCAGGAAGTAAGGTTACTTTATCAGCAGGAGGTTTTCTGCTAAATCCATTGAAAAGTTGATATTCTTGAGGAATCTTTTATATAATTTTACAGAATAACCAACAGAGGCCAGCGTCTGCAGAGCCAGTGGTGTTATACAGGGCTACAAATAGAAGAGCATGGGTCATACTGGAAGGGTTGTCAGTCTCAAGGAGTGCTGAAAGAGTTGAATGTTTTAGTCAAAGAGCTGTTATTTGTATTTCACAGATACTCTTGATTTATTTTTTTAGTTGTTTCCCTGTTAATTTGTTTAGAAATAAATTATATGCAACTTTTATACAGCCAGGTGACCTATTCGATCATCTTTTGATTAGCATTCTATAAATAAAGGATATAAACTTCAATATAAAGAATATATTCGATTCTATTTTCCAGTACTATTCTTTTTCCTCCAGTGAGTCTTATGATGGAAAAAAGTCCCATAACCTCTCATGGGCCTAACACATAATCCTTAACTTAGTCTAGGCATTCTTTTCAGAAATTTGTTCAACGATTCTCCATTAAAAGCAGACCCAACCTCAGCAAAATTTTCTAAATAGGCAGAATGGTTTAGATTTTAGCTTACTGGTGTCAGATTAGCTTATTATCCGTGTTAGATTAAAACAAATCTATGGCTGTATGTCTGTGACCAATGTTCAGCATTGCTCAGTTTAGGGTTTCAGTAAGGTGAATGTTAAAAAATTCCTGGAAGTATTGAGTATAATACTGTTGTTTTGGGTCAATTTTGGGTTTTTAAATAGGAGACAAAATGCCAGCTATGACCATTCTTATTAATGTAAGGAAATAATCTCATTACAGCTTTTTAATAATAAAAACCTTATCATAAGTAAATTTATTTTAAATATTCACTAGGAAACAAAGTAAATCTTTTTACTGAATCTATATTTTTTCTAGGTTTCAGATGGCTTTATTGTTTCAACAAAAAATTTGTCTAAGAAAAGACACACTGAAGAAAACTGTTAATGAGAAAAGAAGGTGTTAAACCAGGTTTTTCTTAGTCATTATTAGACAAATGTTTCTTATGTTGTGAAACATAAGATAGACATGCAAACATAGCAATGAGAAGAGTGTTCTGAGGACCCTAATGTATTGGGAAAACTCCAGATTTTATTTGAGGCTAAAATAACACATTGACCCAAATCCCAAAGAAGTATCCATCCAGTTTTCTTAAGGAAGAAAATAAAAAAAACAAAAAACAAACAAAAAAACCCACACAACAACAAAAAAAAACAAAAAAACCCAAAAACCAACAAAAACCCCCCAAAAATTCAAATGCTTTTAGTAACTCCCTCTTTTTATATCCTTTTGAATGCTAGTTTTTTTTAACTTACTTCAATTTTTTGCCATCTTTAAGTAGGTTCATTTAAAGCCTTGGATTCCTACCAAATTATAATATCTCTCATATTTTCAAAGTGCTTCACAGGAAATGAAATATCTGGCTTCTGTTAAGTATTAACCATAGACATTAAGGAGGATAGAAAGTAGAGTAAAAAAGTTATAAATAAAAAAAAATCTCACATCTAATTTGTAGACTGTATATTGTAGATTATGTGTTGTTTAACTGGTGCTATCAAAAAGAATTTCTCAAAATCACTGGTTCTGGAGCACCTCTGAACCTCCATCTTGTGGATCAGGCCAGGGACCTGGTAAAAAAATTTGTAGACATCTGACTAGGAAGGCTTTTTGCCATGAGTGAGCTGACCTGTTCCAACAAATGCAATTGCCACTGGAAAGAAAGGGAAATCCACACAAGATTTCGCCATCCTTGAAAGCAGGGAACAGACTTCAACATCTGATTTCAAATTATATGTTTTTTGCTTTTAGTGTTTTTTGGCTTCCTTACCAAAATTTCTCATTTTGTGGTGCTAATGGCCTACTGAATGGTTAGTCCACAGAGAAACAAAATTAAAATAAAAAAGTCAAGAGGAAAACATCTATTTTATTCTAGATATTTAATTTATTCTGGATATTTAATATTATCCAGTACACATTCTAAAATCTATACTGTGGGGGTCCAATTTTGTATACTCACAGATTCAAAAAATTTTTTTGAAGTACAAAAGATGTTATTTTAAGGTTGTTTTTTAAAGTTTGGATATTTACTTTTAAATTCACCTATACAAGCATGAAGCTATTGAATGCTGCAGTTACTGTCTGGTGATGAGCAATCTCTGCCACCAATAACATCCTGTGAACATGGACAGGTATGAGGGCTGCAAGGCAAAAAAGATATTCAAGCTGTTTGGCTATTGACTAATTTCCCTTTAAAATACGATGATTTAAAGAAGATAAAGGATCATACAGTACTTTTTAAACTTTAACCATCAAGTCCCAGTGTAGGGAAAGCTCATATCTATAGCAGATTATACTGAATAGTAATGTATAGGAGTTTCCACCTGAGAGAACATGGACACTGCAAATAGACTTTTTGTATAATTTTCCTTTTTCCAAATAAATTTTGTTGAACTTTCTTTATTCTTAAAGTACCACGCGTGCTTTTATTCCGAGAAGTTAATTATTACCTGCTACACTGTATGGCTTATAATTATGAGATGCTATTTAAAGCTCATTACATGTAGAAACCTGAAAAAAATAGTCTTCCTTCCTGTGTATTTGAAGGAGACTACTAGTTTATATACAAACTAGTTTGTTTTGATTACAAACTCATTTATACTTCATACTTTCTAAAACATTATAATCTAATTATAATCTAATTACAAAATATTGCAGAACCTACATCCAAATATAAAATGTCATTGTACATTATATGTGTATCCTTGATCATTTATTTGTTGCCAGAAATCCTTCGTGAAGTTCCGGACGTATGTGATAAGAACAATTTCCTCTTTCAACATGACTTACAAGGGGCTGCTGGGACACAATATTTTGCAACTCATCATGACACTAATGTAAATCTGCAGCCAGAAGATGGTGGCCACTCACTACTCACAATTTAAGCTGTTTTACCTAGGGGAGAGATGAGGGCTAAGTACATGATATTAGATATTCTAAAGAACTATCACCACCATAGAAAGTCATTTTTAGTAGTAACCAAATTAAACCAAACAGGTTAGTCAGGTAGGTTTTGAATCATGTCATTTAAAAAATGAAGAGTTCTCAAACAAACAGAATATAACTTACTGGAAAATTCAATTTTCCTGTCTTATTGTTGAAAGATTTCCTAGTAATACCGCCACAAGTAAAATACCATCATACTATTCAGATTATTCAACTGTTTTGTCATGTGTTCATGGTATCCACAGCTTGATTCATTTCTTCAGTTTGTTAAGGACCTTGAAGCATGATCCCTCTCTCCCTCCCTTCTTTTAAAGGATTAAATTTGTTCTCAAAAAGCAGCTGGTGAATTATCAATTTTCATGTGCTTGAAAGTGATTGAATCAACATAATCACATGCTACAAATGAACAGGTGCTGGAAACATGTCTTCAGACACCTCAGAAAAAGATCAAACCAGACTGAATAAGTTCAGGTACAAAAGGTAACCTTTTTGGCACTCCATCAGTTTTAAAATCCTAGGACATTCTGAAAATTATTTTATTTAAAGCGTGAAGAATTGCTTACCATAAATCAAGTTCCATGTAAGTCTCCCTTCAGTACAGAATATTTACAGAACACTGGTAGTTTTATCCCAGTTTTTCACAGGCCTGAGATACACAAATGAGAGAAAATTTGGGGTGGGGGGGGTTTAGGGTTTATGAAAGCATTTTTTTTAAATGCTTGCTGCACCTCTATGCCTTTGTTTTAAATCTAGCAGTATTAAGAGTTTTAAAATAATATAACATTTATAATTTAATAATTTAAAATAAATTTTAAAATAAATTTAAAAAGAATTTAAAAATAAATTTATAATTTATAATAATAAAGCTGTCATTGAAGCTTCTTTTTTTCTCTAATATTTTACCACTGAGGTTACAAGATAACAAACCGTGGTTTCTCCTGTTAAGAGCAGCTTTCAGTGTTCCTCTGTAAGTAAGAATTCACTTAGCTGAGCAGCAGCTGTCAGAGTATGAGACTGGAAGAACATGTTATCATTCCAATACAGACAATGACTGTTAAACTGACCTTTTTTCAACAGTATTACGATTTTTACATAATACATTTACAAAGCAGCTAAGACTTAGAGAAAACAGTGAAGGCAAAATGTATTTATCTTAGTCTATGAGCAAAGCTGTATATAAACTTTCTCACTTGAGGCAATGTGATGAATAAGATAAACAGATGCTCTACACAGGCTGTCTGAAATATACTTTAAACCATTGCTGTGTTTATGGTGATTGTTATCTCAAATGCACCAGTAAAAGGATTTTTTCAACTATCCTGATCAGTTCTCATTTCCTAGTCAAGTCAGTTCAAAACTACATTTTTTTTTTATTCTGGACTCAAATAAGGGCACTTATCTATGTCTTCCAGTATGTGAAAGCAACTGGTATGTAACAGATATTATCATATACTATTTTTGATTGAACACGGTGGAGATACATATATATGAATGATAAATATATTTAGTTCTATTGCTTCTATTACTTCTAACATAAATTCTTTTATAGTAAGCTCTGATTTGTGCTGTAATTTCTGTCACCCAAAAATCAAGGTCTTGATTCATTTTATTTCTTTCTCTGTGCACATTCCTATTTAAATTCCATAGCTGTATATCTTGTCTTAAATTCAAGTTCAAGTGGAGATAAGTCATATATATTCACCACAAAACTATTCTCATTTCTCATAAAGTGCATCTGTGAGAAACTTGGTTGTCCTCTGAAACCTGAATCAAACAGTGCAGAAATAACATGACCTGATTAAGTCACAGTAAGAGTAAGAAACTCATGTTTTTACATGACCAGGACACTGTTAAGATCCTGTGCCATACACAAAACTGCACAATGCCATTGACTTGATGAAGGAACTTGACAATTCAGGTTAGGATATGCATATGACAGGTTCTTTGCCCTTAAATATTTCTTTGGCTCTCTACTGTGTCTCTCCACCAGATTTTGGCATTGTTCAAGATTCAGGTACAAAGTGCCAGACACTAAACTTCTTCATCTCCAGAAAGTTTTGCACAAATACTTTCTCAGTCTAGGCTGAGTAACCCGGAGCAGTATGAGTGACAGTACATTATTATAGAATTACAGATATTGTCTCAATACACATTGTGCTGAGATAGTCTCCAAGAAAGCTGTGGGAGTTATATTAGAAGGTTATTTTATTCTGTAGAGTCTGTAATGTTCTGGATTTTGTCAAAAAGCACTTTGGTTCAGAGGTATTATAGACAGAGCTTTGTTTCATGTTTAGGCATAGTGGCTTTTAATTTTGAGGCTATTCTGTAAACAGAAAACATATGAGACTTCCTAAGAATGTTGAAAATGCAAATCTATCTATCTTTTTCAAAGAAAACCATAATAATGATATATATTACATTTTTAAAAGATATAAAAAACTGCAATTACTTTGAACAAGAACAAATATTTTTTTTCCCAGATTGTATCCCTCATCAAGACATCTTCAAATCTCATGCTACCAGCAGGATGTTCCAGTCCTTCTATAAACATGTACTGTTGTCTGAATACTCACTTCTGCGCAGGGTATGAGGTCCTAGAGCACAAGGGACAGACATCAAACCTATTTCCTGTGTAATTTCATGCTCTTTCATTATGAGCAGTCTCCAGCAGAACACCCTTCTTCTTTACATGGTCAAAGCACACATAAGAAAGCTTTATCATAAGAAAGTTTACATCAACATAGAAAAATATATATAAATTTGCATGACATAAAGAGCATATGTTGTTCAGTAAGGGCTTTTCAGCACAGTTATTGAATAGATAATTATGAATATGAGTAAAGCACACAGTGATAGTCTCCCAGAATATTTTTCAAAGCTCCATGAGTTTATGATGCAGTGCATATACTTCAGCTAGATTTGATGACTTTTGCTTTCTAGAAATCTGATGGATTTTGCTCTGCCAATATGTCCATAGTTTCTGAACTTGTAAAACCTTTAAGCATTTTTCTTTCGACAAATAATTATCATTTTCTCATAAGCTGTGTGAAGAGGGAATATTTCCTTTATATCTCCTCTGCCCTTAAAGTTTTTTCTGTCTTGAGACCTAATACAAAATTGTCCTACTGTGTGGTTAAAATGCTTTTAGTGAGAGTTGTTCAGAAGAGCTGAGATTGCATAGAAAATTTTAGTTTAAGACAAACAAAATAAAATAAATGAAAAAAAATAGAAGTTATGTCTGTATACTGCATACTTAATCTGTTAATAACTTCTTATATTTCAAGGATGGATAAATGCTGAACTCTTATAATATGGCAATCTAGATCAATTTAAAGTTCTCAACTTTACCTAACAGGTATAATTCTGTATCATATCAGTATACCCCAAATTATTCCAAAACATACTCTTAATCTGAATCAATTTCTTTGCAGTACGTGAAGCCAAGTGAAAAGAAGCAATATTATTAAATGGATGGAATCACTGCAATTGCAATAATGCACTTTTTTTTGTTAAAAGCCCCACCCACGTACACACTTCCCTCAAAAAGGTGAGCACAGAAACAACTACAAACAAACAAAACAAAAAACCAAAACAAACAAAACAAATCAAGCATGAAGGGGGAATTCCTGAAACAAGTGAATGTGAGAAGCTAAGCTTTTATCAGCTTTTAGAAGAATTAAAAAGGGTAACAGTATATTTATCTTCACTTTTGTCACCTTTCACAGCTCCCAGCTCATCCCATCTTATAACACCTATCCTCTACTCTTTTTTATATCTTTTTCTATATTTTTCTCATGGAGAGAAATCTGTTTTGGTTTTTTTTCAAAAGTCTTGCTTTTAATGCCTGGAAACACATAATTTACAATAATAACTTATCAATGACAAAAATTGAATGTTTGTCTGTATAATAATGTCTCCAAAATACCATTTTGTGGAAAAATCAACTTGCAAGATTTTTCTCAGTGATTTGGTAGAACTGTCAGTATGGAGGAATTCTGAAGATTTGAAAAATCACCAGGACCTGGAAAGAATTTCAGTCACCTTTATTACTTTTCCTTTTCATTCATTATTGATACATGAAGAATACCAATCCCAAGAAAAAAGGAACATGAGCTATTGCTGTCAAAGGAAGCCATTCTTAAATTCATTCTGTACTGAATATACTGTTTTTGGCAGTTTTTATAACAGCCTAATAGATGTTTTTGGTATGTGCTTCAGCCAGCATATTTTACTTTAATATTTATGTAATTTATTTTTCTACAGCAGTACACAGTGTGTCATACTTCAAAGATAGCCAGCATACAGTCTCCTGAAGATGAAAGCAGATAAAAGTTTCCAACATCACCTCTTTCCATAAATACCTATGGTATATTATTTAAATTATAATGTACATTTTTGATCTTAATTCTTTTCCTATTATTCTCTCAACTCACTCCTGATTCCTTTATTAATAGTCAATGTCCCTGAAGGCTGTTTTCCCAGTGGTGGGAGCAGTTATACAGAAAGTGGTGTTCCTGGAAGCAGAAACTGTGATGTACAATGTAAAAGTTTTAGAATATTTTCATTTGCTTCCAGCCTGCAGTTTTTGTACCTTTTCATAATAATGGAAACTCTGCCACTTTTACTGACCAATATTACCACTCTTAAAAATCTTCAAATATAGTCATTCCTTCTCATCACCCCACAAGCTATTTATTATTTCTATTGTTTACTTAGCATAATTTACTTTATATCAACTCATTTTACAAGTATGTAAAAGACATATTAGCTCATGTTCAAGGAGCACGTTTTCTTAATTTTCAGTGTCTACTTAGACTTGAACTTAATATACTTAACAATATAACTGCACTTAAAAGAACTTCTAGAGATTATAATTTGCATCCTCCATCAGTATTCTTTTGCTCAATCTTTAATTCTAACTAACCATAGCCACATTTGATAAGGCTTTGTAGCTTTTTGATGAGGGAAAATCTGATATATGTGTTGCTTCACCCTGAACTTACTACCCTGGAATCGGTACTTATCATGCACATATGACAGTCTTTTTCTCTTGTCTCTGTATAGTCACCTCATAGCCCTCCTGAGACTGAAACACTACATTTCTGGAAGATTATTGAAACAATTTGTAGTTATAACTTGTATTTATAAACTAGAAATCAGACTTATGAATTCTGAAAAAGTGGTACATTAAGTGCCTCTTAATGTACAATAGGACAAACACAGAAAAATGTTCCAGCCTCCCAATTTAAGAACAAAGTCAGGGTCTGAAATAGACATCTGACCATATTAATCTCCAGACAGAACTTTTAAATCTCTTGTGTCAATTTTCTAATCAGGGTTTCAAGCTATTCACTAGCACCTACCAAAGGGGAGGGACTGCTTTATCAAACACCGTTTCAGTGTGTATGTAAATAATGTAATTGAAATTACCATAGAAAGGCACGAATAGCTTTTTGCCTTTATGTATCCTATCACTGCATGCACCATCGGTTATGTAAAGAAGTACAAGAACAAATAATTGTATTCTGAAAATTACACATTCTGCCTTGTGTATGCTGACAATATGTTTTCATAATTTTTTCTGTAATGTTTGGGTTAAATTATTTGTTTTTCTATTTAACTCTGCATTTCAGTTTCAGATACATTCTTTTTTGTTGTAGTTGATGTCTTTTTTGTCTCTTTTTCAATTTGAAAGTTTATTTTTGCATCAGTGACTTTTCATTTATTGTGAGGAGCCAAAAGCTCTGGCTTTGTTGATCTTTTTCAAAGATAAAGAATGCATTCCCAGTTCAGCAGCACAAACAGGCTTGTAAATGGCATTGCCATCCTACAGAAAGTTTTTCAGTGTGACATACATTACTTTACATTTATGGGAAAATATAATGTTCCCTTTACCTGATTATCCTAAAGCACTTTGCAAGCAGTCATTCATTATTATACACAAAGTATAATCTGATTAGTAGTATTTTCTATGACATGAGCAACAAAAAAAGATTTGCCACTCCAGTCACCCACCGAAACCCACATGTTTTGTTTATGTTCATTAATCCACTTTTCTAATTTTGCTTGTTGTTTTGTTTTAAATGTGAGGCTTGTTTGGTTTTTTGTTGTTTGGGGTTATTTTTGGTCCCTAGTAACCAAGACCTGTATGATCTCACAGATATTACAGTTCTGACTTCATCACTGTCCAGATTACTGACAAGGCCAAGGCAAATTGGCAGTGAAGCATACTTCTATTTCTTTCCAATGTTTGCAAACTCTAGATAAAATCCACTTCTTTTATTAAAACATATTGGTTTTAGTACTTTCAAAATTTTTATTACTTTTTTGAGTAATCCATTTTATCTTCCAGTCTTTCTGGTGTACTTAGTGTCCCATAGTATGTGTGTGTTTTCTGAAGAGATAGAGTCCAGTGATGTTTGTCAAGTTCTGGCATCCCCCACCTAATGCCAATGCATCAATTTAACTTTTTTACTTTTTAAAATTTATTTAGGGTTAAAAAATGTATTAATACCTTTTCAAAGATCACTTTCTTCAAACAGTATACCAAAACACTCAAACATCACAGGGGCAAGACATTGTCTCAATACAGAAGGAAAAACTGTGATTAGTTGCCTTGTATAATTTTTTAAATCTTGTTCTCTGAAACACTAAAACTTCAATACAGTGCAATAACCTGCACGATGTATGGAGAGTCAGATCACTCCTAAAGCTGTGTGATTAATGCTCCTTTACCAGAATTGCTATTTCTTTCAAACAGTAGCTCCAGGTAATTTAAAACAATTCTAGCAATGAATAACAAATACAGAAAATTCTAAATCAACTGTGACAACATTTCTCGATAGAAAAAGAATAAATATCTGAAAAATTTAGACTACACTGCTAGAGTAGTTTTAAGTTTCAGCTTTTATGCCCAATACATTTAAAGTTCTGTTGCTGAACTAAATCACTAAATGTTCACCAATTCAATGTTTTCAAAACAATTAGGACTATTGAAATTTTAGAATTTTCTGCATGCATGAAAACTACCAATTGCTTGTCTTTTGGTAAAAGCATGAAGTAAATGGTAAAAAGTTTTTTGTTGTGTGGATTTGTTTTCTGTTTTTCCAAATACAGAACTGATTATCTTATCATTAAAAATACCATCAAGTAATAGAAATTATTTTTGTCACAATCATGTGATTTCTTTTACTTTAAGAAAGAATAGCTTTAGGTAAAATAGCTAGTGCATTTCTGTTATTCTTTCTCTTGTTATCTGAGCCTGTTGGAAGTGTATTTATATAAGCATCATTGCTAGATACAAATAAGCGCATAGGGATTGTTTATGGTATACTTCACCAGAATTTCTTGGCGTTATTTGAAGGATTCCTAAGTCATATACTAAAATTCAGTCAGGAATTCACGTGCGAGCTGTGGGTCCCAAATATTCAAACTGTTATTTCATACTCTGTCTCAAAACCAGTCAGGACAACAGTTGTGAAATAAAACCTGAGTGTACTACTGTGTCTGTTCTGGACTGATTCTGAAACAGATTTCTACAGGACATAGTGTTGTTGGCTTGTATCAATGGAACTCGTTTAGGATACTTGGAATCTGTTAAATTTTTTTAGGAATTACACTTTGAACTGACGTTTGCTTTGTCATAGCAAAGACAAAGGATAAGGGTAATAGTCTAGACTCAGGTGAGAAAAATAACTTTTCTGCTGGTGCAATCCACTACAAATTTTTTGTGCAATCTACTATGATAACTCAAATTTCACCTTGCACTGAAAGTTGGAGCCATCTCTTAGACTAAAACTTCCAGAGAAAACTGGTAGAAGCAAGCTTTTTGTTTGCTTGTTTTCTTTCGTTGTTTTGTGTTAAGCTGAAAAAATTTAAAGCTAGATATGAAATGGACAAGTGATCATGGAGCCCAGAGACATGCTGATGCTTAGTGAAGATCATTAATAGGAAGAACTGCCAACTGTGTTATAGAAAGAGACAACTTTATGGTAAGACTTCATGCACTGTTGTCATGAAACTGTCAGCAAAATTCAGCCAGGGAACCTGTAGAGTCAATAATCAAAATAAAGGAGGATGTCTAAGGAGGAATATTTCAATTCTCAGAACAAAAACAGGGCAAAATAATCAAATGAAAAGATTGACCTGAGGAAAAGAAGGAATAGGGTTAAATACCTAAATTATTCTTTCTGGATATTATAAGAACAAAAATTCTCTGTTTTAAGAGCTTTCAGCGCTTAAAATTCTTGTATATGTATAATTTATCCATTTTCTTTTGGTTTATTAAATCCTCAGAGGTTTATCACATTTTTCAGCTGTAGCTGGAGTTTTTGAAAATGTGTCATTTCTCAAGGAGACATCCTAATGTGATGAAGAGAAAAAAAAAAAAATCTCAAGTTACAGATTTCAAACTCCTTTGTGTTTTGGACCATGGAGACCATTATTTGCCATCATGAGTTCTGTATTGATCAATGATTATAGGATGACAAATGGCACTCAAAGCACAGTAATTCAGCTTTCCTCTGTTTAAACACTTTGGTGTATATGCCTATAGTGTTTTTCTCAAGGCAACCCTGAGGCAGCCTTCAGGGTAAGTTTTCAGTACTGCAAGGCTGCACATGTGGCTTCAGAAGGAGTCAGCAACTCACTGAACCTTGTGAAACTGTCTCTAGCTTGTTGTCATAGTGTTAGCATGATACATGGGACACTATTTTAATGAAGATATTTGAGATATACCAAGACCTAGCTAGCAAGATGTCTTTAGAAAAGACTACATTACAATTTTTTTTCAAATTGCTGGTAATGATCCAGTTTATGCTGGAAATGCTGGAAATATCACCCAGTTTAAACTACAGTAGGCTGCATTTCAGCCCAAAATATACTGTTAAATGCTGATACATTATACAGGATTTGAGCAAGCCTTTTGATAAATCTCCATATATGAGGACCAAATGAGGGTTAAAAATATTTATTTGTAGGAGAAAGCAAACTAACACATAGGTCTTTTCTTGGCTGATAAATTACTTTCCAGTCAATCCCCAGTTCTTTTTCTTTTCTGTTACTTTTCTTCTATGGGCTTCATAATAAGCAGTTTGTTTGGATTGTTTGATTATGCTTATGCTGGGTCACTGGCAATCCTTGTCACAGAGTGTTAATTCCTCTGCATATCTGTGTGAATGAAATATGCTAAATTCTAGAATAGCACAGGAACAGTAATGAGAAATTAGCAAATTGTACTAATTTTCTTTTGAAGAGATCTTTCTGCAAGAATGACTGAAAATTTTAGAACCAGAAAACACCTATTGATTTTTTTGGCCAAGTTTCAACTAATTAGTCATAACCAATAACAGCCACAGCAATTTGATTTTTAATTGAGAGAATAAATGAATTACTTATTTTCTGTCTCTTTTTATTTTTACTTCCTTTTTTTTCTTGTCACCTTTAATGCTGGTTTCATTTAAAAACTTAAACAGGGAAACACTGAGGTATAATATTTAATAACTATCAAACAGGTATACCTTGGTTTTGTCCCTAATATTGGAACAGCTTTTATGGATTAGAGAATACTTAAATTAATTAGAAAGCTTCAACTGACAGTGATCATGTCCAGTCAAATGAAGCACTGAAGAATGATTCAAAGAGAAAATTGTGTTTCTAAGGGCTGTTAGCTCTCTTTAATAGACTAAATCAAATGACACAAGAAGTTCTCATATACTTCCACATTGTTCAGGGATATACCTTTTTTAAAAATTTTATTTATTCAAGGAAGGCATATTTTCTGCTTTTTTTAAAGTTAAGAAGGGAACTAACTTTACTGCCAATCCTGTTTGAAAGGAAGGGAAGAAACTTCTAAATGGAATGGCCAGTGGCTGCAGTAGATGACATAGTGAAATTCAGTACAATGATAATAACATGTTTTTAAGATTCCTTTGAGGAAAAGGATGAGCAATAAAACCGTTTAAAACACTTTTAAAATTTTGCTGGACTAGTAAGTAATTCTAAAACATCTTTTGCCAATGTGAGTGGTACTGTCTCAAGCCTTCTAGCCTGAGATACATAAATATACCAAAAAATACAAGGATACATGAATATACAACAAAACAGGCTTCAGTCAGTATGAAGAAGAATCCAAATCTGACTGCATATACTTTGTCACCTAGTAAACTCTTGCAAGACAGCACTTTACTTTCTTTATCAGTACCTTCCACAATACTAATCTTTCATGCCTGTGTAGGGGTGCTCACTGCAATTACAGAGGACATCAGAAGCTTAATATATTTATGCCTACCTTTCACTCTTGCTCCCTAATGATTTAACATACAGTACTGAGACTGATCATGTGACAGATCCTTAGACTCTGTTTTCAATAGTGCCAAAATAGGTTAAAAAAGTTAATAATACTATGAATACACCTACAGACAAATCTAATCTGTGACTGCATCATGAACACTAGCAAATAGCAAACAAGTCATTTAATAGGAAAAAAAAATAAATCCTGGCACTACTGAATGTACACTTTAGAGTAACAAGAACATGGCTGTACAGATGCCCTTCCTTGCTGATTTGTGATCCACAACAGTACCTATAATTTTGAGTAAATGTTTATAAGTCTAGGACTGAGAATGCAGGAGGTTCAGTTACTGTAGGTACACAGCTGAAGTGATGTCTTTCAGAATGCAAGTGATTGGTACTGTGCTAATAAGGCAATATATAGGATACTTCAGTTCTTCAAGTCACCCCTATGTCAGTGTAAAATAGGAATATGTAGATTAAGAAATGTTCAGGTATGACATCAAAAAATACATATGTTACTGGTAATGACTGATATTGGAATATATGAAGTACATTAATGAAGTAAGAACTGATTAAAATACATACATGATGCATTGAATGAAACTGATCACCACACTGAGGAGTTTATGATCCAGTGACCCTTTAACCTGAGCAGGTGATGCCTGTGCTGCTTTATGCTACACTTCTGTCACCCTGTCATCACAGCTGTGCTGTGCTGTGCTGTGCTGTGCTGTGCTGTGCTGTGCTGTGCTGTGCTGTGTGTCCCTGGCTGCAGGAGAACCTCAGCAGTGCTGTGCTGTGTGTCCCTGGCTGCAGGAGAACCTCAGCAGTGCTGTGTTGTGTGTATCTCTGGCTGCAGGAGAACCTCAGCAGTGCTGTGCTGTGTGTATCCCTGGCTGCAGGAGAACCTCAGCAGTGCTGTGTGTCCCTGGCTGCAGGAGAACCTCAGCAGTGCTGTGCTGTGTGTCCCTGGCTGCAGGAGAACCTCAGCTGTGCTGTGCTGTGTGACCCTGGCTGCAGGAGAACCTCAGCAGTGCTGTGCTGTGTGTCCCTGGCTGCAGGAGAACCTCAGCAGTGCTGTGCTGTGTGTATCTCTGGCTGCAGCAGAACCTCAGCAGTGCTGTGTTGTGTATCCCTGGCTGGAGGAGAACCATAGCCCACCCAGGGAAACACAGGAGCCTGTGGACAGCTCTCACTCAGTACAGCCAGCCACACTAACTGCAAAACCTTCCTTCTATGTAAAAGTGTCACCACAAACTCTCACATAATCATCTTTTCAGTTTGACAGTAAAAACTACATTTTATTTTAAGAAAAACTTGTAAGAGCTCAAAAGACCAAGATGGGGTAACTTTTTCATGGATGAGATTGGCACAGTGCTCAACACCTTGATTCAACATTCAACATCCCCAAACTGAGGCTTAAGAAACAAATGATGTATGATGTGGTGATGTACTGCTAGTGTGGACACACAAAGAGAACTAGGAAAGAGCTCTGTGAAGCAGTATGACTGTTCTTTTCTGAATTTTTATTCCAAATTCAAAATCATTATGTAAATAGCATTGCATTTCATGCCTTTTCATTTCATTTGCATTCAGAAGATCATAGATGTACTTCAAAGGAGTAAAATATATATATCAACAAACATTAGTTCTTACTTAAAATATGATTAAGCTAATTAAAACCAAGTAGCTCCTGCAACCAAGAATTTAGCAGGATTCACAGAACAGTTTGGATATATAATGGGTATGAAGGTCTTCAGGTCTTTGAAATATGAAATTACAGCAATGGAAGAGGAGAAGGGTAAGAGACACAGGAAGAAAAGAAAATTATTTCTGTGCATAATAATTTGAACCAGATTGTTGAAATCCTTAGTGACAATTCTCTAGATGATTGGCCAGGAAACTTCCCTAGGCAATAAATTATGGGAAGATAATGCTAATTTCAGCACAGATTAAGTGACAAAAAAAAGTATTATTATCTATGATCAAACTACATGTCATAAAAAATTAAATTGGCAGCATAAAACTGGAAAGAGAATTAGAGGAATCACAGTTAAATATATGTTGGTAGCAGAATACTTCAGTAAGAGTTTTATGGGCAAATGCAGATGTCCAGCATATAATCCCAAAATGAATGCCCATTATGGTAATGAAAACTGTCATCAGAAACATAGAAGAATCACAGGCTAGATGAGAACTGGATTCCAACAAGCCAGAAGGAAATCACTTTTGGGAAAGAAATTGAGGCAGAGGGTAATTTTTTCAGATAAAGAGCAATGCTGATGAAGGATTTAGAGCACCTTGAACCGACATTTAATAAGGATCATATTTTTTCTCCTTTCTATGCTGTAACTTCAAGAAATTCATTCAGTCTATTCTGGCTTGGAGAAGAAATCTTCAGTGTAAGCACAGATTTCTTGTAGTTAAGTCCAATTTGGTGTGAGTTTCCTCCTCTATTCTTAGCATACATATATTGCTGTAATACATCAAAGACCTTAACTGAAGAAATAACTTGAATAAGGCTAAGAAGCTTTCAGCTGTCTAAACATAGACATCTAGTGCTCTTTTAGGTTCTGTTGAATAATTTGCCAGTGCTACAGCTGCAGCTTCAGATGGCATAGGTCTCCCACAAAGATAGTTTTGCATCTGCCAGCAGACATCACATGATAGCCTAGACCATTTTGAAGTAGCACATTTATGTGCAGACTAGTCAACTCCTTCCTGTCAGATTTGTATGCCTAGAAAATTCCTGAATGGAAAAAATAGTTGTAAAAATCACTTTTTTTTTTTTTTCTTTTAAAATTTATAAAGAGCATGAGTATTTTGCTATTAATCAATCATTTTGTTGAGCACTGCTGAAATCACTAATATACGCATGAAATAGCAAAAAAATTATGAGGTGGAATAGCTTGTTCCATTCTTGGTTTTGTTATGATGCAGAACCTGCAGCAGCTCCAAAAAAGCTGCTTTCCCACTTATTATTAAAAAATGAAAAATGATTCAGTGTTCAGCAAAGATTATTGAGACACTAACCACAAAGTCAAAACAACTGTGGAAAGAATTCATACATATATAATGGAGTTAAAATCCTCAAGTGCTGTGGCCTAACAAATTTATTTTACTTCTTGATGTCAGAAAACAGTCCCTGTAGAACCCTTGTGCATGTCAGAGAGAAAGCAAAGTAGAGAAACTGCTTAAGTGACAGGAAAAGAAAGAAAGTGGAAAGCCAAGTGAAGGAGCAAAGTAA
Source organism: Cyanistes caeruleus (assembly GCF_971803275.1). NCBI lineage: Eukaryota > Metazoa > Chordata > Aves > Passeriformes > Paridae > Cyanistes > Cyanistes caeruleus. The sequence continues at coordinate 17,556,863 of NC_141704.1, read as the reverse complement.
AGGTCACGTAACATTACTCTGTTTTTTTCCTCAGAGGACACTAACTAGATCTTGCATAGCAAGAGACAGATACTGGGACGAGGATGACTTGAAGGAAAGAAAGCATTGAAATAAAAGCTAGGGTTAAAACCCCAGGAATTCAGTGGAGGAAATTAAGTGGGTCATGTACATTCTAGTATATATTTCTGAGGGGTAGAGACGGAAGGGTCAGTGATGTGGCCATGTGGGTGAAGTAAGAGAGTGGGACAAAGAACCAAGGATACAGAAGAATAAAAGCCAGGAGAGTCAGTCATTTGTTATAAATGGAAGAATTTTTGATCTGTTTGCAGACAGTTTGCTTTAGGGAACTACTCTACTCTGATGTGAGTGGAAGGTCACTTTTTTCCCAGAAAAGGAATGTGAGTGCTCAACACTGGGAAAGTTTAGAAGCAACCAGTAAGAGGAGCAGCAAGAAGGGAGAATGCTGCATAGGTGAAGAGACAAAAGCATTTTAGGTATATAGATTTACTGTTTTTTAAAATACGGGCAAAGAGGTAAGGTCCTAGACAAACTGAAGTCCTATCATATGTGAAGAACAAGAAAAAACTGCAAGAACAATGCTGAAAAGACTGAGAAGACACATAGTTAATGCACATAGATTAGAAGTCCATTGAAAGTGCTGGCAGACCAGCATTTGATTTTGAAGGAAGATGAAAGAAAAAGCAGTGCCAGCTTGATGCTGCAGTGGTCCTGCCCTGATTAAGTATTTAGTGAATGGTTACATACTTAGAGCTCCCTAAGAACTTGACTCTGGGTTAAGTACATTCAGCACGTGGCTCAGTGAGTGCTAAGGAGGCAAAAAAAATCCCTGTTATTGAGGCTATGGCAGGTTGCAGTCTGCAGACTCCTTAATATACAGCACAAAGAATGAGTTTTTTTAATGAATTGCAAAAATAAGTAAGTTTATTCATTAATTAAATTTGTTCCTTGCATCTTTCTGCATGTATAATCTCAAATTTGACAGTCAAATAGAATATTATTATTTATTTATGAAGACATGAAGACTAAAATTAAAAATTTGTGGCCAGGAAATATTTTGTTTCCCAAAGTCCTCTGAGTAGCCAAAAATACAGCCACAGAAAGCATTTTTGCATCACCATGTTTGAATCCTTTACATATTATTATAAACATGTCAAATCTCTGGGTATTTATTATAATAGAATTTATTTTAGTTTGCCTACTCAGTGAAAAGTTTTTAATTGTCATGTGTCCATTGAATATGTATATTTCATTGCAGCCACATTCCCACTCTGAAATACGTAAAATGCCTTTCATAAAAAATGTCCATATTTTTATTTAATATGAAAACCCAGTGTCATATTAGTTTCACATTCATCAATGCTCCTTTAATGTAATAACCTTGCCATAATACCCCTTGTGCTTTGAATACCACTCATTGGCAGAAGAACTTAGTAATTAGCCTTGAGGTGAAATCTCTCAATTTGACTGACTAATCAGATTTTGAAAAAAAAATCAGATAGCCATGGTCAGGAAAAAAAAAAAAAAAAAAAGTTGCTATTGCAATGCAGTTATGGGTACTTTTATAATTTGGTTGCTATGTAAAGGTGTATTTACCTGTCAAAGGTTTTTTGGGGTGGGCTGCAGTGGTGACCTCGGTGAGAAGAGGTCATGGGCTGCTTCCATGACAGATACTACCAGTTCCAAAATGGACCTGCTGCTGCACAAATCTAGTGGTGCCTCTGTGGAAACTGATTGAAGAAAGGGTAAAAACCACAGCACAATCCAAACACAGCCCGGAAAAAGGTCTGAGAAAAATGTAAGAGGAACAGCCCTGCAGACAACGTCAGTGAAAGAAGGGAAGGATTTGGCCCAGGTGCTGGAGCACAGATTCCCCTACAGCCAATGGAGAAGACACTGGTGAGAAGCTTGCCAGCCCCGCCCCATGGAGGATAAAGGTGAAGATATCCTCTCTGCGGCTTGTGGGAGATTACAGGCTGAGCCAAAGAATGAGGGAGGGTTAGAGACTAGATGTTTTTAGTTCTAAGTTTCTCACAATCTTACTCTGTTTTTACTGGGAAATATGTTAAATTAATTTCCCCAAGTCAGCCTGTTTTGCCTGTAATCTTAATTGGTAAAAAACCTCCTTGCCTTTATCTCAATCTAAAAGCTTTTTAATCATATTTTCACCCCTTTTCCTGTTGAGGAGGGGAGTGAGAGAATGCCTTGGTTGTCATCTGGGAGCCACCCAATGTTAGCCCACGGCACTAGCTCTTTATGCTGTAATGAAAAAAATAAAAAAACTCATCCAGATAGACAACCATGACAAACGTGAATCACATAGACACATTTTTTTAATTATTATTTTATTATTTTATATTATATTCAATGTGCAAAAACACAAACATTCACCAGAAATACTAAGGTGTAGTTTGTGTAATGTTTAAAAAAATAACATGAAAAAATTAATTCTACACACATAGACAGAGTGTAAGTTCATAGGTAGAGTCATATAAATATTAATAATTATTTGATTAGATTCTTGAGCCAGGAAATAAAATGCCCGTGGAAGGTGTTTGTCTTAAATTCTTCCTCTTGCATGAACCCAGGAATCTTAATAAAAAGGAGATATGTGTAGTTATGTAGAGTGTGGTGATTAATCTGAACTAACATCAAGTCAGTTTGGGATTTGGGTTAGCAAAAACTGTTTGACAGATGTCTTTCCCAAATCATTCTTAATCAGGCTTCCAGAGAAGCCTTGCAGCATACAGGTGTTGGCTCCAAAACACGTTTAGGTAGAAGAGGATTACACAGTGAAGCTCCTGGCTCTTGAGGAAATGTTGTACACAGCAGATACACAATTATATGGAAGATAGGTGACTTTATATTCTGCAATCTAAAGCAAACCAGGTTTGATCAGAACATGACAAGAACTTGGAGCCTCAGGCAGAGGGAAATCTATTCACTGAATTCCAAACACAGAATCACAGATTCTCTTGAATGATATAGGATCAAATTCAGGCGGTTCCTCGCTCTATAAGTGCATACAGTAAAAATTGCCTCTTGAGTGCTACTTAATAAGATGACAAGACAATGGAAAAGAACCATAATTAATTTCCAATATCAGATTTCCTTTTTCACTATTAATCAACAACCTATTATATTTTCTTCAGTTTTCTAGAATCTCATGTTAGAAGTCAGATATAAGTCACTTTCTCACTTCACTGTGAGAAAATTTCTGCCAGAAAGACTTTATTCTTGTAAAGATTTCTGTGATCTCAAAAATATTTGTTTGGCTTCCTTCCATCATAGTATTCTTTTTTTATGTAATTCTTCTGATGATTTGGAATAAGTACCTTATAGTTTTTTACCTTTTATTATTTTAATTATTTTAATGTATTTTATTTCTCAGCCCATCCTTCTAGTTCATCCATCTTATTCTCCTATTTAAACCATCTTCAATATGTCATATCAGAAGTTTAGGTATGTCTGTTTGCAGAAAATTCAGAACTGACATCTTATTCATTACAATACATTGTCATGTCTCACCTTCAAGCCCCATTAGAATATCTTTCTTAATTTACCATCACCTTAATCTAAGGCTTGATTTAGCACTGCTACCTCCCTTGTTTCTCCCTTCTCTTAAACACAGAATTTACAAAATGTTTATTTTCCAGATGTTTACAGTTTTACCTTATTCCACTCATATGATTAATTTTATACTTTAACTATTGTTTTTATAAATTTAGTGTTTATCCTTTCCTCCAGATCAATAAGAAAGCTATGCTATTACTCTGATAAAATAACTGACTTTCTAGACAAAAGAAATGCAGTAGATCCACTTCATCAAAGATTCAGCGAAGAGGTTGATACAGTTCATTCAGGTGGCACAGTTCAACTGCAAGCAATGGAGTTTAATAAAAAGACTAACAGAACAGCTAAAGAAACAGCTAAACAAAAGCAAGTATTTCTTAAGGGAGATTTCTGATGTTTGTTCTTGGGACCAATTTTATTTAATATTTTCATTACGAATTTTGAAAGAAAATATAGAAAAGATAAAGTGATATTTTCAGATAACCACACATGTAAAAACATTGTAAAAAGAAATGTTTTAATACCATAAAGGGACAACTGAATGATGCTCCGGTCAAAATTAATAGAAAAGCTAAGAAATTTAATAGGTGAATGCGCTAAGTGATGCAATTAGCGACTTAAAGAGCTATTTTTGGTTTGTTATAAATGAGATTAATTGAATTTAAAATAGTAAATGAAGGAAAGACAGTGGATGTAGTTTTTTCTGCATTCTAATAATTCTTTTGATACTGAAGCTCACAGCATTCTTTGGGAAAAGTGCAACTGTGGAATGAGTGGCTTCTTGTTGTTCTGGGTGGAGAACTGGTTGAAAGGCAGTTCTCAAAGTGTTGCAGTGAATGGGGCTACATCTGGCTCATGAATTGTCACTAAAGGTGCTCCTCAGGATTCAATTCTAGGGACAGGTTTCTTCAATGTATTTATTGATGTACTGGATGCAAGAGTTGAATACACCGTTATAAATTTTGCTGATGATACCAAAATGGGAGATGCTGCTGATTCTCTAAAATGACAGGAGGCCTTGAGAAGGGCTCTAGCTAGATTGGAACATTAGTTTATGATAAAATTGAACAAGTCATAATGCTGGATTCTTCACCTGGGACAGAGAAATACTGGACATAAGTATAAACTAGGAGGGGAGTAGCTGGGGAGTAGCCCTGCAGAGGGATCTGGGGGTTCTGGTTGGCAGCAGCTCAATATAAGCCAACAGTGTGCCCTGGAAATCCCATTCCGGAGCCATAACCACCCATAACCACAAACACAGTCATGACCAGCCAGTACAAAGAGGTGTTTATCCTGCTATATTTAACACTGCTTTGGGCTCACCTTGCATCATGCATGTGTTTCTGAACCCCATGATTTAAGAGAGGTTTGAAGGTACTTAAATGAGTCCTGAAAAGAGCAACAAAGCTGGTGAAAGGGCTGGTGAAAGGCTAAAAAGGGCTTAGGCTCCTAAAAGGGCTGCCAAGGACTTTGGAAGAAGAGGAGGGTGAGGGGCGATCTCATTGCTTTTTGCAGGTTTCTGAGAAAAGGAGATGGAGAAGCAGGTTCTGATCTCTTCTTTTGGTATCCAGTGATAGGACAGGTGGGAATGTTCAAAGCAACATCAGGAAAAGTTTAGGCTGGATATTAGGAAGAATTTCTTTACTGAGAGGAACTAAACATTTCTTTACACTGGAACAGGCTTCCTAGAGAGGTGGTTGATGCTCCAAGCCTGTCAGTGTTTAAGAGTCATTAAGAACATCACCTTTTGGTCAGTCCTGAAGTGGCCAGTAGTTGGACTAGATGATTATTGCAGGTCCCTTCCAACAGAACTATTATTCTATTCTATTCTATTCTATTCTATTCTATTCTATTCTATTCTATTCTATTCTATTCTATTCTATTCTATTCTATTCTATTCTATTCTATTCTATTCTATTCTATTCTATTCTATTCTATTCTATTCTATTCTATTCATTTCTGTTCTACAGAGTTTCATGAGCCACCACTGTGATGCTACTGGCTAAAGAACTAGTATGGCTATGGATAGTAGAAATTGGAAAGCATGTTTGCAAATGTACTTTTGAAGTTCTTGGAACCATTCGCAAAACCCACTTTAAACTAACAAATGACACTTCTCACATGTGAATCATCAGGGAACTCTCTTTAGTTGATTGTAGTTGATAGAAAATAATACACATTCCCTGAGTATACTTTATCTTATTTAATTAGTGCCAATTTAATTTAATATTGAAAAAAAATAGCATGGGGGTTTTATTTACTTAGAAATACTCAATTAAAAGAAAATCAGATATAAACAGGTTCATTAAAATATGAATTTTAAAATTTTAAAATTCTTTAAAATGGAAGAATTTTAAAGGAACATATTTTATCTCTATGTAGGTAGATATTTAGACATTTCTAAGGAATATGAAGATATTCTGCATTTGGCAGTTCTTCAGAATAGTAATGTTACTGTATAATATTGGAACCAAAGATGGTTTATTAGCTTATATGTGAAAATAAGTAATGCAGAAAACTTCTGGGATATCCTAAAACACAACTTGATTGTGGGTATATAGATCTGCCTGGTGGATGCTTGTAAAGAATGAACCAGGCTCTTTCCCGTGGTGTCCAGTGACTGTACCAGAGACAATACAATAAGTACACCCAAAAACACAGGATGGCTCACTTTAACACCGGGAACTCCTTTTTCACTCTGACTGAACACTGGAATGGGTTTTCTAGGAAGGTTGAGGAGTCTCCATCCCTGGAATCATCTGGACATGGTCCTGAGCAAGTGGCTCTAGATGGCTTTGCTTGGGGAGTTGGACGGGATTCTTGCCAACCTCAGGCATTCTGTGGTTCAGTGTTTCTTAAGCTTGGAATCAGACTGTCAGGACACATCTTGGACGAGTAGACAGCGAGGTGAGTAGGAAATTAGCTGACAGGTTGCTCTCAGAATGCGGTGACCACTGGTTTTGTCTCAACCTGGGTGACGATTGCAATGATGTTTCCCAGTGATTAACAATTAACACAGGCCCCACCCTCTTCAACATCTTGATAAATGATCTGACTGAGATGATTGAAAACAGCACTGTCTTGTTTGCCGATAACACCAAGCTGGGCAATGTGTTCAAAATATCACATGTGTGACATCGTCTTAGAAAGAGACCTGCACATGCTGAAAGAGTGAGCTAACAAGAACACTGTGAAGTTTAATAAAGACAAGGGTAGAGTCCTGCACTGGGAATGAACAATCAAAATTCCAGAACAGGCTGGGATCTGTTGTGGCTAGAAACAGCCTTACTGAAAGGAATGTGGGGTTCACAGTAGGCAACAACAAAAGTCAGTAGGATGTCACTGCAGGAATAAAGGCAAGTCAGATCTTCAGCTGCATCTACTGGTAAATTACTAACAGAAGTAGAGCTGTGATCATCCCACTCTATTCAGCGATTGTCAGATCTAACCCCAAATATTTTGTCCAGTTCTGGTCACCACCAAAAAAATGTAGACAAGCTGGAGCAGGTCCAGTGCAGGGCCATAATTATGATCAAAGGGCTGAATAAACTGCCATATGTGGAATGTCTGAAGGAGTTAGCTCTTTTCTCCCAGACAAGGGAAGACCTTGGTGGACCTCCTCAGAGTATTCAAATACTACAAGGAGAATAGAAGCTCTCTCTACACAAGGAGACACAGGGAGAATAGTCAATCAACAGATACAAGTTGCAGCAGGAGAGATTTGATATAAGAAAGAAATTTTACACAGTGAGAGCAATCATTCACTAGAACAACCTCCCCAGAGATGTGATGGAGTCCCCCATCACTGGAGGTTTTCAAAATTCAATTGGACATGGTGCTAGATAATCTCATCTGGGTTTCCTCTACCATGAAATGTTGGAACAGATGATCTTTTGATTTTCCTTCCTACCTGGGCTGTGTTAGTACTCTATGATCCCTAATCTTTTATTCATGCATAATGATTGAATATCATTCATACTGCATACTTATACATAATTTTTCTCATGTACAGTGTGTATAAATTAATTGAAATAAATGAAAATACTCAATTGTTTCTGCAAGTTTTAAGGGTTCTATACTATAAATCAGACATTTAGAAGTTTTTCTGTTTGATATATATTCATAGCCTAAAATTGAGATGCCTAGATTAATCCAGCCTTTAAGAACTCAGTGTGACAAAGGCAATATCTCCAGTATTTGATTCATCAGAGTACCTCCTGACAGCTTTCACAAAGTGAGATGTTCTCTTTGAGGTGTCTATTCTTGTCTCTTAATTTGAATTGTTTCAGAGTAAGCTGCGTGTCGTGTTGATCTAATTAAGGTATAATATGTAGAAAGCAAAAGACTTGTTAAATATACACCCCGGCTTGGATTATTTTGAAGAATTATGACTGCTGAGGGCAATGGACAATACCACAAAATAGGCTTTATAATGGAAAGCCTTGGACACTGAAGGATGCAGGAATGAAATACATTATCACATCAGCTTAAATAATTATTTACACTTAGTGCAGTTTTTCTTTTTTATGTATATCTGAATTTTACTTTATGCAGTCTCCTGCTTGATGCTTTTGCCTCTCTTCACCTTGCTTTCCTAGTCTTTTCATTTATTGTGCCCCAGCCTGACTCCAACAATTTAGTCAGAAAAAAATCAATTTCTCATTTTACTGATATCCACCTCACAGGTTGTCTCCTGTCTTCCAACTGTTTAAACCAGGAAGTCTGCTCACAAAACAGAAATATTTTTTACTTTCTGTCTGATTCAGTCTGAACAGTATCTCTATTAAACTGACAAATTAACACACACTCAGTTTAGAGGGTGTATCAGCTTCACTGTTGCTGGTTTAGCTTACCAGCTTAACAGCTTTACACTGTTAACTTTTCCTACAGTCACAAAATTATATATTTAATTTATCAAATTATTTATGACTCTTGTTCATTTGCATGAGATATTTCATGTTATTTAATCATCTTTGTCATCTTCTTATTGAAGAATCAGAGCATGGCCTGTGTTGGAAGGGGTCTTAAATATCATCTAGTTTCAACTCCCTTGCTGTGGACAGGGGCATCTTCCACTAGACCAGGTTTTTCAGAGCTCCATTCAGCCTGGCCTTGAACATTTCCAGGGATGGGCATCCACAGCTTCTCTGGGCAACCTGTTCCAGTACCTCACCACCCTCACAGTAAAGAATTTCTTCCTAAAATCTAATCTAAATCTTCCCGCCCTCTTTCACAGTTTGACGCCATGTCCCTCTTGTCCCGTCACTACATGCTCTTGTACAAAGTTCTGCTCCATCGTTCCTGTAGGTCCCCTTCTGGTACTGGGAGGTCACAATTAGGCCACCCTAAGCTGCCTTTTTTCCAGGCTGAACAATCCCAGTTCTTTTAGGCTTTCCTTAGAGGAGAGGTTCTCCATCCCTCTAGTCATCTCGCTGACCCTCCTCTGAACCTGGTCCAAGAAGTTGATGTCCTTCTGGTGCTGGGGACCCCAGAGCTGAACACAGCACTCCAAGAGAGGTCTCACCAGAGCTTCTTTTGTATATGTCCATGTATTTATTTTACTCATGTAACCTGTTGTCATCTTAGTCAAATAAAGGTAGAGGGAAAAACCCAACAACTTTGTTACTTAAAATGCTTTGTTATGCTCTTATAAGATATAAATATAATATAAATATTTTGATGTAAATCAAAACCAATACCAAAGTTCAAGAAATTATAACTCACACAAAAAGAAAATACAACTCATCACTAACATTATATAAAAGGATATTTGTAATTGATAAGAGATTTCTCAATAAATGCTAAATTTTTATGAAATTAGAGGTTTACTCCATCTTTCTTAACAGAAAGGGGCCAAAAAACTGGGGAGATGAAGACTGAAAATGAAATTGTCAGCTTTCTTGACCATAGTACTGTAAAAAAGGGCTTGCATGTAAAAATTATTTACTATTTTCCTGATAAGTGTGTACAGGTTAAGGTGACTGCCTTAACAGTGGGGATACAATCAAGGGACAGTAATGTTATTTGGATTTATCTCTTGGCAAAGCCATGGGGCAAGATGTGATTTTACAGCAACTTGGTCAACTATCTTTTCTGCAGAATTTGCAGCGTCATATACTTCTGGTGTAGCATGAAAAAAAGGTCATTTGCAAGGAGGGGAAATTCTGCAGTTCTGTCACCAAAAAAAGAGAGTTCAGGAAAGAATATGAATGTGACCTAAAAGATGACAATATTGAAGTGCAGAGTGGACACTGTCCAAATGTGATCCTTACTGATTCAAACTGTTGTTGTCTCAAAACAGAACTCCATGATAATCTCAAAGGATGTTTGAACAAAATAAAGTTTCTGTAGTTTTTTTTACACTTTTGTAAAACAAGCCACTAAATTATTAAGTGGTCAATAATTGTACATATTTTTAAAAAATGTAAGAATTCTAGTAGGGTCATTTTCTTTTTCATTTACTGGGGTGAGGCTGCATTTATTTTTTCCAACAAGATATTCTTAGTTTACTATAGAGAGGGGAGCAACAGAAAAAGTTAAAAAGAAATTAAAAGTTAAAAAGAAAGAAAGAAGTTAAAAAGAAAGAGAGAAACAGATAAGTGAGCCTTCTAATAAAATACAGAATTTATAGTATGCAAAATTATAAGTGATTAGAACATGGTTGCTTTCAAAATTTGTAAATTTTCAGTTTACACAATTTTAACATATTTTAATGATTTTCTAAAGAAAATGTTATTTTTTCATTGTGGAGGAGTATATGTGGAAGATTTAAATATTCTCAATCATAAATATAACATCTTGAAGAGATGTTAGTAAAACTTTATATTTTCCACATACTTTATACTTCTAAATCTCACAGGCTGAGGATTTAAATATTATTTTATATACTGAGGAAGAACAGAATCAGTTTTAGTTCAGGTTTCATAAAAGAAGAATGAGATCTAGAAGTGATTTGCTTTCTTTAGTCTCTATTACCAATTTAAAGCCAGATATGTTATTTGACATGGTAATTCATGCAGTTTGTTAAAAGATGCTATCCTACAAAGTGATAAAATTTCTTGCAAGATTTTCTTGCTGCCACAATTAATGTTTTTTAATCTAATTTGAGTTGTAGAATATAATCAGTTTGCTTTGTATAAAAAGTGGCCTAAACTGCTTTTAGTTGTATAAAGTTTGTTAAAATTTTAAGGAAAGGCAAATGTATTTTGTATAGCCAAATATGGCTGATTTCAAATAGTCTTATTTCAGGAATATAGTAACTGTGAATATGACTAACAGTTATTTTGCAACTAACAGTTGCAAAATATTGTAAAAGACAGCTATCAAGGGTGAATTTACAAGGCACAGTTCCCAAAAATTATCTTGCTATTCAAATCAAATCAATGAGATTGCAGCAGAGTGATAGATTTATTCTGTCACCTGTAAGTGGATCAAAGCATCACAAGTGGATTCATCTTTTGAGAGAAGAGTGATGGAATAACATGTCAGCATTGAAGTCATTACCTTTTATATAGGGTAAAAGCTACACTTTTTCAATAGATCACATTTTTTGACATTACACTTTCTCTCAAAATATCTCTTTCCAAGTTTTAAAAAAGAAAAGAGAATCAACTGTAATAGCACATGGAAAAATGTGCCATGTTAACACCCTAAAATAAAAGTCACTGTTTGAGATAAGTTTTAAATCCTAGGTATTACTTTCCTGTTTGGAGGATGAAATTACTTTGATTTTTTGTCCCATTTTAAGATTGTCAGTCTAAATGTTGTGTGCTGCTTTCTCTGTAACTTTTAAAGCATTCTTGCTCAATATTTTAACACAAAATTCTTGCAGGTAGCACAGTGATATAAACCAACTGAAAATGGATTTTCAATTTGAATGTTCAGACCTTAACATAAACCCTTCCCAGAAAAGTTCTGATATCCTTCAGCTAGCTTTTATGAGGACATTTTTTATGAATTGTTCTTGACTTTAAAAGTTATTATTATTTTTGAATCCTCATGTTTTTAAAAATAAATTTCTCATAAATTTCCTTCCATTATATTTATAACAATTTGCTAAATGTGGGGTATGATAAATTTTATGAAAACACTTCAGGCAAAGATCCTTTGATTTCTTTTTTTCCTGGAATACAAAAGACAATGTTTTCAGGCTTGTAAGTAGCATTTCAACATTCATAGAATCATAGAACAGTTTATGTTGGAAGGGACCTTGAAGGTCACATTTAGTGCCAGCTCCCTTGCCATGGGCTGGGACACTTTCCATGTGACCAGGTTTCTCAGATCCCCAGTCCAACATGGCCTTGAACAGCTCCAGGGATGAACCCTGGGCCAACTGTTCCAGTGCCATACCATGCTTACAGCAAAGATTCTTTTCCTAATATCTAATCTAAACCTACCCTCTTTCAGTCTGAAATTATTCCCCCTTGCATATGACCACATGCCCTTTAAGAAAGTCCTTTCTTGTAGGTTCCCTTCTGGTACTGGGAGGTCTCAACTAGGCCACCCTGAAGCTTCTTTCTTTCCAGGCTGAACAATACCCAATCTCCTAGCCTTTCCCCATAGGAGAGGTTCTCCATCCTTTTAATCATCTTACTGAGCCTCCTTTGGACTCACTCCAAAAACTCAATGTTTTTTCTGTGCTGGGGATGCAAAAACTGAATGCACTACTCAAGGTGGAGTCTCACCAGAGCAGCCTAGGGGGACAGAATCACCTCCTAAAGTGTTAAAATCTGGGCAATTGCTTACCACTTACCATAGGAGGTAAAACAGGCTCAACTTGGGAAGAATAATTTAACTTTTTGTCAATTAAAAGTATAGTAGAATGATGAGAAACAAACAAAAAACTAAGAATACCTCTCCTCTCCCTTCCACTTCTTTCTGGGTTTGACTTCTTTCATGGCTTTTTTGCTTCTTCTCACTCCAAGTAGCACAGGGGGAGGAGGAATGGGGGTTGAAATAACTTTATAACACTTCATCTCTGTCATTCATTCCTCATCACAGTTTTCTGTGATGCCATCTCTGGCATGGGTTTCTTCATATGAGATACAGCTCTCTGCAAACATCTCCAACATCAGTCCTTCCCATGGGCTGCAGTTCTTGAAGAACTGCTCCAGAATGTGTCCTATCCATGGGACACAGCCCTTCAAGAACGGAGGGATCCACCATGGGACCTCACAGGCCACAATTTCTGCTGGGAATTTGTGCTCCAGCGTGGATGTTCCATGGGTTACACCTTCCTTCAAGAAGGTCCTTGACAGAGAGTAGCACAGATATCTCTACTGTATTCCTCCTTTCTTCTGAACTGCAGGGAAACAGCATGCTTCACCACTCTTCATAGGCTGGAGATGAACCTCAGATTCAGCACATGGAGAACCTCCCTCCCTCCTTCCTTACTGATCATAGCTGCTGCATAGAGTTTTTTACTTTTTCTGAAATATGTTTTCACAGAGGCTGCACCAGCCTGGCTGGTGGGCTCAGCTGTGTCCTGAAGTGGGTCCCTTTGGACTTCCTGGAACTGTCTGTGTCCAGCTCAGGGCAGCCCATGACCTCCTGTCACAGAGACCACCTCTGCAGCATCCCTGTTACCAAAACCTTGCCATGTAAATCAAATACATCTGGACGTGTCTAAGGGAAATTTATGCCACTCCAGGATGAATCTCAGTGAAATTTCTAAAATATGTCTCAGGGCAAATTTTAACATAGAGGACTAATTTAGCCAGAGAAGTTTAACTCAACGGATCAGATGATATAATCTTGTTTCTGAATGAATCTCAGGAGTGTTTGAGCCTCATGAAACTGACAGCTCCATGGATAATCTGAACAGCGCACTCAAAAGTAATCTTGAAGTGATTGGGTTTTGGCTAAACTCGATTAAGGAACTCATTCTAATTTTTTCATGATCTTCCAAAAAAATAATTTTTTTCACTTAAGTCTGACTTAACTTACATATTTTTACTAAATAAACAAACAAACAAACAAAAATTCAAGGAGTTTCCATCCCCAGTGGTGTAGATTAACAATTAATAAATGCTTTCAGATGTCTTTATAAAGCAAACTCACCAACTTCACACTTCCACAGAGTTATGGTTTAAAAAAAGTTCTGTAATTTGTTTCGTCTTTGGAAACTACAAAGTGACTGATGGCATTGCAGCACTTTGGTAAGCAACATATTAGTCACAATGAAAGATCACTATCTCAAAAAGTACATTGCTAAATCAGGGAATTACAGTCCTAGTGGAGCTGTGCAGAAACTTTCATACATACCTGATAGAAAAAAATAAAACTTTCTCCACCCTTATTTTTTTTTTTTTTCTGAGTTTCTTTTAAATGTCAAGGTTTTGAACAATTGATGGATGAGTCTCCATGAATGTTCTCCTGAACTTTGTTGAAAAGTTCAAACCAGTCTAGGAATCAGGAAAGACATATGATGAAACCTTATGACCTTGCAAAGAACAATATTTTCTCAAATTTTCATAAATAGTGCCAGGCTCTATCAAACATTACAACTGCTGTAAGGTTTTAAAGATACATATAAAGGTTTTATTATATTTTGTTTAGAAAAAAAAAAATACAACTTGAAAAACAAGTTGATGAGAATCAAGACATTACCTTATATAATACTGAGTTCAAGATTTTTAGGGGAATATTGCCTTTTGGAAGATCTTCTGTTAAAACTGTTTACAAATGCTGAAAGAAGCATTTATTCAGTTATCAGGAAGCTAGTCTTTAAAAAGGACTTAGAGATTAGGTTCCAAATGTTATTTGCTGCCAAATGCACTGTTAAGCTTACTGAAGGATATTTATGAGCAGGACTGCATTTCTGGTTTTACTGTATGATTGTATGTTGTAAACTTTGAGAATAACATCTTCAGTTTACTTATGGAAAGCATTACTTGAGGAAATGACATACAGAGGTCACAGTGTATGCTAAAAGTTCCTATAATTATTTAGGTAAAACTAGATTATTCGGTTCCTATATTTTCAAAGAACGTGGGAAAGAGAACGTTGATTTAAAACTTTAATTTTTTTTTCTCTTTCTTCTCCCTTTTCAATTAAAGCAAAAAGTAGAAAATAAAAAATTACTTAGAGAATTTTTCAAAGTTTCTCTCAGTTGTATCATCCTTGAAATTTTGGATAATTCTACTGTTACATTTTGTTTTCCTTTTATGTAAACATAATGGCATTTTAATTTAGGGGAAAAACATTCAGAACACATTTTGTGATGAGTCACTGGGGCCACAAGACGTCTTGTAACTTCTAAATCAGCATGTGGTGGTGATGGTATAATATTAAATCAATCATAATATATTAAAAAAACATTATAAACCAAAAAAAATCCGCTGGTATGTTTCCTTATGGCATCTGTCCATGACCATAAGATATTTCATAAGTTAATGTTCTTTGTCTAGCAGTCTCTGTTCTTATTCACAACTGCTTTTCAAGGTCCATGTCAGAGCCTATGACAGGTAATCTTTGAGAGAAAAGTCCAAAAAGTTCACATGACCTCAAATGATATATTGAAGGAAATGTTTCAAAATTACTAACCCCTAAAATTTCTTGGTTTTTTTTTTTTTCAGTATTACTTTAAAACAGTAAATTCTTCCATCCTGAAAAAATTTTAGTGCACCTTTTCCTTAACAAAACATAAAGACCTCACTGGCTGCTCTGTTGCTTCAACATCCATTTTCTAAAGGCATCCTTTTCTACAACTCCTTTCACAAATGTTGCTTTATCACTCCTCTGCTTTTTCTACTAATGTATCTCAATTTTACAGCAAAGATATGAATACTAATACCTGAAATGTCATTGCCTTCAGTGTGGTAAAATGTCTCTTACAGTTGGCTTTCTCAGAAACATTTTGAGAAACATAGAATGACAGCTTTCTTATCTTCCTATGAAAAAGTTGAGCATTATTTCTGTAATATTTTAGTTTAAATCTTCAAAATTTTCCAGTATATTTTGTAGTCCAATAGTCCATTGAGAGATACTGAGATTTGGATAGAATAGGAGCTGATTAATCATTCTTTATAAATACATAAAAATTTAGACTCTTTATTTACCCCAGTGAAAGACATGGCTTCCTAATAATATTTTCTCTGTATTTTAACATTTTAAAAATGGATTTTAATAAACATAAGTGGGATTTAAAAAAATCTTGGCATTCCAAATTCCCGCATTTTGTTGTCAAAAGAATCAAGTTGAACAGACAAGTACAGTTATTTCTCGTGCTGCAATGAAAAATAACAAATGCAGTCATAAGAAGTTAAATTTATGATGTGTAAACTGAGCTCTTCAGCAAACCAAAGATATTGGTGATGTATTATCCTACACTCAGCTTCATTTCAGATGGAAAGAAACTGCCGTAGAATATGATCACAAAGGAAAAAAAATGCAATAAAATACACACTTGCCTTCCATGAAAATAAATAAGATCATTGCTTCCACCTTTACTGATGACAATAAATAGATGAATTAGACAAAAAGAAAAAAAATATTAATGTAGAATTCATACATCTCGATAATGTACCTTTTGATTCTGGCTCCACATAAAAATATTTTGCTACACAACCTGACAATAGCACAGTAATAAATGTAACATACTGTGTTCAGGAGTCTAAAACCACCATTCACTATGACCTTGAAACTGTGAAACTGAAAATGACCAAAAAGTTTAAGTTATTTATTATTTCACTTGGAAATATTTGTTCCACCAGCTAAAAACCGTTGCAGTACAAAGGATGATCAAGATGAACATGCAGCATTTCATCAGCCTTTATTGTCCTCTATTCACTCAGCTTCATCCTGTTTCTGTTTGGGTTTGTAAGCCTTCTGGAATGGTACAATCTCTGTGTATATTTGGTCAGGAGACAGCAGTTTAGGAGGGACTTTTTTGGTTTCTTGAGAGAGAATAATTAATAGGAACACTGTTCTGCTATGGTAGAATATAACATAATTGACACAAAATCATGCACAGTGTTTGAAAAGTATTGTTAAGTTTTTATTCCACTACTGTAGAAAGGATAAGACTAAATTACATAAATTGGTTCTGATTAAGAGATTGTGAAGTTACAATTGAGTCTCTCTGCTGAACTTCAATTCTTAATTACTTGAAGATATCCAGAGATATGCTTTTCATTCCCTATAATAGCTTATTTTCTTTTTTATGTCTTAGATAAATTTATTTTCCTGTGTTTCAGAATGGTTTGACATCACCCCACATTCATATTTGAGATAACGCTTAAGTATTTACGTATGAGACACACTAATAATATGCTTTAGAAATCACTTTACTCACATGCACATGCACACACAAACTTCATGCGACCTGGAAGGAGCAATGATTTTGTTTAAACTCTTCCTGCTAGCTGTTGTGTGTGTCACATGGGTGTTAAACAAGGCCATATTGCTGTATTAGTCTCCTTTTGTTGATGGAAAACACACAGCTTTAAATAATGTATGTTTTCTTGTACACTGACATGTTGACTGGGAATCAGCTTACCACATGCTCTAATAACATGAAACAGCTTGAATATTGCTCATTCAACAGAATTTCTCAGAACACTTCAAAAATAAATCATCAAACAGCATTTTGGGCTCCATTTAGGGGAAAAAAAATTACTCTTCTTTCAATATGCAAAGCGATACTCACAGGTTATTTTCAAAATTAACTGTTTTCTGTTTTAAGATTTCCAGTTCATTTTAAAAGCCAGACACACAGTGATAGAAATAGAGGAAAATTGCAGCCATTAAGTGCAGACAGGAAATGTGCGCACCACCTTTAGCTCAATGTGAAAATTAAATCCAAACTGCTACAAACTAGGTCTGGGTTTTAATGTTAATTGTTCACATGCCCTCAATACAAATTATTCACACTAATGTACTACATTAGCCAAGCCTGTCACTTTCACAGTTATTATTTTGGTTGCTACTGTTGTTGTTTTGTAAATGTCATCTCATTTTGTGTCCATTGTGGGAATTTAGGTAAGCTGCTTTAGTTGTAAGAAAGTTCTGAGCATAACATTTAAGTCTGCTGCTGCAGTTTCATGGATCATTAACAATTTGCTAATATTGTTTTAGCTTGCAAATTAGTGCAGCTTAGTGACTAAGGAAAGGTTCCATAGCTGTCATCAATCAAACTAAAATTCTTCATGCATGAGATGAAAAACGATTTTTAGCCTTTGAGGCTCAGACAGCAATTACTGTAACAAAAAAAAAAGAAAAAAAAAGGTGGGGGATAGAGAGAGGACTGAAGGAGAAAAAGTAAGCTATAGAAAATGTTGTTAGCAATTCTATTAAATTTATTTCTTGTTGCATTAGAAAAGAACTAATACATGCTCTGTAATCATTCTTTAGCTTCCTGCTATATTAATGAAGTGACAAATTTTAGAGGGGAAAAACAGAACTTTTCAGAGGAAATGAAAAGAGATTAGTGACTAAAGAGAGAATCCCAGAAAATCCCAGTGTCCCAGAACCATTAAGGTTGGAAAAGGCCTCCAAGATCATCGAGTCCAACCTTTGACCGATTACCACCTTGTCAATTTGACCATGGCACAAAAAATGCCATGTCCAGTAATTTCTTGAACACCTCCAGGGATGGTGACACCACCACCTCCTTGGGCAGTCTGTTCCAATGCCTAACCACCCTTTCAGTGAGAAAATTCTTCCTGATGTCCAATACAAACCTCACTTGGCACATTTTGAGGCTTTGTCCTCTTGTCCTGCCGATAGTTGCCTGGGAGAAGAGACCAACCCCACCTGGCTACAACCTCCTTTCAGGGAACTGCAGCAGATGATAAGGTCTCTCCCAAGCCTTCTTTTCCTCAGGCTAAACACTTCCAGTTCCCTCAGGTACTACTCATCAGACTTGTGTTCCAGACCCCTCATCAGCTTCTGGACATGCTCCAGTACCTCAGTATCTTTTTGATAGTGAGGAGTCCAAAACTGAACACAGGATTTGAGGTGTGGCCTCACCAGTGCTGAGAACAGGGGGACTATGACTTCCTTGGTCTCGCTGGCCACACTATTGCTGATACAGGACAGCATTGACTGTCTTGGCCACCTGGGCACCCACTGACTCATGTTCTACTGCTGTTGACCAGCACCTCCACAGACTTTTCCACTGGGCTGCTTTCCAGCAGCTGTTCTTTCCCAAGCCTGCAGTGCAGCATGGGGCTGTTGCGACAGAAGTGCAGATTGTCTTTTATTTTTAGCCAAGCTCTCTCACTCAAATTTATTTTCTCTCATCCATCACCTTCATGCACACTCTCTTTTCCTACTGCCTTTTCTGCACACCTCTTTGCAGCCTTTTCCTGTTTCACACTTTCTCTAAACCTTCTATCAAATCTTCCCCATTCCCATTGCTCTCTTCTGTCACTTCTGCTGTCTGTCTTAATCTCATTGTAGCTCTACAGTCCTCTTTTTCAAATATTTAGCTTCTTTAGGGAAGCTAACAAAATATTTATCACTATTTAAACTATATGAAATAATTAGAGAAAGTACTATAAAAACTGTCAACAGTATCATTGTCACTACACCTTTTGTCTTCAGACTATATACTCCTCTTTATATCAGGGTTGTACAGGTTGTTTTTCACTTGTCAATCAGAAGTGCATGTAGAAATGGGCTTGTGCCATACAGCTCTCACCTGTGTTCAGCTTAAAACCCTGGTGTGTCTGGTCAACAGGCAGGGCATTAATCTGAGATCTCATCACTGTAGTGCCATCATATTTCATAAAGTTCTGTGTAGGTCATTACAAAGAAATGCCAAAATTTTCAAATTTATCAAAAGGCTTCTCAGGATTACAGTCTGTTTTTTATGTTTAGGGAGAAAAAGAACTTCAGTGTCAGATATATCTATCTGTAAGATTCCATGAACTATGTATATCTCAGTATTAGCATTCAAGATCATGCACAAGTATGGAAACATAACATACTGAGGTGCCTCTATTTTACCACTGTGCCACAAGGTAGGTTCTTAATATAATTAATATTTTCTAAAAAAATAGAGACTGCTGGGGGAAAAAAAAAAAAAAAAAGAAGGTATAAAATATTCTTTTTAGTAGATCTTTTTTGGACTTTATTTGTTTTTTATTTTGCTTTTTGTTGTTTGTTTTCTCTGCTTTCTAAAATACTTTAGTTCTGTCTGCTTTCCAAATGTCTCAGATCAGTTATCTTCCTGAGGCACAGAAAACATAACATGTTTATGTTATGAACCAAAAATTTTTTTTGGAACAATTGTGAAATTTTTACAATCAATACTTTAAGAAATGAAGAGCAAAAAATTAGTTTTGCAAACAACAAAAAAAATTCTAATATGAAAATTATTTGCTGAGATTTGCTTTAAAATAATAATTAATTTACTAAGGTATTAATTGCATTTATCAGAGAAATTAGATTAACCATTATTATTACAAGGTTTTTAATAAGCATAATTTAAAAAAATACATATCTTAAAATGGCAAAAAAAAAAAGTTCCCAGCTCTGATTTCAAATTCAGCCTAACCTAATGTGAAATGAGTGATCTGAGTTAGTAGTGGCACTGAAGTGCATAGTTCTCCATGTTAATTCTATGTCAAATATTGCTGGAGCTAGAATCTTCCACTTCTCTTACATTTTATACAAAACACTACTGCCAGCAGACTTGGTGGTACACCATCAGAGCTATCATGTCATGTCCAGTTGTAAAACTCAATAGGTCTTCATCTCTGCACCAAAAGTGGACAGTATCAATAAATTCTGTGAGCTTGTTAATGAAATAGGGTGATGATCTCAAGTATTTCTTATAAGTTTCTCTGAGTAATTAATTTTAAGCTTAGGAACCATTAAAAAAAATAAAATTAAAATGCATCCTCTTACTGAGCCAGGGTGGAGCAATATATAAAATTACATTTCAATGAAAATTTTAACTGGATTTTTACATTGTCACTTTGAAGATAACTATATGCAAAATAGCAGGTGGTTGCATTTTAACACTTCACCTTGATTGCTGTAAAAATTACAGTATAAACAAGAATTTTAATTTGTCAAAAAGTTTAGTTAATCATGTTTTGCATTTCAGGAGATCTCAAATTATAGATAGATAACATATTTTCTCAGTATGTTAAGAGTTAATCGCATTTCTGGTAGTAAAAGCCATAGATATATATATAAAATATATATAATTAGAAAATTTATAATAATATCTAACAGAGCAGTTATTAAAGTAAGATTTATTTTATACCCTACTGTATCTGAACAACATAATGTAATCCATCAATCAAAAAAGTAATAATTTATTGCTGCTTCTTTTCATTTATAAGTATATTTTTTATCAGCTTGACAAAATGAATTATGGGTCCTATTTTTCAGCCTTCACTTTCCTTTAAAAGTTAATTTGAAAGCATCAGATACTTAAAATTAAAAATAAAAAATAATGACTTAAATAAAAGAAGAGGGAGAAAGAAAGAATTTCTGAATAAACATTTTCAAGAGTGCCTTTTATTTACTGTATTTACTGATGCAATAGATCTAATATTCGGTTTTACCTAACAAGAATGTGTTAACTTGCTCTGGTAAAATAATTTAATTTGCAGTCAACTCATATTCATGTATTTAGCACAAGGAAAAATAAATGAGAAAAAAAAAGAAGTTATTCAAATAGATAACAAATTTCCTACTTTCTATTTCAGAAAATGATTAATCAAATAGTTATTTAATAGGTGTTGATGAAAAATGTCTAAAATTGTAATCAGTAAAGGTGTTTTAACTTTGGATTGTAGAATATGTCTTTCTCTCTTGTCAAGCTTAGAGCATTTAATTATTTATTCTTTTTTATGTGCTTTTATAATTATAAATATTCCATTAGTATCTAAATTGTTACACAATCGAAATTTCCAGCATAGCAGCTAAGATGATCACTGATGAATTAAAAACTAAAAAAACCTCCCTCACTTACAAGTTAAGAGTTCCCCTTGGGACACGGAATAAAAACTGAATAGAAAACAATAATATTTTAATAAATTATCTCCTTAGAGGTAAGCAATTAAGGATGACTCTGGTGGAGGTTACTAAATAAACTGTCTGCTATGTATATGGAACAGACACTTCCTAAATAATTTGTAGGTATTAATCTTGTGTATTTAGCGCTTCTAAAGAAGTAAATGGGAAAATTAATTAAAGAATTTTTTTTTTTTCTTGAAAATACTCAAATCATCCAAAACTTGCTAAGCTAGTAGCAACAATATTCACTAGGTCATAATTTAAAAATATTTAAAATGTTTATAATAATTTGCAAAGCACAGTACACCCCTCTAAGGAATACCATAAGGAGCATAGACAATATCTGCACTGGAGCTTAAACAGTATCTTATTATTTTTCTAAAAAAACTGGAATAAATTGTAGTTCATTCCTCATTAATATTTTCTATGCATAGTGTAAATGAAACTATATCGCCTATTAACCATAAATTTAAGTATTTTAGCACAGGATATACTTGGCCTACTTTCTGTAAAGGGCCATGTAAGTCTCATTAAAGATCATAAAAAAGTGAAAATCACAACCAATGCAAAATAAACTCTAAAATGCAATCGTCATCTATTTCTTTTTCCAAGAATGGTCATGAACATTTTGGC
This sequence comes from Cyanistes caeruleus, assembly GCF_971803275.1. Lineage (NCBI taxonomy): Eukaryota > Metazoa > Chordata > Aves > Passeriformes > Paridae > Cyanistes > Cyanistes caeruleus. The sequence goes on along the minus strand of NC_141704.1, from coordinate 17,534,663 downwards.
AACAATCACAGTCAGTGAAATCCTGTACTAAAAATTCAATATAAATGTCATTATTTAATAGTTTTCCAATACATATATTAAAATACCCAACAACTCATTGCAGATGAACATATCTCAAACTGTGCTAAAAACACTGCTGTGGGCAGGATAACAAGGCAGTAATATCCTTCACCTTCAATACTCAGAATTTGTAAGGTTTATTTAACAGCATGCCATAAAACAGAATCAAGGAAAAAAAACCACATCAATGGAGAATATGATTTTATTTAATCATTGCTTACTACTTATTATAAACATATTTATAAAAGTAACTGACAGTCTGGTCTCCATCTCTCATTAATATTAATTAATATTAACTGGACTAAAGCTCTGTTCAGAATGTGTTTTATAAAATTAATAAATTACATCTAAAAGCAAACTAAGAGATAGAGAACAGGTTCATTCATGCCTTCGTATGTAGGAAGAAAGAGGATTCAAATTAATTATATTAAAAATCTCTTTCTATGGTCATTCTAATGCTGCAAAGAAATTACACATTCTAGATACTTGCTGTTTCCATCTTCAAAGAAATTTTGAGGCAAGTAGAAGAGTTCTGTGGAAAGATAATAAGCCTCAAGATCTAAAAGATATATTATGGTAAAAAATACGTGAGTATTCTTTTCCTCATAAAAGGACTGAACACAAATCACAGCTTGAAAAGTCTTAAGAAGACAGTTGACTTGGGACCTGTTACTTACAAATGTGAAATATCTATACATGAATATAGACATACATAAATGGGCATGTATTTGTGTAAGTACATATGTCAGTACATGAGATATACATGTTGTCACCTTTGAGCCTAATGTAAGGAGAGTGTTAAGATTGAAAAATCAAAAATTTTAAAACCAAAATTATTAAATTAATTAATTAACCTTCATACTAACGTTTAACCAACACATAGAATATATTGCATGCATGGACTTAGATTACAGAGCTGATGCATGTAATGTATATGTATTCTTATGTATTATGGTATGTTGTATGTATTCTTACCATTATGGTAAGCATGTATTTTTAAGGAAATAAATAGTTTTATTTTTGATGGTAAATGAATAAATGTAAGTATGTCCAGGTTTAATTAAGAGATGTCAGAGGCTTCTGTTCTGGTAACAAAAGGAGAGACAAATGAACATGCACTTTACACAATGTTGTTCTTTTTTCTCATAAAAGTAAAACAAAAACTTTCCTGTTTCCCTATGAGAGGAATCAGATACAGTATATATATATATACACATATATATGTGTGTGTGTGTGTGTGTGTGTGTGTGTGTGTGTGTGTGTGTGTGTGTGTCCTGGGGTGACAATAAATAATGCACATTTATTTGAGTCAACTTTTACTTCTACTCTTATTAAATTTACCATTCAAATGATAAAAAAATTCTGGCCATTTATTACATAACATCATGAAAAATTTTCATGGGATATATTCCCAAGATATGAAAACTTTGTCAAAATAGTGCCACAAAAGAATGAAAGTAACAGCCTGAAAGTCACGGAAATCAGAGTAAGTATACATGAAAGGAGTAAAAAACCAAGTCAAACAAACCATAGCTACAAATATTACTCTCTGGTTTAATACACTGGTGGAAATGTTGTGATGTCTCTAAAGGGCTACACACTGGGAGGTGTGTGATCTGAATTCCATAGAGCTACATCAAGTTCAAAAAAAGAGGACTCCTACCAGGAAGGTCAAGATGAATAGTCCTGCTCTTTAGGTTCAACACCAAAAGTTAAATTTGCTTCATCTTCCTGATCTCTGCAAAAAGCTAAATTTGCTCCATATTGAGCCCACATTTCTGTAGCAATTCTGAAGTCAAAGAAAACCAAGTTTAACTAATGACTTAACTTTTGGATGAACATTTAGGTCAGCAAAAATCTATGGCATGCTGAAGTTATGTGCAACTCTTAATTATTTCAGCTAATTTGCTTGCTACTCTAAATTATGGTGTTAGTTGTTTTAAACACTAAACCTGACAGGCACATTTTAAGTTGTCATATCCTTCACTGAAAAAAAACTGTAAGCCAAAACCAAAATCTTCTCCTCCTCTCCCCCCCAAATAAAATTAAAACCTTAAAAAGAGATAAGACACAAAGCAAAAGAGGGCACCAGAAACAGGAAATAGGCTATGAGATTTTGGGTAATTTCATGTGAAGAAAGACAAAGTTTCACTCCCCTAAAGTGGTAGATAACAGTTTGGCAAACATATCAGTCTCTTCTTTAGAGCTGTGCTTCTTTATGTGAAAAAGAAATGCAAACTGGATTAGCCAAGTTTTTTATACCTTACATGAGGGAAAGTTATTTAATTCTGAGTCCAGTCTTATAGTGGCCAAATACATGTCTAGTTTATATACACATAAATTTTACATAAATATAATATAAATACATGTCTAGTTTATATACACATAAATTACCAGCAAGATGAAATACTGAAAAAAGAGATTACTGATGAATTAGGCATCAAGCTAGAATATAAAAGAGGACCTGTGAGGGAGGCGTCTGGGATCATCAGGTGGTTTTGCAGCCAAGACTCTCCTGTGTAGTTCTCTTTTTATGCTCTTCAGTTTTAACTGGAACTTTTCTATGTCTGAAATAATACATTTGTTGAAGAAAATCCAGTCTATACTAAGGGATTTACTAAGGGATTATTATTTTTTTTTTTCTGATGAAGAAAAAGATGGGGTTTTAGCAATCTTCCAATGACCTGTAAATAGAAATAGGAAGAAACATGCTACAGAATTAAAATACTGATTGAAATCTAACCCTGGATCACAAGGTCCTCTTATATTTGTTGTCTCAAGCAAGATCAAGTAAGTATTCCCAAAAGCTAGGCAAGGCTAGTATTTATGAAGCACTGTTTATTTTGCTTCTAAATGAACAAAATAGAAAAGAAGGAATATACTAAGACATAATGTAACAAAGATGTTACAGGATTGTAGGAGACTGGGAAAATTTGCCAGTTATTTTGTCATATAGGAACTTTCAGTGTGAAGTACAGGTCATCTTTGTGTCAGTCAAAAGGTAAAAAGAAACGGAAAATATCATTTCACATACTGCTTTAAAATAAATCCAGTGTTCTACAAAACCATTAATCGATCAGATTAGCTTTTCACTGGCAGACAACAGCAAGACTATATTGATGTGCATGGAGAAGGGAACCAGAAACTGGATTTGCAGCAGGCAGGCAGGGCAGCAACTCAAGCACTGTGACACCATTACAGAGCACACATGCAAGAAAAGAAGTTGATTGATGGCAGTGACCAGGGTCAGCCAACAGACCTGTGATTGCCAGCCATGTCTTTAGTAACAATTCAGCTCTGGCACATGGCCAGGGAGTCAAGACAGTGAGGCCAGGTCAGGGACAGTGGGGTGCAATTCCACGTATCAGCAGGGCTGCCACAAAACTCTCACATGGACATAGGTCAAGCACCTGAGTATAATACAGCTTTCAAAGGAAGAGGGAAGAGACCATAGGCAAAGCTCTCTTTTAAAATTCTCATTGCCTGTATTTTTACAGCAGTTTGATCCCATGTTATACAGGTGAGCAAAATCAGAATTGACTTAGAACACAGACAAACTTCTAGGAGTTAGGGGAAAAGGATGCAGAGTCTGTTGGCTCCCTCAGTATATCCTGGTACCTGCAACAGTCAATTTTTTTTCCAGTGGACATCAGTTTAAACACTGTGAGAGTTTAAGTCCTTGGCCTTTGGAGAGAATGGAACATTTCACAGAATATTGTCAAAAGATTTTCCTTTATTTGGCTCAGGTTACTAGTGTACAGCTTTTTCTGATTTTGGTAAATAGTGAGATTGGAAAGTATAAAAAAATTATGAAAGTAACAAATAACCTTACACACTGTAGTGGTTTAGGTTCACCAATTTGAGTTTCCCAGCCAATGCACCAAATCATGTAATGGGTTTAGCACTGGCTAAAATCACCAGTGCACCTACTAGAATTATTTACTAATTTCCTGCTGTGAGATATGAATTAGAAGGAGGGCAAAGCAGGCTCAAAACTTAAAAGGTATAAAGAAAACTTTATTAACAGAACTAAAAGAGTAATAAGAATCAGAATAAAACCTTCAGAACACTTCTCTTCCCCTCCCCACTACCTCTTTTCTTTCCCTCTGACAACATAGAAACAAAACTTGGTATTTTCAATCAGTTACCACCTCTACAATAGCCTTTCATCAGTTCTTGTAGGGAGAGAAGCTTCTCTCGTCATGCCATAGAGACTTCTCCACAAGAAACAGTTCTCTTGTGGCTTTTTAATTTCTGTGAATAGCAGCCAACCGGGAAAATCTGCAATCATGAAGTTCTTCCTGTCTTTCATAGCTTTCCCACAGCTGCATTCATAGGCCATGTCAACTTATGGGGTACTATTTTAAGCATAAGCTGTTTAAAAACAAAGGTTCTCTTCATCTCTCTCTGAGATAATCTGCATCTCTGGGAACAGAGGTCTTCTTTCCCTAGGGTCTTCATCACTCTCATCTCTCTCTCTCTGTTCAAGCTTCTGATGGGATCACAGCTACTTCAGCATCTGCTTTGCTTCATTATGGATGCCTCTGCTCATGTCTACAGTTTGAGCATTCCATCCCCCCATACTTTTTCATGAATTAAAGGAGATACTCTAGTGCATCATAGTCCATCTCTATGGCTTTACCAAAAGAACTCCAGCCTAAGATTAAGGCATCTCCTCATTCCTCTTCCATCTGGGACTTAGGCATCTCCTCATTCCTCTTCCATCTGGGACTTGATTCCTTCTTGGTGTCTTCATGTTGTCCTCTACGTGTCTTCACTCTACCATTTTCTCTCACTCGAGAGGCTCAATGTTTTGCAAGCTGCACCTGTCTAGTGAAAGAGTTAATGCCTCGCCCAGGCCTGCGGACGGTCATGATGGTTTCTGCCGGGCAGTGGCTGAAGCAGTCACGGTGACGGATTTCAGGCTGTGCTGGTGTTGTGCCAAGATCTCAGGGGGCCCGGCCAGAACAGTGGCGGCCGCTCTGGCCGCATGGCTGGTCCCTGGCCCTGCTTCCTTCAGTTTCAGCTGCGGGCCGATGGCTTCTCCTCCCTCTGCCCGGCAGCCGCTGGGGCTGTGCGGGCCATGGCGGAGGCCTGGCCCGGCCTGGAGCCGCTCCCGGGGCCCAGCGGACCCCGGCTCGGCCCGGGCCGGCAGCGGGGCAGGGCTCGGTGTCAGCAAGGTGCTGCAGCCGTGGCCCGGCCCAGCCTCGGCCGGGGTCCCGCATTCTCCCGTCCCCGCCCGGCCACCGCCGGGGTCAGGCCCGGCCCCACCAGGCTGCGCGGGCCGCGGCGGAGCGGGGCCGGCCCGAGCGGGGCCCAGTTACCTCTCCAAGGCCAGAAACGAGAGAGAGATTCCCCGGGCTTGCAGACCTACCTTCTAAATGGTTTAATAGGTTTTCAGTTCTCACAGCTAGCCAGCTATTGGTTTCTGCCCGGCACAGAGGAAGCTGTTAGCAGCTTCTCTCAGAAAATTCATTTCCATGGGTGCCTTTGTCCATCCACACCAAATGTCAATTAATGCGAAACCAACACACACACGAAGAAAAGCCAAAAAGGTGGCGGTTTTGTACAGTTTTAAAGAATTCCACTTCAATTTGCATTGCAGATATGAAGAGTTGAGAAATAGAAGTGGTAGGAGTCCCAGTCATCTAACTGATTTGTAATCTTTTAGCCAGAAGAAGGCATTCTTCCATCTTTCTCACTAAGATCTTCAGGGTACTGTGATGCATTCAAACTGTTTCAATGAAATTTGATTATAACTTGCTTAACTGTTCTACCAAATTGTGATTATAATACAAATTCTTCGTTGTAATTTTCACATTGAAGAATATTTTACTTTACAGATGGGAAGATGTTAAAGCGTAGTACAGAAAAAAAATATTTCCATATTCCTTTACCACTTTAACTAAGGATCTTCCTTCAGCTGAAATTTAGGAAGGAATGATTTTTAAGCATTGGGAGCTGAGAAATAGACAACAAATTTCTGTATCACATAAAGAAATGTTTCCTCAAAAAGCTACTGGTTCATGTGGACTAACATAAGATGTGAGACTCCTTTTTGTCTCAGGTTTTTTCTTGCTGTTAGGCTGATTGGAACTCTATGAAGTTTTGTTCCATCCTTATCACAGTACGGAATTCTTCTATGTTGCCTACACTGTAAAGTCTATGGATCATACCACACAGCTTTCTATCCTAATGTTATTGAGTTTGAACTGTACCATTGTACCATGATACATTTCAAATCTTCATGTTGCAGTTCATTTGCAAAATGGATGTGTCCTATTCAGACATGATGCGATGCTCTGGTGTTTCTTCCTCTCCACAGTAATCTGCAGAGAGGTTTACTGAATTATTTTAAAAACAGAAGGCATTAAATAGAGCCAAACTATTTCAAAGTAATATATTTTTTAAAACTAATGTCTGTAACACTCTTTCTGAGCATTGGTTCAATTGCTGTGAAACTGTGACTTCTGATTGTGGTTAATGATACGGAAAAGGTATGTGAAGAAGTCTAAAGTCAGATCACTACCAGGTGCTACAAATTACAGAAAGATGAGTTAATAGCTTTTGAACTATTTATTGCTAAATAATACCCAGCCTGCTGGAAATCTATTCCTAACAGCCTCATTTTCACTTGTGATACTTAGGAGCATAAGGAATAAGACCATTTAATTCAGCATATTTAAATTAACACTAACCAAAATAATGAAAAGAAATACACTTTTCTCCTTGTTAGAAAACTTCAATATAGTAAACATAGATTAAATCATAATTAAGGTGGTTTGGAGGGCTACATTTGTTTCACTTTTTTTTCCAGGATTAGCTCCATTTCAGGGGTATGAAAACTGATTTGATAGAAAACCAGGTCCACATTCCATTTCCACAGAGTAAATTCAGGATCATACATTCTATTCATGAAGAAAAGACAAAAACATCACCTCTGATATTCTACTCCTGTCATCACATCTGTAAAAGCAGATTAGGAACATTTTGCTTTTGCAAATTAAATGCAAACCTGCTAGCTGCAGAAGGAACATTGCACTAGAGCATCAGACCTATTGTCCACAGAAGGGATCTTCAGTTAATGTTCAACATCACAGAATACCATCAAGGAAGTAAGAATTGGTTTACAAACTGCTAGGGATATTTTTCTACATTTAAAACAATCTAAACAACATAATTTGTGATAAAACTTCTTACATATAGAATTAATTTTGATTCTTTGGCAGGTTGCTGATCATTTAGGACATCATTAGAAGTAGTCATAGTCATTTGGCTATTCTAGCTGAATCTCTCCCTGTTAAGTTAAATTCCCCCCATTACTATAATCAATTTAGAGCAACTCTCTTGAATTTTAAAATAGTATAGCCTTATGCTTAGTTTTATGTCGAGTGATATAGCTAGAAGCTTGAAGACTACATAAAAATTTCTGATAGTACATTTGTGAGTTTCTCATGTTCTGAGCTCCTGGGAATACAAGATACTTTTCCAGAGACCCACTGACACCTTTTTCAGTACAAGACATAGGTGTCCCAATTTCAGCTAAACTGCCTCTGATAAATGTCCTTAACCTAAGTGGTTTCCTAGTTTTTACTTTTCTACTTCTTTTACAGTGAAAGACTCATCATGTTTGCAAGTTTGGGATTAATGATGTGGGTGGGATCAAGACTGAGATTTGTCTTAATCACCACCAAAAAAGTGATGCTTACGAGCCTTCTGCATTGTCTCCTGCCCCAGGATCAGGATGTCTTTCTCTCCCCTCTGGAGCTCTCGATCCCTGTCCCAGAGATGACCTAACAGGACAAGCCTGGACCAATCCTGGACCAATCCTTGGCCTTCCCCTTGGACTTCCCCATGGAGATACCCAGTTCCCCCAGCTGATTCCTGGACTGCTCTGTGCCCTGGCTGGGAGCAGGCAGAGCAGACACTTCCAGCCAGGCTCCATCCCACTGGCTTTGACTTTTGACAGTGGGATTAGCCATGGAGCCCGGTACTGACATTCTATGAGGAGGTCCCTTCACACCAGGTTCCAGGGCCAGGAGAGACACCAGCCCTCACGGTGCCCTGATACATGATAACAAGCTTTAGCTTTTACCCAGTGATGTTCTGACCAGAGTGGACTAATATTTTAGTTCTTTATACATATTCCATTTTAGTAACAAATGGTACATAATACATTTTATTTTATGATGTAAATAAGTGCTTGCAATGCATACCTTTTTTATGTACAGCATTTTTGCACTGCTTTCAACATGAAGCTAAACTAATCTGTTTGGATGTCAAGTATCTCATTGTGGTTTCTTTTGCTGATCTGTACCTAATGTGTGCTAGGCAGAATTGCTCATACCAGGTCATTCAAGGGATGTAAGTCAGACACCAAGGAATATCAAAAGAGTTGGTTGGTTCTATTTTATCACTTCTTAGACACGTGGTGCTGTTCATGGGTTAGCCATGTTGGATCCTGAATTAGACTGAAATTATAATCATAGTCTATCCTGAGCTGGAAGGGACCCACAAGGATCATAAACTCCACCTCCTGGATCTACATATGATAACCTCAAAAATCAGACCATAAATACGTCAGATTATTGGCAATCAATATTATTGGATTCAACAGACCTTGTTTTCTTGACTTCCTTTTTTTCAGAACAAATAATTAATTTTAAATACTTTAAGATTACTGATTCAATCATACATGCACACACATATACATGAAGAGTATCAACTAATCCTACCATCCATGGCACAGTACAGATAGTATCCTATTATTAGTTACTACCCTGGACTTTTCTGATCAAAATTATGTGAGGAGAAAGATTCACATTTTGGGTTCTGAAATTTCTGATGATCACATGTTGAAGGATAATCCTGCAGCATGGGTCAGATGTGAATGCTCTACAAAGACACAGAAGAAACCAATTTTATCTTTAAGATTTAAATTTGCTTAGAGAAATTACCATTATGACATATTTTTTCCCTCTATTCACTCTCTCACTGCTTGCCTAAGTGCTTCAAACCTGATTCTCTCCCAGTTGTAGGTAACAATCACCAGGACCCCTGAACCTGAGTATAAAACTCATTTGGGCCAGAGCAGAGAAAGTATGCAGCCTGATTTTGAGATTCTAGGTTGAGGTAGAAATCCTGTCTGGAGTAAAAGTCTTGTGAACCTTTCCTTTAAAGATGATGACTTTCAAACTGAGATTGCATTCTTACCTAGGCACTCCTCTGATGGGAAGTCTGCTTTAATTTACTGCAACGAGATAATTCCTAATCAGTTTAAGAGAAAAAAAAAACAAAGCAACAAAACAGATCTTGCAGAAAATGTTTTAATGTCAGCATGAGTCCTTTCCTTTATGCAACTGTTCATTTTAATCCCATCTTAATAAAGACTGATACAACTGTTTTATATATAAAACTCTATGGAAATGTAACTGGGAAAGATAGTAAAATGCCCAGACTGTAACTATTAAAGCTGATTAGTCATTTCATACCAACACCTATTAATTTAAATGATTTTTTTTTTAAAAATTGATTAGACTGTTTTGAAATTGTTAGTTAGCATCCTAGAGCCCTGTGGTGTTGTTATGACAGCCACTTTAAAGCTAAGGAAAGATTTATTTGCTATATGCTTGAAAAGGTCACAGAGAAAAGTACTTACACAAGGACAATGCACACAGTTTTATATAAATACAACAAGGTAGTAAGCTCAAATATTTGCCCAAATAGAAAGAACTCTTGCCTGTCATCTTTAAAGTGACCTTCCGATTAAAAGAGCATACCAAAGTATTTCTGATTAATTTGAAGAGGCAGTTACTCAGTTTTTCACATAGACCAGTGAGACTGGACATGTTTCACTCAGATTGGTTTGTTAAATATTTTATAGATTGGTCTTCTGCTTCTATTGAATTGGAGTGTAATCATCAAATAATATTTTCTTTACTGTCAAAGAGCATGTCAAAAAGCTTTTCATATTTGATTATTTATTTCTAGACTACATAATTTATTCATCAGCATCACTTCGTTACTGTACCTGTCTTCAAGAGCAATTTTGGCTGATATAATCTGACAGAACTATTATAATGAATCAACAATCCTGGCAATTTACATAGAATGATCCTTAATGTTGGCTAGTAGAATGTACCACTTGCTTCTTGTCTTTTATGCAACAGAACAAAACAAAATACCCCCAGCCTCCTGCCCAGCCCTCCACCCAAAATTTTCACTGGTTTAATTGCTGATGGTAATATGCAAAATCTGTTTTTTACAAAAGACATATTTTATACAATATCTCAACATATTGTGACTGTAGTGGTTCTGGCTGGAATGTAGTTAATTTTCTTCGTAACTTTGGATTTGCAAGTAAACCAGTGCTGATAACACGCCATTGTTTTGGCCATGGCTGAACAGCACTTGATGACAAGTCTTTTTCCCATTCTACTCAGCCTGCTCCTTCAGCAATTAGGCTATGCGTGGGAAAGATTATGGGAGGGGAAAGAGCTGAGACAACTAACCTGAACTGACCAAAGGCAAGTTCCATACTGTATGATATCCTGCACAATCATAATAACCATCTTCCAGGACAGTTGTTGCTCAGAGTTTGGCTGGGCATTGATCTACCATCAGAGGTGGTAACTAATTGTTGTTGTAAGTTTGTTTTTTTCTCCCCTCAGTCCTTCATTTATTGAACCTTTTTTGTCTTTGGTTGTGAGTGTTATTGCTTTTGCTCTTGCTATTTTCTTCCCCAGTCCTGAGGAAGATGAGAGTGAAAGTGAGGGAGCAGCCATGCTAAAAATATTAGTCTAAAGGATCTATCTGAAGAAAACAATGCATAGCTTCTGGCAGTTTTGCATATACTAAGCATAATTTTTCTGTGCCCCTCCTGTGTGATTGCAACATTTGTGCAAAACTAATGAAGAGCGATGATATGAAACCATAGTCATATACTGCCTATATATATTTTTTAATTGTACCACCACAGTAATTCACAAAGAGGTATCCCTATATAAAGTTTCACATGATCATTTTCAATATTTATATTTTCATTTATATATATATAATATATATACATATATATAATTTATATATTCATATATAAATCCATATATAATTTTTCATATACAATTTAATTTTCATATTTATATATAAATATATATTTATATTTTAATTTTTAATATTTATAGCTTACCAATTGCTTTGAACAGCTTGTTTATTTTTAAGTGGTTTTCATCAATATGAAAGCCTACTTTGCTCTTAAGAACAGTTATCTGTGAAAACTGCATATTTTTGTTTAGAAGCTGTGGGTGCAGAGGTCACCAGCAACATCTTCTGGTCATTAGAGAAACAGCTTCTCTAATAATATTTGAACATATTTTTCCACTAAAAGAAATCAAAGTTCCTCTCTGATTACATTTGGTAAAAACATTCCTCTGGTTACATTTTTTATTTCAGTCATATAAGTTATATATATGATTATATGAAACTAATATTTTATTCTGTGTAAAACATTTTAAACACTTTGATATTTGAATATGTTCACATAACCTTTTACAAATTGATTTACTCTTCCTGTGGTGTAGATTTGAGGCCACTCTCTTCCATGATCCAGTTGAGTTAGAGAAGAGCCATCTCCAAAGTGGAAGCCATACTAAATTGTATCAGGGTATTTAACTCATCCAATCCTCCTACTCCCATCCAGCTCTGTGAAATAATGCAACAGGATGAGTGAAAACACAGAAATAGCTGCCTGAGTTTGACTCATAGCAGCTATTTGAGCTTACTGTTATTACATCAAAGCAACACTGTAGGGCAACAATCCTGTGGCAGAGACTGATGTCTGCTAATCAGAAACTATAACATCAACATTTGCAAAATGCCTGCATGGACATATCATGGTAGATCATAACCTTTGAATGCCTGCTGTAAGCCTGTAACTGTATCAGTTTTATATGCTAAGAGACACAGATTAATTTTTTCTTCCAGCAACATATATAATTTTTTAATTTTTATTTTGTCATGGAATTCATAATTTCTCCCATATTTCTAGAATTCAGTCCTCATACCCATGATTCAAGGTGTGCATTACCTTTTCCTGTGACCAATAAAAAACAAGAAAAAAGAGAAAAGAACTTCTACAAGGGCTACAGTTCAATAGGGTCCTACCTTAAGTTTTGTAGTTGAAACAGCACAGGTCAGGACTGCATCTGAATGAGATACTTCTCCAGCTGAGCTTGGGTCCTCTCTTTTATTCAGACAAGGGTTAAAGAGCAGGTGAGTGGTCTCCTTTCCCTGAACACAACACACAGGAAAGGGGCAGTAGGGGACATCCATTTCCTGGTTTTCTGTAGGGGACTCACTGTTAATCTTATTGCAGTTTACCCAAGCACCCAATGCCTTGTTGAATAACAACTTTTTCTCTTAGGAAAGTTTGAACCTTTATCTGTTGTGGGAAAGGCAAACACAATTTTCCTCTTCAGAAAAAGAAAGATTTTGATCACAGTGACACATATTTTATTGAAAATAACTAATACCCCCACACATCCTCTCCCCCAACTAATCTGATTGAAGGGAAAGATGATGATTGAAGTATGGGAATCTTTTTGCAGGTTGTTGGGAATCTCTGCTACATGCAGACAGTGTTCATGGTATAGTAAAGCAATTGTTAATTTGTTTACTGTTTAAAGATATTTACCTCAAAATACTTGTAAGTGACCCTCATATGAATCATTTGGTTTTCCCTGTCTGCTCATATGAAATCTATACATCTTTTGTGAATGTCTCATTCTATTTTTGAGAAGCCAACAAATTAATTCCATTTTCACCTTCTTTTGAGAACAGACATATATATGTTTCATTAAGCTTGAGAACAAAAGTGACTCATCCATTTGTATCTTTTGAGCAGGGTGATGGCAGTTGGAAGTATATTACCTGTTTATCTACTACCTTCCTGCATAAGGAAGGCACACCAATACTAATAACAATTAGTATGTTAGGCATTGCTAGTATAGGTTGTAAAAGCTTTGTTTTCATAGCAGTAGATAAAATATGGTCAGCCAGATTCCTCATACAAAATAATAGTTTTGGTGTGTTCAATAAAATAAATAATGGAATTATGCAAACAATGTTTTGGTCATCAACAAATGCAAATGTGACAAGATGTGTTTGGAACAGATTGTGAGTGCCAAAAAATGGCAAGAGTAAATAAGAAAAATATAATTTGAATGATCTAATCACTAATAAGGCTTTTCCTATCCAATGCTATAATTCATGAAAATTCAGAGTGTCAGGGTTACTCAGAATACCTGACAGACTCTGGGGACAAGTGACTGGGAGCCAAGATCTACTCTGCTTCCTCTGGACAACCCAGGGAGCAGAAAAATCCATGATCTGTCCAGGACTAAATACATTACAGTGATTCCTCCTAGTTCTCTTCCACAAAACAGGGAATCATATAATTTGTAAAACTGTGTAAATCTGTGAGTAAAGTGTTTTGGTATCCAAATATCTTTAGCCTTTAAACTGTCATTAGGTCTCAATCTGTGACTATATGTCTAGATATTGCTCTCATGAAGCAATATGTTTTCCAATAAAACATCTGCTTTTCAGTTAGATGTGAAAGTTGGCATAATTAAGCCACTTGTTTAATAATTTAATGAGATCACTTCACAGTTAAAAAAAAGACTGTCAAACTGTCCCATTAAATGTTGCAAATACTTCAGTAATGAAAATATGAAAGTCTTTAGATTGAAATAAGTGTTTACATTCACATTCACACACAAATCAAATTGTATTACAATGATTCCAGATTGCAGGGAATAAACAATTCCTTAATTTGAATTTTAATGAAGCATCTTCTTAATTCAGTTGAATATATATTTAAATTTTCATTGGTTAGTATATTTGCCCTGGGACACAGTAAGACATTTTCATTATTTCTTTGCCTACTTTTGTATATATGTACATGAGAGCTGTCATCAGCGACCCAGCAGGCTGGCAGCGGATGGCATCCACTCATCTGAAATATACCTGAAGTCCAGATATGGACTTTCATATGGAGATTTAAACCAGGGTAGCTTTTGAAGGTCTTGAAGCTCTTGAAGGATTAACTTTCTGTTTTTTGATGGGTGATTTTCATTGATAGCTACAGAATCTGTTTCAGATAATTACACATTTCACCCAAATATATCATTCCCATGGTTGAAAGTGGTGGTGAATAATGCATTTTCACCAAGGGCATCTTCCAAATAGGTGATCCCTATTGGATGATGATGATGGTGATGATGATGATGATTAATAACAGTAACAACAACAACACAAATAAAAACAAAACCAGGACTCTGCTGAACATTGGGATTTTACATTTTTAAAGGGTGTATATCAATCCTATTTTCTCACTTCCACCTCTGTATATAGAAAGAACAAACATGTAAAATATATTCCTTTCCTATTCAAGTTTTTTACTTTTCAGTGATTTCAAGGCCCTTGCAGTTAGTTCTTTGGTTTTAGATGACCAAATATAAAATAATAACAAAATTTTTGTTCTTTCTTTAATGTGTTAGGTCAGCAGAAATCTCTTATACTATTTTTAAGATGCGAAGTAGGAAAAAAGGTCTTTTTTTATATATGCACATTTGGAAAAAGTTAAATACACTGTAGTATCAGTTAGATGCTTATTTGTCATGTTAGTTCCTCATTATTTATTACATACTCATGAACAAATCCTTAAAGGTTTGAAATTCTTATTTAAGTCTACTAAATGAAATTTTGTCCATGAACAAAAATCTCATGAAACTTTAAATATGGTATCATAGAAGTCCAGGTGAATATAGAATGGGTTCATAAATATTTAAGAATAGCAGATGTCAAGACGTGTTGTAAAGGAGAATGTGTACCATTTATATTCTTCAAGAAACAAATACAGTTATGATATAATTTTCTTTGCTTTGAGTTTAAGAAATACTTAGTCAAGTAAAAATTATCTTAAGAATCAAAGATGTGGAAAATATTTAAATTCAGTTTGGACTAATAAAGCCTTTGTAGTGAAACAAAGTAATACTCCTTGTGCTTAAGAGGATTTTTAATAAAAGGTGTATATGTGTTTGGAATGTGTTTCAATTATAAAGCTCAGGTGAAAGTAAGCCCTAAAACTGATGTAAAAGTGAAGGAGAAAGCAAAGCAAAATGATATAATTAATATGACATATATTTATCAATCAGTAAAGGAGGAAGAAAAAGAAACACTTGAAGACATGAGTTAAGAGTGTTCCTTTTAAAGCAAGCGTGATTCAAAGTATGATTTAGTTATGGACTAGATTCTATGATGGCACATTCATCACACAACTTAACTGATTATTCACACACAATTAGATTTAGTTAGGATAGGGATTCTTACGGACACTTTAATCATTTGCTTCATGAATTGAAAAGGGGTGTGCATTTGATTTACTGTCATCTGGGTGGGTGATAAAGATCAGCTAGTTGATAAATGTGGCAAATGAATTTGCTGATCGAAGCTATCCTTCCATTTGTTTTGCACAATAATTAAAGATTAATTAAATCAGACATGCCTCTAATGAGACTCTTACCTGCGGTTCTCTTCATCCAACTGGAAAATACAAACCAGACCAAGATGAAAATTCTTCAAAGAATGAGGGGTAGGATAAACAGGAAAGAGAATATTTGTACTGTTTTGCAACTATTGATGCAAGGAATATGTAACCTTTACACTCTGCCTATTTAGAACAATAATTACTTTTGGACCTGATATTAGTAACATTAAAAATTGAGCATGTGACAGTACAGAACTTGTAAAGATGACCTTTTTTAAGTGTAAATGAATTCTAAGTTTGACAGAGGTAAGCATGGCCTTTAAACTCAAAAACTTCTGCATCTACTACCAGTGCAGAACAAGAGCTGTTTCAAGAGCTTCACAGCTTTTAAGAAGACATGTTTGTCATGATCAATGCCCTAAATTAGTCCTCAAATAAAAATTGGAATAACTAACTTGACTTGCTCAAGTGTTTGACTCCTTATGTAGGAGCTTCCAATTAAAGTGAGAACTTTGTGCGTTGCCTGTGTGTGCATGTTGGACACTGCACCTCTTCTATGTCTGTGTGGAGTTTTTGTACAGCTCTGCTAGAAGGCATCTGCTGTGCTCCAGGGCAGCTTCATTATGACAGTACATGGTGTCAGAGTTCAATTTCCTACCTCACGATTTAAGCTGTCATGCTATAAAGCACAAAACGATCAAAAACAAAAGTAAAGAAAAATTTGAAGGCTATGAAAGTTTTTTGGGAAGATGTGATGGAAATGGATTGACACACCATGAATATTACTTGTTTAAAAACATATATTTCAGGGACTTTTCCGAAAGATGCAGGGAAAAAATTCAACCTGAAATTCAGTAATATTGAATATAAAATAGACACATAAGATAAAAAATGGAAAGTGGAATAGTTATCTACAGTGTATTTTACACATTTTTTTAGCTTGGGTGTATTCCTTCTCTTGGTGATGGCCAGTGTGAGAGAAAATATAGTTAATTTGAAACCTAACTTTTGGATGGTTAAAATTATGTCATATGACTTCAGACCCAGTGGGTTTACCAAAAACAGAAAGCGATGAAAAATTAATAATTTAAAATTAGAGCTCTTTTGTAAACTTTTTCCTCAGAGATTTGTTTAGAAGCTTTGAAAATATCCTTGAATTTTTAATCAAAGTTGGAGTGCAAGACAAGGATGCAACTCCTTATAAATACTGTCAGTTTTACTGACACCTCAAAAGATTAGGGTTGTTTACCTGCCTCCAACAACTGTCATATCTGTGTGTCATGGCAAAATGATAAATCAAAGACATCTCAAAGAGCTTTATCTTTTTGCAATGTGAAATGTTTATGTTTTCCAAATATGAAGGTCATTGGGCTGTACTTCACCCTTTTTTTTCTTTTTTTTTTAATTTGACAGAGCTGTTCTAGTTGTATTTAAAAGCTTTGTGCTTGTCCTAATGCTGTGTACATGTTACTTCCCATGGCACTAAAACTTACTGCCCAGGTCTTATACTCATGTTTTAGTCTGATGTGGACTTCCTAAATCTTATAGTAGATGACTAAGAGAAAACAAGATGTTTCAGTCACTGGGCCTTAAACACTTCTACATAGAGCTGGCAGTGACAGGACAAGGGGGCATGGCTTCAAATTGAAAAAGGGGAGTCTTGGTTTACATACCAGGAAGAAATTCTGTGCTGTGAGGCTGGTGAGGCATGGAACAGGTTGCCCAGAGAAGTTGTGTCTGCCCCATCCCTTGAAGTGTTCAAAGCCGGGCTGGATGGATCTTTGAGCAACCTATTCTAGTGGAAAGTGCCCCTGCTCATGGTCATCCAGGTCCCTTCTAACCCAGCCCATTCTCTGTTTCTGTCCACAGTTTTAATCAGCTCTAGAGTGCAGATAATTGTTTGGAAAAATTATGAAAATAGAAAAATCTCATATAATGTTAATTCCACCTTTCTTTGTCAACCAAACTCAGATCTCCGTTATCTTTTTCAAATGCACATAAAAGGCAGATTCAGAGTTAGATGAAGTTGAAGAGGATATTCTTCAAAAATTAAAAGGGAATTATGATATCTTGTGAAATGTATATTTCTAAAGCAATGTTAATGATGTTTCTGATCATATCTTTTGATCATCACCAGATTTTATCAAATCTTTATGCCCCTGAAAACAATCACATGTGGTACAAGCTTGCTGTGGAAACGTAGCTCTTGTGAAGCTGTGACCAAATATCTAGTGTGTTTTTAAAAGGACAGAGAAAAGCACTTTCATCTTGACACTGTAGGCTACCTTGAGAACAGGTTACAAGGAAAGCACTATCAATGGTATGAATCAATAGAAAGAAAAATCGATAGGGAACAAGAGACATTGACCTTGTATTATAAACCTCTATTTCTTGTTTCCTGAGTACATATTAATTGATCCTCCAGTACCTATTTATAAACACCAATTTTCACCACCTTTAGCAAAAAACATTATCCTTGTTTTCTGATTTGGAAACCCCCAAATAGTAGCTCATTGCATAAGGAACTGAAATATATGCTGGCTCATGGCAGAAAGATGCAACTCACTTTTGAAAATATCAGCATTTCACTATCATACCTTGCATTTATTCTGAATTAAAAGTCTCATTGTATGAAATGAGGCACACAGATGACCCAGAAGAATAAGCAACTAGATCTCTTTTACCATAACTACATGATTTATTGTCCATACTGTTGTCGTAGTGATAATTTTTTTAATCCTTTGCATTGCTATTTAGACTGAATGATCTTTAATAAAACTGGAAATACAATCAAATTTTATGTACAGAACTTTAAAGCACAAATTAAAAATACTAAACAGAACTCTTTCTAGAGTACATTGTGAATCAGTCAATAGTTTTGAATATCATGACACCTGGAATTTGCACTGATGTGATACCAGGATATTTGATCATCTACTGAGGTATTGCCACACAGGTTTTTTTTGAGGTTTTTTTATCTATCATGAAGAAACAGGATTCTATGGGGTACTAACATAAGGTCAAATCACAAATCTTAAATTCTGTCTTTTTCAAAAAAGGTTTAGTAAACTGAGATATAAGTTTGGCTTGATTGTGTCCTAAACTATTTATTTGGTAATACACTGTTTTTCTGTAATGCTTGGTTTCCCTGGGTTCATGCTTCAGAATGGTCATCTTTTAGCATATCTTGAAATCCACATTTTAAAATGAGAATATACATGCTAAACCCCAAAACCTTGCACCACATATAAAATTACTTTAGATATCTTCCCCAGGTTTGGCTCTCATTACATATGAATATTCAGGGTTACATTTATGGTAATATATATTATTCTGCCTTTATGACAAGATTCACGTTCCTTCATCATTCAGCAACTCTCAAGTATTATGAAACATGAATGATAAGTGTGTAGTGTGTTTTCTCCAGGAAATGTTTTATGCCCCATGCAATACAGATGTTTTTGTCTAATCTTCCAGCATAATTTTTCCAGTTACTGCTTAATGATCTCATAAAATTTTCTATTGGGTTTAAGTAAGATCATTCCTGGGAGCTCAGAGACTTTTCAAACAATATCTTACAAGGCAAATTTTAACATGACATGATTCTGTCTCTCTACTTTACTCTCGTGAGACCCCACCTGTTTGGCTGTGGGGTTCTCGGCACAAAAAAGACATGGACATATTGGAGTGGGTCCAGAAGAAACCACAAAGATGATCAGAGGGATAAAGCTGCTCTCTAATGACAGGATGAGAGCTGGGGTTGTTCAGTCCGGAGAAAAGAAAGCTCTGGAGCGACCTAATTGAAGTCTTCAATTACTTAAAGGGAAGAGGGAGGCATGGGGTCAGAAGAAAATCCCTCTTTATCATAAGAATATGTTAAAAAGAGTCTCAGAAAAGAATTTTTAAAGGACTCAGAATAAAGTACAGACTCTCAACACTAGATTTTTTCTCACGTATATAAATCCTCAACAAAACTGTGCAACAGAAAGGGAGAAAACAGTTCAGCACAGACCTGAGTAGAATAAGAAGAGTTCACTATAAAACTGCATCATACTTTCAGATAATATGAGCTAACATGGCATCAATGATTTTGATGGGCCAGTATTTATTAATTCTGAGAAAGCAATCCAGAAAGACAATTTCTGTATGAGTGATATGTCTTCTTTTTAATTAGAGGAAGTGGTAGATTGTTAGTTATTGCCTATAGTCAGACAAGAAGAATGTTCAGACTTGAAGGAACCAAACTTATTTCTCCTCTTAGCTCTTTGAAGCAAACAAAAAACCAACCTCTCCTAGTGTAGAACACTATAAAAGTATATTCTGTTGTGTAAACAGCATTACAAGTGTTAAGAATGAATTTTATGTGAAAAAGCCACTCCTCTTGATTAAACAATCATGTTACATTAGTAGCACATCAGCAGCAGTTGCAAATTTTCAGGGTGTTGCCTTTTTGGTTTCCACAGTTGCTCGTTCCCCAGAAAAGATTACAATCCCTTTTCAATTCCTTTGCTATGTCACCTTACTATCGCCTGCATTTCCTGAAATGATTCACTGAAATAAATAAAAAAGATACAGTGTGTTTTACTCTTAAAATGGCTTGTCACACTCGTCTGGTTTAGAGCAAGACTACACAGCTGAATCAGCACACCTGAGGGTGTCATAAAATCTTGCAAGGGATGGGGAACAAAATAGCTTAAATTAGATCCTCCTCCAGTGTAACAGTAATGGGGAATGGAAGCCACAAAGTTGGACTATGTCACGGATTCCGTGTCTTTTACAGCTGTAAGAAAGCCATCAAATTGCTCTGCACATATCTCCTCCCCAGCTGAGTCAGCCCATACATCCTGGAGGTAGAAAGCAATATAAGGAAGTGGAATCTTCGCTGCTTTTGGTATGAATTTTTTCATAGGATTGCTGATCTTGAGTATATCCTGCAGTCTCAGTTTTTAGAGTGATCATACAACTCCTGTTCAGGCTTTATTCCCAGATCACAGAAATGTATTTCTAATACACTGTGCAGTAAAGATTTGCCATTTAGAAGTCATTGGTTTTCAAAATCAGACCTAATCCACTGGAAAGGTCATGTGTAATTGCATATACTGTATAGGTTTGTCAGTTTCCCTGTCAGGTAGTAATGGGAGCAGTCAGACACTCTTGAAAGACTGAGCCACTAGTACCCTATATTACTGGAAGGACAAATTGTGTAATCTATGTGTTTAATCAGTAATACAGCTGACAGATACATCTCTGTGTATATAATCTGCTTCAGGCTATGCTTAAGCGTCTTCTTCAGCCACTTCCTACAATACTCTTATCACAGTCAAAATATATTACCTGTAACATATAAAAATTTTTGGACATTGTACTCATTCTTTCAAGATAAAAAGGGAGGACAATCCTTAACAGCTTCAAACAGCTTGCCAAAATATCACCTAAAGCAGTGGGATTCAAATCTAATTATACATTTGACAGGCTTTAGAAACAAATGGAAATTGTCCCAAGTATGTTGACAAGTACAAGACAAGAAAGGAGAGCTGTCCTCAAATCATTAGCAGCCAGATTCATGAATTTCTTTCAGAAGATTAGATATCAGCAGGGCAAATGTTCACACCATATTTCTAAACCATTTAGACAACCTTGAAAATGAATTTTTGAAACTAAAATAAGACACAGTTCAATTAAATGCATGTCATGACTTTTTCAAATGATCATATGTTAAAGCAAATCTTACAGACATACAGTTCTGTTCTAGTCACCTAAACTTACACTTGAGAATTGCTGGTACCACTGTAAGAGATGACTTTAATATTAATCTGGTACATAAAAAGAAAAGCCACAATTGAGGCTTCTCACTGGAGAAATGTCTTATCATCCAATTATTTATCTAGTTTACCATATGATTTAAAGATTCTTAGGAGGCCTTACAGCTCATCTGCTGTAAAGTAAAATTTAAATATCTTAAAAAAGTAGGTCCCCACTTGTATTCATCGGTCATCACAGAACCACAGAATGGTTCAGTCTGGAAGGGGCCCCTGGAGGTTATCTGGTTCAAGCCTCTGCTTAAGCACAGCTACCTACAGCCACTTGTCAAGGATGGAGACTTTACAGTCTCCCTGGGAAATCTGTACCAGTGCTCAGTCACTCTCAGAGTGAAAAAAAATATTTTCCTCCAGTTTTCAGGTAGACCTTCCTGTGTTTCAGCGTATTCTCTCCTTCTTGTCCTGACACTGGGGGCCACTGGGCACTGAGAAGAGTCTAGTTCCATCTCCTTTCAAGTATTTATATACATTGATAAGATTCCTCCTAAGCCTTCTGATCTCTACGTGAAACCATCCCACCTCTGTCAGTCTTTCCCCACAGGAGAGGCATTGCAGACCCTTTATCACCTTTGTGGCACTCCACTGTACTCCTCCCAGTATGTTCATGTCTTTCTTGCCCCTAGGGAGCACAGAACTAGGAAAGTACTCCAGAAATGTGCTCTCCTCAGCTGAGTAGCAGGCAGGGTTCACCTCTCTCAACTTGCTGTCAGCGATTTGCCTAATGCAGCCCAGGATTTCCTCTCTCACAGGGTATTTCACTGGCTTATTTTTAACCTGGGGACCACCACGATGCCCAGGATCTTCTCTGCCAATCTGCTTTCCATCTGGATGGCCCCCAGCGTGTACTGGTACACCATGTTGTTCCTCTCCATGTTCAGGACTTCTCTTTGCTGATCTTCATGAGGTTCCTTTTAGACCCTTTTTCAAGGCTGTTGAGGTTCCTTTGGGTGGTAGCACAACTCTCTGGCATATCAACTTCTCCCAGTTTTGTGTCACCAGCAAAGTTGTTTATGCTACACTCTGTCCTATGATCCAGATCATTTAGGAAGATGTTAACCAGGACTAGACTCACTTTTGGAGTGCACTGCTAGAACTGGCTCCAGCTAGACTTTGTGTCCCTGATCATTACACTCTGGGGTTGACCATGCAGCCACTTTCAATCCACCTCTCTATCTGCTCATCCAGCCCAAACATCAACAGCTTCTTTGCAAGGATCTCATAGATGTCAGTGCTGAAACCTTACCTAAGTCTAGGTAGCCAATATTCATAGTTTTCCCTTTGTCTACCAAGACAGACAGTTAGTAAAAGAAAATTATCAAATTTGTCAAGCATGAGTTCTTCCTTTGGGAACTCATGCTGACTACATCTGATGATTTTTTTGTTTTTCATGTGCCTTTGTTGAGGGATATATTTAGTACAGGTATCTTGGTGTGCAAGCTGCAGTGTGAGCTGCAGGCTGAGCTCTGGATGGCAGGAAATGCTGGAAGCCTGAGATGAGGGTGAACTGGTGCCAACACTTTGTACAACAAAGAGCACAGGGACCTGTAGCACCAGAAAGGGCACTCAGAGACAAAGCAGAAGATGGTGATGCAGCAGCCCAGTAAAGTTTCCTTAACATCCCGAAAAATATTCCAGAATTAGCTCCTATATCACTTCCCCAGTAATTAAGGTGAGGCTGGTTGACACCATAATTCCTTGAGTCTTCTTTCTCTTTCTGAAGATGGGAGTGGCATTTGTTGTCCTTCAGTCTTCAGATACTTCTCTTAGTCACTATGATTTATCAGGGATTCTTGAAAGTGGCCCTAGAATGATATCTAGTAGCTTCTTCAGCACTTGCGGATTAATTCCATTAGGTCTCATGGATTTATGTATGTTAAATTTTCTGAAATATTCCCTGACCTGATTGTCTTGTGTCAAGAGTATCTCTTCCTTGCTTCATCCTTTGCTTCATCCTTTGCTCCTGATTTCTGGGACCTGGTATTATTGAAAGCTAATCTTGATAGTAAAGACTGAGGCAAAGAAAGCATTCAATACTTCAGAATTCAGGACTTTCTGGTCTTCATCATTCAAACAACAACCAAAAAATATACATAGAGAAAACCTGACTAATTTTTTCAATTAATTTTTTAGTACTTTGCTAGCTACCATTTACAAGGATCAAGTTTTTCTTCTTAATTTTCCTGGCTCCTACAAACTCAGTTTATAAATGTTATTTAAAATCATAATAAAAACAAACAAAAAAAGTAGTTTTTCAGCTTTATTTTTCCTAGAAAACAATTTATTTTATGGAATAATAAAGATTATGGGCTTTGTCAACTTACATGATTTAAGAATCTGAATGGCTACACTAAATTTTGAATTATCACAGCTTTGACTTATTTACTGGAAGATCTCTTCAAACCTTTGTTTCCACTTCTGTATTGCCATGTAATATTTTCTCTCTAGAAGACAATGTCTTTGCAGCTTTGTCCTGAAGTGTTCTTAACTTCTCTGCCAGACTTAATTTGCAATATTTCTTTCCAGAAGAACGGTATGTTCCGTGAGTCATTTAAGAGCCTGTACTTCTATATTTACACTAATACAGGGAGGGCATTGAAAAGCTTATCTTTCTTTCACACCTATAAGCCAGAATCTCTGACAAGTGAGGAAAATCCAAGGAAAAGATTTTTAAGAGATGCTCAAGTAAATAGCGACCTATTTTCAATATTTTTGTTTCCATATACATTGAAAGGTTTCCGGAAAACTTATTGAGGTCAATAAGAGTTTCTGATACTGTTTTGGTTTCTAAAGCTGATTCCATGAAGAGGAGAGATTATTTATTATAAACATAGTCTGTTCTCTTTAATCTTCTTCATTTAAAAAAAAAAAAGTTGTAAACATTTTTCTTTTGCATGTAGCATAAAAAAAAATAATGATAGGCAGTTTCTTCAGAAATACTTAACTGTGTCACTCTGTAAACTCCAACTTTCATAGAAATTTCTGTTTCTAAGATTAGACCCATGGTTGTTGAATACTTCAGTTTTACGTTAGCATTTATTTTGTCTTTAACAAAATTACAGAACTGAAGTACCATTCTAATAGCATTTCAACCCAAAGAGCCATATCATGCTTCACATCGTTTCATCATTTTCTCCAAAGAACAAATTATGTCAGTTCATTCCTCCTCTACATCCCTTGTTTTCTGTGTCTTGGAGATTGATACATTCTTCAGTCCAAATATTCCTATCCATAAACTCAGAAATGCTTATTTTTACATCATCTGAGGTTTCTTCCTGTTCAGTATTGGTCAGAGCCAGGATTGATGCTCTCAGTTATACAGTGTTTAATCAGCTCAGAATATCCAAGAAATTATCCCTATTTCAGATAACCAAGCATTGCAGCCATTCTTCTGTGTGTGTTAATAGGTATATTACAAATTTTTTCGATACTGTCAAGATTTATGAATTATCAAAAATGAAGCATCAATTAATACACAGTGAAAAAATTAGCACTTTGATAAATTTTCATTCAGAACTGAAATTGTGAAACCCACAGAATATATTCGAGTGGCCAGCATGAAAGGGAGATATGACAAGTCAAATGTAGAAAAATGTGAAAAAATATTCCTTTAACAGAATTCTTGTTCTGGTCTCATAACAGGATTCTAGATGAAGTGCACATCACATTTTCTGATTTTCACATTTTCACATTTTCAAAGATAATGTAATAGCTTTGACAATCTTTTAATTCACTGTTGAATCCTTCTAGATCTAAGCAAGGAAATGGACACCATATTTCAATTAAGAATTTGTCTATCATTTTGGAAGGAGTATGTTCTCTATTCAAAATAAAGCCCCTGGATCCCCATATACTTGTTTTATAGTCATCCTGGTGTATCCACTCTGGTTGATTTAATATATCTGGAGATCAGTCTGTAGAGAAGCTGAGAAAACTTCTAAAGCTTAAAAAATGAGTCAGCATTCAGACCATGCATCTCTGATTGTTTGTATCGTAGGCTGAGTAATTAGGATTGAGCTGTATGTAAGTAATGTGTGCTGATTATTGTTAGCTGACCAGTGAAATGTGAAGGACAACCTAGAAGTTGGCAACTACGATTAAAACTGATTAGTTTGATTCCTGCAAAGAATAAAAAACAGACTAGTTTTCTGTCTTCAGGCAGTTTGTGCTGAACTCATGTATAAGCATAAGAGTTTGTGTGCATAAGTAAATAGAAAGGATGGTGACCATAATTATGGTTCAGTTATTCCTTGACTGACTATATACATCCTTCTCACATACACACACATTCACACTGTATTCTTGCTTTTTTTCCTAAGCTATTCACAACTATTCTGAATGCACATTTACTAAAATAATCACATTGAGGAAATTTTAAATATTCACACTTTTGTTTCTTGTCAGACAACATAGGGTATGAGAGAAATGACTGGACTTAGAACCTTTTCTTAAAAGAATAATCACTTTTATAGATTATAAATAGCTTTCGGGACATGGAAAGAAAAAAAAAACAAAAACAATAGAAAGATTTTTTTTTTTTTCACAGGAAAGCTGCAGTCAGTGAAAAAGAGACTATCCCAGTTTTGGAGTTTTTAACCCAATAAAATACAGGACTATGGTTTCACTAAGGAATATTTGTAGTTGCTTTCTCATGAAGGTACTGAACTAAGCAAAGGCAAAAAAAAAAAAAGGGGGGGTGAAAAAGAATGTGCAGATATTCCTGCAAAGGAATTTGTACAAATCTGGAAAATTATGGGAAAATTGGCTTGAGAGTTGCTCTTTAAGAGAGACAAACAATGGATACTTTTTGTCTACTTTTAAAAACAATCCATTTGATTTACATTTTAAGAAAGAAATCTTGTTTTCTATCTACTAGTCTCCCAAATTTGGTTTTTAATAATAAATTTTCTCTCAGTTCAGGAAAAAAGTAGGGAAATGCTCTGAGATGTAAGTGCTTTTTAGTACCAGAATAAGACTTACCCCACATTTAAAGTACAGTTTGTAAATGAAAGCAAAATAGAAAGGAGGCATTTTAATGGTGGTGATTTTAATCTAGTGTGAGGTGATGATTGTGCCTAATGATGACTCAAAAAGAGTTGTGTAAACTAAAAGCAAGAAAGAGTGAAACTTGAAAGCTATGTCCAGATTGTTAGCAATATGACAATCATAAATCATGCAGTCAACAAGACAGCAAGAAGGAAAAAAATTCTGATAATTACTGTATTTCTTCTGGCAAAGAACTGCTTTTGATGAAAAAGGTAAATCACATTCTCTCACTTTTATCACGAGAGAAGATGAGAAAGTACTAACTTAGAAGAGAGAAAATTCCAGGATATCTAAGGACTGATTATTTATAGTCTGCCTTGGAATCAGACTATTAATTTGTACCAATGTGTCTGGTAAAGATATCCAAGCACAAATAACAGGAAATATAAATAGTATGCTTGGTAAAGATTTATCTTCTCAAAGGAATTGAGATTAATAAGTCATAGAACTTAAAACTAATTTCAAAGAAGTGTTCAATTTATAAAAAATTAGGTATGAAGCTTATAACTTTCTCAAAATAGATACCTTTATCTCTCTGTTGTTAAAGAATATGTCAATTTCTACATCTGAGCTACTGGTGACATGTTCATCAAAGTATGTCTGAATACATCTACATCACTGTTTATCTCATGGTTTTCTATGGCATCTCCCACCCAACAAGGAAATTTTGAAATAACCTTGTGATTTGCTGTTTCAAAATAATCCTCATACTCTGAATATTGCCTGATATTCCTAGGAAACATCTAGACTTTCTATATTAAATAATTTTCTTTATTTTTTCCACGTAATTTCATATTCCTCTCACTAAACTATAAACCACTGAAGAACAAAGTAAGTTATGGTAAAAGCTGTAATCTTAAAATTCATGGCACTAAAATCATATTTTAAAATTCTCAGACTAAGTCTATTCCTGCATTAAAAAATTGGTTTTATATTTCCTTTTGCTCAAGATAAAATTATGCACTAATATGTATTCAATTAAATAAGCAAGGCATTAAGTGCTTCTCTAGTTACAAAATGGCTCACCTTTGAAATCACTTACTGAAGAGCATATAAAATGGAAATAATAATAAGGCATGTTTGTTATCAATCCACAAACTAATTTTCCTGCTGTGCTGAATTCTAGATATGATATCATTGATGAACCTGATTAAAATACTGATTATGCATCAATAATAAAAGTAAAAATTAATTATGTTAACAATCTAACATCAAATATTAAATTTCATTATAATTCTCATCAGAACATCCTTTATGTTACTTAAAGAAGTTTGTTCTCAGAATAAAAAGTTACAAGAGATAAGAGAGCTGAATATTCTCTTACAGAACAGTTCTTCATTAGACTTGGGAATATATTAAAGTTTCTGAGTTGTAATGGTAAGTTTTCTATAAATGTTTGCTTTCTGTGAGCCCTCCATATTTTCATTCAAAATACACTGTATGAAAATTGCAGATCACACTGACAGCTGATTACTTACAGAGACATTGGTGACATTCTGAATTATAGACCTTTGTGGATAAAAAGCATCCAGAACAAAGAGAAAAAAAGGAATAGATTATATGGTAAGTCCAGCATAGTGAATTATATTCTGTTATGTCAGTTATAGAAATAGAAGAACTTAATTTGGTTTTAATCCAAGTTTTCATTTTGAAACTACTATAAAATCTTTAAAAATCATAAGACTTTGTATCTATCTAAAAAGTCAGATTAAATCAAGAGATTGATATAGTTCCATAGCCTCTTTCTATAGCAGTAGATGCTTAGAAATAGATTAAAATAAAGTGGAAATCTCTGAAGGGAGCTGACTTCATAAATGACCACTGGTTTTAAGTTACCTGTGACTTAGAGATTCCTAAAGCCAGATTTTGTTTATTCTATTTTGAATACTTCTGTAATTTCAGAATGGATTGTTGAGTCACTATTTAAATCCATTTATAGACATTTATAATTATACTGTAATAGTGTCATATTTGGGACTGTTACCAATAGCCTGGATTTAGTCTGAAAGCTGACTCTTTTTTTTGTTCTTTGCTATCTTAAACTATTACTTTCTAATCCAAGAAAAGATTTTTTTCACATCCACTTGTTGTTTCTACCCCCATGCAAAGCACTTATCCGCTTCTGCTGTTTGCAGTACTATTTTGTAGTGTACTATTTTGTTTGTGTACTATTGCTTCTGCCAGTTGCTTAGAAGGCAGCCCATTAATTTTGATTTTCTCCTTTGCTCATAAAGGGTCCCAGGCAGGGAATCTAGGTCATGCTCTTTGCTGGAGCTGGGCTGGGCTGGTTGCAGCTCTTGCCTCTGGGCCAGGTGCCTCCCCTGCCTGAGCCTGAGCTGTGCCTGTGCACCCAAGGGAAGGATGAATTGCCCAGCAAACAAGAGCCCATGGGGAGGCTGTGGGAACCTCTTCACTCTTAGCTGGGAACATCCAGACAGCAGCTGCCTGGGGTAAAAAAATGCACAAAATAAATCCAAGCAAGCTCAGGACAGAAGGCTTCTCTCCCAGCCTGCCAAATTTCATACTCCTCCTTCCAAAGACCTCAGGATGGTGTTGTCATCCTTTCAGGAGCTGAGCCTGTCAATTTAAGGATGTCCTGGGATATTTGAGAAATGTGCCCAGTCCCCTGGAAAAGAGCTAGATGCCAGGAAGGGCCAAGGGATTGCATAGCAGGTTTAAATCTGTCATTAATAAGTCTTTCATCTGTATTAATTACATAGTTTATATAACTGGAGTGTTAAAACACTAACAATACTGCCAATAGTTTCCTAGACTCATATATGTGCTGGGTTTCCTTTTGCTTATGACAAGATTTTGAAGGTGGGAAGCACAGAGATCAGACCTGTGACCTTTTGAAAATCTCACACTGCATATCAAACATTTAATTTCTCTGATACCTAGCCTGCTTAAAGACATAGCTCTGCTTCACATAAACAGCCAAGCAATTTCATATTTGAATTTGCCTGAAATGTGATAAATAGTAGAGTTAGGACAGATATTGATCTTTCATATTCTTTTCTTCTAGGCTAAATAATTTAAAATAAGATTGTGGAATCAGTGTTCATAAGACTTAAATCTTTTATAGTAGTCCTATAGGAAGAGGCAGGGTTTCAAAGCTACACACAAAGAAAAATCCAAAAATGAAAAAAAACATATTGCAAACTTAAAAGTTGCCATTACACCTTGGTCAGACATATTTTACTCCTCAGTATCTTCCACTGCTCTTCTGAAACATGTACTTCAAATACATTTCATGGAAACCTTCTTTCAGAAGGAGGGTGTGTTGGAAAAAATGAAAAAATACCCCAGAAATAGATGATGAGACATAGCACAGTGGTAGAAATAGATTATTATGATCTGTTCATATCACAGTACTTTAGGAAAAATGCATATAGACAGTTTGAGTGGAAGCAATAGTGACTTGATGTAGGTAGATGGATGGAGGGATGAATGCGAATTCTCCAGAGACATATCTGTAGCATTCTTATTGGTTACTGCATAAGCTTGATGATGTTAAAAAGTAAAGTATAGCTAATTTTAGGGAGATTAATAATCCCTCTTAAATCAATAGAATCAATATTCTGTCTGAGGTTCTATGTGCATTTCCTCATAATATAGGGATCAAATGAGTAATTAATAATCTCATTTCTGTTATGCCTTTGAGTGAAATTCTTATGTCAATGTATTAACTTTTTTTTTTTTTTATTTAAACTTGGCTAAATATGCTGGGACTTATGGTTTACCTTTGTTGCTAAAATCACCAGGGTTTTTTCCTCTTTAAAAATCAGATCTGGCTGGAGGTCTGAAAACATATTACTAACTGTAATACTAAATTGAAACAAACAAGGATTGTTGCACAATGAGATGCAACACTATATAAAGATCAGAGCTGAGAACTTTATTAAACAAGGCTATGTTCAGAGACCTTTTCATGGCAAGAGAAGTAATGCAAAATGGGTCTATTATCAGATTTTGATTTTTGCGATTCACAGCCAACTGTGGGTTTTCAGTGAATTTTAGTTGCTTGGTTGGGAGGGTTAATTATTTTTATGTAAATTTTTTAGAAATAATTAATAAATAGCAAAATTTCCATGTACTCTTTGCTTCTTAAGATCGCACCAATAAAGCCTTTCTAAAGGACAAACACCTATAAACAGATAGAGGTGAAAGGTCCAAAACTCCCTTCAGCTTTCTCTGATCCTTCCCTGCACTGCCCTCCATTATCTCCATTACAGTGATTGCTGCACTCAAACTGCAGTTCTGGGGAGAGACAGTTTGCAATATCCTGCTGATATGAATGGCAGTATTCCCATTCCATTCATTTCACTGAAGATCAAATTGTTAGATACAAGTGAAAACTGTTATTTCTCAACATTTTAAGTGTCTCTTTCCTGTAGTGTATAGCTCTATGTCATAGGAATTTTTGAGCATCGCTTCATTCTCTGGAGAGAAACTATTTTAAAGACCAATACAACTCATATCACTTGTGAGTTACCAAAAGTGTTGTAATGTTTTTATAGGTATGTCTGCCTATCAAGATTGCACAAACATCGTGTTTGCTAATTAGTACCTGTAATTGCTATTCCACTCATAAAGAAGAAAAGAAAGTTTAAAGCAAATAGGTGTATCAATCAGGCTGTGTTATTACTAGATCAGGATTTTGCTAATGCTAATGACATATTTCTATGTATCCGTTACTTCTTTAATAAGTAATACAGAAAGTAAATGGCAGCTGAGTAGCCTGTTGAGAACAATTAACTCAAAGCAGATGGCACTACAAATACAATTCTAAAAGGGTCTTTTCTTGTTTGGAATTTTCACCTTCCTAGTTGATTTAATGATTCCTGGTTGAATTAAGGTCTTCATTGATAAATTTAATATGTTCCTGACATTTGATTAAGCAAACTTCATACCAAGACTATATTAAAATTTAATATCTTTCAGAACTGAACAGCAGTTTATACTGGATGTTTTCTTCCCAAGTCTAGTGTTTTGTATCATATGAAGTGACTGATAGCTCAGCAGCTACAAATCCTGAGAGAGCAGCACAAAAGCAAAGATCTGAAATAATAACAGCTTTGAAACATTAACACTAAGGGTCAATAGTGTAATCTCCAAATAGGTCAGTTATTTTACAAAGATTTTAAGAAATATGAGAAGCAACTTCATTGAGCTGGGTATACAATCCACTGATATATATATTTTTAAGCACTTGAATTTTCTAAGTGCTGATCTTTTAAGGAACACCATGCATAAATGGAGACTGATTGACCTTCTTGGCATAGGGCATAGGCTTCAGTGGCATTGGTTTTAGAGATTTCATGCAAATTTGAGTTGTATGTATGTAAAGACATCAGTGAAAAATATCTCGTAGTATAACTGAGGCTGTAGAGATCAACCAGTGTCAAAGATGTGTCCATCAAGTAAGCACTACACTTAAAGGGATTTGACCGTCCTCAAGCTGTTTGTAGATCTATTTCCAACATCCATTCTGGTGTTACAGTAAGCAATGATTCTTGCTGCTCCTTTAGAGAGTGCTCAAAACAGATTTCATCAGAAGAATATATATGGGGGCTTTAAGTATCATTTGCATACAGAGTATTTTAGGCATGCAGAATGGTTGACAGGAAGATTTGCAAAGTTATTAAGTACAGTCTTGGGACTGTCATTTTTAGGTTTTTTTAGCAGTAAATGTTCCTTCTGGCTTATAAAATATATTTCTTCAAAGTAAAAAGTAATACATATATATACAGAAGCCTATAGAAGTTTGAAATATGTTTTATTGTATTAATGTTCAAAAAAAAAGAAAAATTAAAAAAGCTGATGACACGACTTTGAAAAAAACCAACAAAGAGAAGACAGCACTGTATCAAGATGTAAAAAATTGAAACTATACTGTTGGTTCCTTTAAAGAGTTGGTTTTGGGTTTTCTGATGATTTCACTGTGATTTTCAGATGATTTTCTGTGCCCTTCAGAATCTAAATACATACAATTTCAGGGTTTTGCACCCTACTACTTTAGGGTTAACATTAGCCATGCCGATCAACACCTAATCATAATTAAGCTTATTTTGAAACAGATTCACAGAATTCACTATTAAAGTTCATATAAAAATATAAACATGGCAATTTTAAAGGCATGGAGTATTTTCATGTAAAAGGCAGAAAATTGTAATCATAAAACAAATAATGTTTTGAACCATATATATTTGTAAAGCTGTGTTATTCTAAGATCCTTAATAGCTGTGTTACTCTTCAGACAGTATATCTGTCTCAGTCTTACCACACTCGAGGCTATGCCTCAATGGTAGGATATTTTCTGTAACGTTTTTTAGTCTTATAATCCACATTATCAACAAAATATATTGTGTAGATTTCATGTTTGTCTTTATTATCTAAGATGCAGAAACTCCTAGAGTTTAGAAATTATTATTTTTAAAGGTTTAGAAATACATAACTAATTTCAAGGCAGCCAGAATTACATGAGAAAGAGGAAAAAAAAACCAAAAAAAAAGAGAACCAAAAAAACAGCACACTTAGTGAGGTATAGCTGTACCTTGAAGGCTGGTAACTTAGGAACGCAGGTGTGTGTTAATAGTACAATTAGATAATAACGACCAATTCATCCAAGGAGAGCGATTTCACCACAGTTGCCTCAGCAGCAGGACATCTTGTCTCTCCCCTGGCTGACAGGTGCTATCCACTTTATCAGCTACAAAGAACCACTGAATTTTGCCCCCTGCAAGCATTTCATCAGAGCCACGCCACCCTCCATCCTATCCCCCAAAACAGGAGCTTACATTTGCACATTGTGGGTGGGGAAAATCATCATGGAATTGGTCTCAAGTGTGCCAACCTTATTCCAGCCAGGGAGCAACAACTCTAAGCTATAATCTTTGTACTTGTGTTAGGATGTGAATATAATCTCTCAGCTTCCTCTAATTTTGCTCTCAGATACCTTTCCACAGATAGGTGGCCAGAAACATGATGATAAACTTTTATAGATATTTTAAAATGTGCACATTTAAAAAATCTTGATAAATGTGTTAGAAACCAGTTGTAAAGAAGAATGTGATGCTTTTCCATCAGGGTTTTTAGCACTTTAAAATTTATTGTTACTGATAAAAGACATTAAAAAATATTTTGTTGTCAGTGAAAAAATCAGCTAAATAGAAATTGCCAATAGGATTTACTAATCATTTAACTAATGAATTCTAATTCATTTATATGTATGTATATATGTATGCATACCAGAGTTTCAAATAAACATAAATATGTAGTATTATAGAAGGGGTACTGTGGGTTTGTAAAATATTTGGAGGCATAAAGTCTCTTTATATGGGACACCCACATGTGCACTTGGCTACCTGGCCTCGGAAAAGCAGCTTCCTATCTCTAGAAGTCTCTTCTTAAATCTCTCCTTTGACAAATCTGTCTGAGCTATAACATCTGCAGTAAATACTGGCTCTAATCTGACAGTTCAGCCTCTCCTTTCAGACCTTGTTTAAAACAGAAGCATCTCCTGTAGCATCCAATCCAGGATGTAACCCTTGGTAGAATATATTGAGTATGCATGTCTATCAGATCAGCCTATTGATCCTACAGGGAAATGGATCTGGAAAAGAGTTGCAGGTTAAAATACTTAAATTCATGGTCTCACTTTGCACTTCTGGCTGAAAAGATATAGCCAAGAATGCTAAGAAGTGGGGGTTTTTTGATATATAGATATTTTGGGAACACAAAATAATGACAGAGCAAATAATTTACAGATACATTTTAAGAGGAGAAAAATGTTTAAGTGATGGTTTTAACTTTTTCTAGCACTTCAATTTTACATATATTTGTTGTAAGAGAATGGAATAAAACCTTTCACTTTGAATGAGTAAGGAAATAATAGATTTACAGTTTCAGCACTGTTCTTGAATTTTTGCTAGAATAGTTGGTGAGACATCAATTTTACAACCATTCTAAAGTAAACATGCAAACATAATTCTTCTAGACAAACCTAATGTACCTCACTTTTTATAACCTTCAAATGATCGAATAACAGTACAAAGGTATATTTGATTAATTTATAATAAAAATATTCCCCAGACCAAGTTTGTCTTTTTCATTCTTGAACATTTTTGAAACAGCTCTATAAAGACTAGGAGCCAATATTTTCATTTATTTTGTGGTTTTGTAGGCATATAGGTTTCCTCATTAATATACAGTATACCTATATTTTTATTCATTCAATATATTTTACTAATGTAATAAATTTATTAAAATACTTACATTTATATCTTATACATGTTAAATTTTTTTGTTAAAATTATTAAAAATAAACATATTTTAAAATTACAAATCGAAATCTAGACACCCACAAAAATCCAAAATAATTTTCACTAAATTTTCACCAGCTTTCACCTTCAGTACATTTTCAATGGGATCATTTCCTTTAGAGCTTGTGGTGCTATTTAAAACCAGTGTTCATTATTTAATTTATTTTTGAGAGATGAATTTATTTTTTCCTTTAGCTTTTAAGAAAATAAAGACATATTGCCATTCATCTTTAGATATATTAAAGTATATTATCTAATAAAAAATGAGGGTCTTTTTTGTTATTCCCTCAAAACGCACTTTGCCACTTCTTCTGTTTTAATATAACTTGATTAAATGTCAAAAACACCATGGTCTTTACTTCTGCTACCAACTTTTGCTTTGATCACATCAAAGCATTATAATCCTACCTAGATGATATGGGATATTTTTATCATGTCTAATATTTTAAATTTTCCACTGCATTCTGGTCAGATCTCTTCTAATCTCAGTTAAGCAAATATCATATTTGAATTAACTCAAAACAGTTCCTATAACAAGTCTGGGTATTTGACTAAAGTGCTGTGTCTTGCTGAATCATCATGTCTGTAAGTATTTCTGGATTAAGCCTAAACTATCTGACCACTTTACAAAATGCAGGAAGGTTCTCTCTCAAACTGAAAGATAAATATTTCTCTACCAGCTACTATACCCTTGGGGAAGGAATTTCTATTATAGTATTCAAACTCTGTGAATGTCCTTCAAATGTCAGTTAAATGACTCCCATAGAACAAGAGTTACTTATAATAACAAATTATTGCTACTTTAAAAATTTTGTATATTTCTCATTCTATTTCACTTTTCATAAAAATATTAAGGAAAAATTATCATCTGTCATTATATGAAGTCCATAATAACAGCAAAATATTTGAGGGAAAGAAAAGATGAACGACAGATGCAAGGCTATATTTAATTCCACAGAGTAAGAGCATTAACCATTTTGAAACAGATGATCCCTAAGAATGGAAGGGTTATCTTTGCTACTCATATTCACTACATGGATTCTTTGTAAAAGAGACAAAATGTATTAATAACACTGGTTGTGTTAACAGTTTAGTTCTGAAGTCCATGACATTTTGTTAGAAACTTCTTGGCACAGTAGTTCTAGGTAGCTGATACTTTTTCAGTGTTACAAAGAACAGAAATGGATTCAGGTGCAAAACCATAATTCTTACAAGAACTCATGTTGTATGGCAATTATGTAAATTTTAGGCAAAGACAGAAGTCACCATACAGTTTTTAGAAGCAAATGGAAATATTATAATAACTTAGACTACAAGATGTAAAGAGACAGCTTGCTGGAATATATCCACTGCTGAATCACCATCAAACACTATCAAAGTGCAGAAACAGGATTTGTCAAGGAATTATCAGCCTAAAGTAGCAACAAATCTGTATGTTGTCTGCATAACAATAATATTTAAGGGCATTTTAGGTATTAATGTCAATCAGTGTAACCACAGATAGAAAGAAAGAGTCTTAGAAGTAAAAATTTAAGGTGGGTTTTAGGAGGAAATAAGACAAATCCTTTTAGTCATAATCAGTAGGATTTGTGTGCTTATCTTCTGTACTTTTTATATTGAACTAATTTGTTTTGTAATACAAAAAAAGCTGGCATAGCAGAGATGTACCAACAGCTGCAGACCTACTGCACAGGCAGAAATTATATTTAAACAGAAAATAATTATAGTCTGGGCCTTGTGCCTCTATGGAATCAAATGAAACTATATAAACAGAGTGTATCCTAAACTCCTGAAATACTTGTAGTGGCTTTACACTACACATATGTAGCGTGATTAACACACACATATATATGTATATATATATATAAATATATATACACACATATTTATTTTATTAGAGCATGCACAGTGGTTACTCATCCTGAAATTTCATAGATCTGCTACAAAAGAAAAATGACTGTTCAGCTTGTCAGAAATACTGTCCGTAGTGTCTGTGATGTGTTGCAGTGTCAACAGCTCATTCTTGAAAATATTTTGGTCCTGTTGATTGTCTAATTGCTGTAGATCAATGTGGAGGAGGCCCAGTCCTCTGACAGGCATCCTCCATAGGGATCAATAGATCAATCCCCTAAGATAAAACTACCTAGTCATTGTGACTAGGTTTTGGACCCCTTCCTGCCTCAGGACCCCATGTTATCTCCCTGTTAACCATTGGTCACCCCATGTTATCTCCCTGTTAACTATTATCCCCATCTCAGACCATTGGTCCCCTTCCCAATCCTCCCCTTCCCTATAGAAACCCCAGCTTTTACCCAGTTTGGGGTTAGACCATCACTGGCCCCCTTCTCTGAAGCCTGCATTAAAGACTCTGAGGAACTCTATGTGATCTTCCCATCTCTTGTCTGCGTCGGCAGGGTAACCCCTGAACGGAGCTGGCTGGTCTGAACAGAGCTGATCACAGAGCAGAAATCACTGCTAAAAGAGCTGATCACTTAAGACCTTTGCCTCTGCTCCAAGGGTTACCCCTGGCTAGAGGCTGCCTGCAGAACCCTGGACAGCAGCTCTGTCCCCTGGGACAACCTGACTATCTGGGCTGGTTGCCAGCAGAAGCTGGGGTCAGACAGGCTGATCAACCCATCAACATTTTTTGTTGATAAGAACATGATTTCTCCTGAACTTTCAGTGTGAGGAGGGTAATATCTGTTCCAGTGTGGTCTTCCATGGGCTGCAGAAGTCAACCTGTGTAACCCTGGTACTCCCTATAGACTGCAGGGGAATCTCTGCTCTGAAAACTGGATCACCTCCTTTCCCTCCTTTCCCACTGATCTTGGTGTCTGTAAGGCTGTTTCTCTCACACGTTACCAGTCTTCTCTCACAATTGTGCTTGTGCAGTGTTTATTTATTTTTCTTAAATAAATTATCACAGAGGCACTAGAAACATCTCAAATGTGCTCAGCTTTTGCAAGAGGCAGGTCCATCTTGGGGCTGGCTGGAGCTGGTTGTGTCTGATATGGGGACAGCTTCTGGTGTTTTCTTATAGTAGCCATTTCTGCATGTTCCCCCTTAACACACACACACACACACACACACACACACACACCTCACTACAAAAACCTTGCCATACAAGCACAAAACACATTATTAATGAATTTCTTTGCTCCAGAGAGCTGAGCTTATAAGTAGGGATATAGGATATAAGTGGTGAGTTGGGAAATGATAGTTCCATGTTAAATGACAAGCATGAAATGCAGAGATAGAGCCTCTCTTAGCAGTTACAGTGCCAAAAAGAGAGAGTAGGGGCTGCTGATCTTCCCATGACAGCAAATAACAGTATTTTCTACTTTCTCTCTTATCAGCCTACTACATGGGATATTGTTCCTTCACTAGAGTCAAATGGTTTTATGGATTAAGCTGAGAAGTGGACAGAACTTCAATAACAAATCATTCCCAAACAGTAATTTCTCTTTTTCATTATCAGTGGCATACACTTGACTGACAGCATCCATCTCAGCACAAATGTGTTCTCAGAGCTTCTGCACTCTTCTCAGTACAATTCATGCACCCAACCTCTAAAGAATGAGGCAATGTGAGGACAGGAATCTTATTTGGTTCCTGATTTTATTGAGCAGTTTTTCTGCCATAACCAAAAATTTTGTACCAGGATCATTCACAGTCTTGTCTGTCAAACACCTTCAGTTGTAAATAGTACACCTCTTGCTTGCTTCAGCTTTAGATATTAATTCAGTTCACTGCTATGTTCCATTCCTAATAGATATATTTTGGTTCTTTTTAGTTCAGTGAGTGCTTGATAGTACTAATTTCTATTAACATTTAGCTTTTATTCGGATTATTTAGTATTGTTAGTTAAACTCACTAAGACACCTGTACTGCTCTCATGTTGTTTTCAATGCCATGCAAAATTTTACATTTTTGTTCAGTGGGGTTCTTCCACCCACTTTATATAGTGAGTATGATGTCATGGTCTGGAATAGTTACTCTGGTTAGCTTGGACCACCTGTCCTGGTTGTGTCTATTCCCAACCTCCCATGTCCTCCAACTCCCTTGAGAGTGTGGCTGTACAACAAGCAGAAAAGGCATCTGTGTAAGCCCTGCTCAGCAATAACATAAACATCTCTGTCATCAATTCTGTCTTCAGCAAAAATCCAAAACACATCTCCATACTAATTACTAGGAAGAAATTTAATTCTACTCCAGCCAAAAGCAGCACATTCCATCCCTTATTCTGTACCACTTACATCCTGCTCAGGTCCCACAGCATTCAGTACATCACTGCCCACCACCTCTCTTCCTCCTCCGTAATATAATACTCAGACATTGTTTCCCGCTTGAGTTCATTTAGTCAACAACTTTGGGCTTCATCTCTTATGGTGGTCACAAGGGACAAGAGAGGCGGTGTGTGATGTGGAGTTACTGGACACCAAAGCCAGCTCAGGCCAGGTCACTGCTCACTGAAACTGCTTCTTGTAAGTCTTCCCGTGTTGGTTCAGATGGTTCCTGATCTATTAAGTCCTGTAATAATCAACTCAAATGGCTTATAAAAATTTATATATAAATCCATCACAATCTCCACTGATTGTCTTTTGGCCCTGGTTTTAGGGTTTAACATTGCAATAAACTCCTCCCTTTGTCCCCAGCTTGGTTGCAATAAGGGGCTCCTGTTACAGAGTAAGTTCACCATCAGTATAGTCCACATCATAGTCCTCCATGGGCTGCAGGGGCCCAGCTGCACCAACATGGTCTTCACTGCGGGCTGCAAGTGAATCTTGGCTTCTCCTGCTCCAGCATGGGGTCCCACCTGCAGGAGATAATCCTCTTTGCACTTGTCCATTATGGGTCCTTCTCATGAGCTGCAGTTCTTCACAAGGCTCTCCTGTGTGGGACCTCTGTGAGGTCACAAGTCCTGCCAGCAAGGACTTAAAAGGAGCAAGAACTTTAACCCAGGTAGTTGTTCTAAGGGAACCACAGTCCCAGTAGGAAAGGGGAGGTGGGAACCAGCCCCTTAACAGCCCTGAGACAGTTGTTTCCCAGGAAAAGCCAAAGGGTGCATCAGCATCCCGGCAAGTGGCTGTTTACTGGGAAGAGGACCCAACCCTGGCCAGGCAGGAGGTGGAATAAGGAGGAAACAACTCTAAACACAGGGAAAGATGGGGCTCCAGGTGCTCATCCCGGCAAGCTCCCTGCGGCAATCCTGCTCTGTCACAGGAATCTCACAAGGTCACATCCTCCTTCAGGCACTCACCTGCTCTGGTATGGGATTGTTTAATACGTGACAGTGCCTTCAACTCCAGTTCTGAAGTTCCAGCTTGTCCAGTACAGCAGCACAGAAACAACAGCAGTACCCTGGCCACCTGCCAGCCCAGGCACATAGCCAGTGGCTGTTATCACAGCGTTCTCAGGCACAAATCAGTAAGGTGATAAGCAGTACAGCACTACAGCAAGCAGCAAAAGCAAAAAAGCAGCCTATAACAAGTGACTGTAATACAGACCCAGGAAAGTGAGCCCCATGGCAAGCCAAGACCCCTGCTGATTACTAGCTGAACTGCACTAGCAGATATTCGAATCTAGTACATCCAAATTCAATTGGGTACATCCCAGTCAGATCTGTCTTTGTCTCAAATACTGTGAGGCAAAAATTGGGTGACAAAAAGGACTGTTGTGGTTTAACTTCAGCCAGCAACCAAGCCCCACACGGCCACTCATTCACTTTCTCCCAGCAGGATCAGAGAAACAGAAAGATAAAGCATGGAAAATTCATGGATCTAGATAAAGGGAAAGCAAAAGTCATGTACACAAGCAAAGCAAAGCCAAAGAATTAGTTCACTGTTTCTCATGGGCAGGTAGGTATTCAGCCATCTCCAGGAGGAGAGGGCCCCATCTCAGTAATGGTGATTGGGAAGAAAAACTCCAGTACTCCATTACCTGGGTGTGGCAGTGTGGAAAGCAGAGAAGGTCTTTGCTCTGTATAAGCCCTGCTCAACAATCACAAAAACATCACTATATACTACCAACCCTGTGTTCAGCACAAAATCAAAATACAGCCCCATACCAGCCGCTGTGAAGAAAATTAATTTTATCTCAACCAAACCCAGAACAAGGTGTAAACAAATCACAGGAGAAAATTAAATCTCTACCCAAAGAAATGTCTATGAGAATCCACTTATATCTTTAAAGGTCTATACTTTGTTCTTGACAGAATTCAAGCCTGGCAAAAATCAGTAATAATCTTTGTTTTTTGTTCCTCTCTTTCTCTAGATTCAGAAATGAAGTTTTTTTACAGATCTCACAACCTAAAGGGTTACCTAGCCTGCCAGTGATAAAAATCATATATGTGGGTTCATAGGAATCCAGAAAACAAAAGTACACAGAAATTTTTTTTTTCTGAATTTCCCTACTTGATTAGACATGATCAGAAATATAAAAAAATTCACCACTGGCAAGTATATATATATATTATTAATAAAGCAAATATAGCTATATACATACATTCAGCTATTTTATTATCAGCAATAAATAGTGTGGCAGTAATCAATAACAGCAACAATCAACAGTATCACAGCAATAATAGCAGGAATAGAAAACTGCAGCAACAATTTATAAAATTACAGGTTACTACAAACTTATCAGTAGAAAAGTGACTTACCAATAATGTAACAGCAAGTACAATAGTTTAATTATATGAATATATGTGATAGCAAAGTGCACTAAACAGATTTCAGAAGGTGACCAAACCCAGAGGGGACTCAGCTGCCCCAGAAGTGGGAGAACTAACTGACCCAAGCCCAGGGGAAATCCCAGAAGGGAACCAATCCACATCAGTTTGGAGCCTGCTGGGTGTCCCCAGTGAGGGCTCAAGATCACACAGACTTTTGAGGAAAGGGAAATGTATGTGCAGCACAGGGAGTTTTCAGAAAGAGAAGATCCACTTTTGATGAAAAATAAACCATTATTTTATTGTAGAGGCATAAGAGGCCATAGTACACTAGCACTTCAAGCAGCAAATCAATGATAGCAATTTATACATTTTCAT
Organism: Cyanistes caeruleus; assembly: GCF_971803275.1. Taxonomy (NCBI): domain Eukaryota; kingdom Metazoa; phylum Chordata; class Aves; order Passeriformes; family Paridae; genus Cyanistes; species Cyanistes caeruleus. The sequence goes on along the minus strand of NC_141704.1, from coordinate 17,492,825 downwards.
GTGTGTCATAGGGTGACTTTACCTTTAAGATAGCTTTGGGAGCTAAGGCAGTTGAGGCTGCTGGTGGCTGATGGGAGTCTTTTTTTTCCTGATCAATTATTGGTCATTTCTGAGAACTGGCAGCGGTTTTAACCGTTCAGAAGTGAGATCAAATTGTGAACACCACCTTAAGCTGTAAAGCCAGGGCTGATCTCTTTGGTTTCTGGCTTCTGAAGAGGTAACAGGCTCTGTCTCGGCCTCCTCCCCCTGTTCCAGGCCGGACAAGGCCGCAGAGGGCGGGGGGGGAGAAACGGAGCCGGCCAGCCTGGGGCCTGGCCTGGTTTGTAGTTTCTGCTGCTGGACTGAAACTTGACACCATGAACATCTGCAGCTTTCCAAGACTTTAACTCTTTTACTACCTGGATGAGACATACAGATTACTCCTTTTTCCGAGAGAGAGAGAGAGAGAGAGAGAGAGAGAGAGGGAGAATCAACATGAAAAAAGACATCATAAAACCATCAAAGACCGTGAAGAAAAGAGTTAAGTTTTAGATGGGGAAGAGAGAATAAGGAGATGCTTTATAAGCTGAATAATTTTTCTGTTAAAGCTATGGAGATAGACAATAGTGTTCTGAAAAAACTCCTTTAATTCATGACAGAGTATATTGGGAGGAATGGAGTGTTCAAAGTGTGGATTTTGAGCAAAAGGTGGAGTAATTGTGATACAGTGAAGTGCTGGAACAGAGTGGGGAGAAGTAATAGTTGAAGATTTGGGGCCGTTGTAGAGGCAATGAGAAAACTTCTGTTTCCAGAGAAGCTCACAGAGACAGATGAAGAGAACATTTGCCTTTGAACAACTCATCCTTAAAAATGACATCCCTAGACTGACTGACCCGTACACACCTCAGAGTGATGTGAAATGAGAGGAGTGAACTGATGACAGATTTCTGGGCAGCTGGCATCAGAGAAGTAGAAAACTATAACAGAAATAGTTTTCTTGTGAGAAACTCCATAGATTAGCCGAAGAAGACTTCTGTTTCTCTACAAAGACTGATGAAAAGACTCTAGCAGGAATTGGGACTGTTTTAAACACCAAAGCTCCAAAGTTTTTTGTCTCTATGTTGTCATGTGAACAAGGAAATTGTTGGGTAGTGGGGTATAAAGAGGTTTTCTGGAGGTTTATTCTGGTGTTCTTATTCTTGTAGTTTTGTTAATAAACTTTCTTTATTCCTTTTAAGTTTTAAGCCTGTTTTGCTCTTGTTCTAATCCATATCTCACCGCAAGAAATAAGTAAGTTTTCTAGTAATTTTTTTTTAGTTACTCCTTTAAAACCACGACATTTATTTGGTGCATTGGCCGGGAAAACTGAATTAGCAAATCTAAACCGCTACATTAATTGTATTTCCACCCGGTCTTTGAACTAAAGCTGTGAAATAAAAGATTAATTAAGAGCCAATAAGAACCCAATAGATGATGGTATTTTCTGTTCTATGGGATAAACTTTTTATTTTTCTGGACTGTTTTCCTGTTCTTCCTGTTAGAACAGCCAGTTGCAGTTACTGATTCTTGTTTTCTCATTATGTTTTCCTGCTTTCACTATTTTTTGCCTTTCCAGACTATAAGTCACTGCTACAATTCTCTGGGGTTTAGCTTATTGCTGGTATCTCAGGATATATTTATAATGTTTTTAGGTACCCAACAGTACTTGAAAGGTACCAGCTGTGCTCATAAGGGATGCTTCTGGTTCCTAGGCCTAGTTCCCAGTCTAACATTTCCAGTCTGGCAGACATTTTCACTGTCAGTACTTCAGTAAACATATTTATTTCAATATTTTTCCCTTATAACCAGAGCCATAACTTCTTTATGGCTTCTCACATCAAAAAAAAATAAAATAAAATAAAATTAAAATTTAGAAAGAAAGAAAATAAAGAAAATAAGTATGCAGTGATTTATGTACCCTTTCTTATACTGAATCAAGAACTTCACTTAAAGTGTTTTGTTCTTACATTTATCTGTTACTCAGGAAAGAAGGTGGTGATAATACAACCTTCATTCTGCTCTTGTCTTTAAGGTATGATACGTCCTTTTCCCAAGTGGTGAGAAATTGTTCTTCATTTCAGGTAATACTTCAGCCAGGCAACAATTTTTCCAGAATGGCCAGCAGAGTCTTCCCATTAACAATCAGTTTAAATTCTAATTTTGAATAATTATCTGATGGTGAATGCTGCCTTACACGGCTCTAAAAGGCATCATAAAGAAATGGCAAATATCCTCAAAGCCAGTCCAATATGAACTATGACCAATTTGTGTAAGCTAATAAGAGAATTTAAACCACCTTAAAATAATGATTTATTTCAATTATTTACAGGGGTTTTTTTTTCAATTCAAGTCTCAGAAGAGAAAAGCAAAAATATGTGACTTTCATCAGGAGAAAGCCTGAAAATATAATGCTGCTTTTCAGTAATTACAGTACATAAAAGATATATTTATTATCAGTTTTTCACAGATGTCTTTGATGTTCACAGAGAGTCTGTAATATTCCTTAAGAAAATGAGAAATCTGGAATCCATTCAAACTATTTCTAAGAATAAATGTTGGCAAGCAGCCCTCAGAAATTTCTGGGGTGCTTCAGAAACACTGATTTTTTTTTTTTTTTATATCTACATATTTGTGGATCTCAAAAGAGAAAATGAAAGAATTCTTCCAATAATTAAAATGTAATGTATAATAATTTGTTTTTATTTTCATTAGACATGACATGTTAGACCAAAAGAATGTTACAGGAAATCTCTAAACCACAGCTGAATGAATGTTAGAAGAGATTTTTTGGAAAAAAGTAATCATATACTTTCCCTGATTTTTACTGATTGATGTTTCTTGCTGTCCACAGACAGATAAGAGATACTATGTTAGATCTTTTTTTAGATACCGTATTATAATTTCAATTCAACAGAAAGCTGCTTTAAAATCAGTGCTAGTTTACTTTCCAATTACTGACACACATTTTGACTTTAAATTTCAAGCTTATCTTAAGGAGAGTAGGACTAAAAGCACATCATAACACAAATTTAGCATTTCAAATTAAATTTAATATTTTAAAAAGGTTCTAAAGAAAATGGAGTTATTCTACAAGGATGAAGTCTCACACACACATAAACAGAGTTCCTTGAAGAAATATGAGATTGGAATGAATGGATAAATAGAAGGTTTGCAAAGCTGCAGGTTAAGGTGCTTAGCAATTTAAAGAGCACTTAACTATGCTCAAAGCAGTTTTTCTTTGTGTTTGTGACAATAGATATGTGTATACCAAGACTCAAGGAGTAGTTATTAATCTACTGGTAGCAGTACTCCCTCAGCTGAAACACTTTGCCTGCTTTAAGCACAGCACTTTGGGAAAGAATTTTGGTGGAGAATATCAAGAGACAAGCAATGAAAATGGGTAAGGGTAATCCTAGAAAATACTTATCAGGAGTCACTGGAAGATGTGGTTTTGTTGAATTTACAGAAGACTGATACAATTGTCTTCAAACACATAACTAAAAGGTTTAAAAGGAAGGAATTGGGAGTTCGTCATGGAAGGAAGAGGAAATAAGGATGATATACAATAAATACGATCGTTCATATAAAACAGACGTTTTGTATCTACAAGCAATAATACAAGAGCTCATTCTTGAGCTCTTTACTTTTTGAGGTTTCTGTACACTGAACACAGTACTTCACAGGTCTGTGTGTGTCATCCTAAGTGACAAAAATGACAAAATTATTAGGTCAGCTTTCCAGCCTTTATTGAACTGTTTGGGGATGATCAGAAGCAATATGGCACAGTGAAATGAAATATCACATTCCCCTTTTCTTAATCTTCATGGTCTCATGATAGTACTAGACAGTTTGATAAAGGATTCTTTAAACATTCAGACTAAAACATCCCAGCTTCATAATATTAATCAAGATAATAAATTTGTTTTCAGAATTCAACATAGAAGAAACTATTATTTTCCAGAGACTGCAGTAAAAAATTGTGTTTACTGCATAGGCCTAAAAGACCTAACTCTACTAGATTCAGACTCTAGGGAAGTCTTAGGCAAATTATTCTGTAATAAATACTTTTAAATTACAATTTAATGTTTAATTCCTGTAGAAATAGATAAAAAAAATTCCTTGCAAATTTCTAGATCATGTTCAGTTGCGATGAAGCAACACTGTCATGTATTTAACACATTTCTTAACACACCTTTCTGAAGAGATAGAGAGAAAATTTAGTGACAAGTTCCTTAACCCTGCTCAACTGGAAAAGTAAATATGTGCCTCTGACAAAATATACATTTCCATCCACTTAGACTTTTACCAATCATAACAAAATGACTACAAATTCAGAAGAGGATTTTGAAAGAAAAAAGATCCTTAATCTCTTTACCATTTTGTGTATTTTTACTTAAGCATTGAGTAAAAGTTAAACACATGCTTAAGTAACATGTTAGCTTAAGGACTAAAAGGGGAACCCTGAGGAATTTTAGTGATCCTACTTAGTTCATGCTATTAGTAATTCTATCATTTTCACTATGATTTCAGTATAAGCTATGTTTTCACTAGTTACACAACTAGTTCACAAGTTATTTCACTATTTTCACTGTAATCAAAATCTTTCCACAAGAAAATATTCAATAGAATCAAAAGGAAAATAATGGAGTGAAAATGATTGGTAACTGCAAATTAAACTCAATTTATAAAACTAAACATGCAAAACTAGCTCAGAGGAAGTGCACAAATATGCAAGTTTTGAAAAAATTTATCATTTAGACAGAATATTTTAAGTACTTATTTAAGCCTTCAATAACATGGAAACACAAGAACAGGTATATCTGACATAAATAGATGATTTTCAATGAACAATAGATCTTAACTTTATATTCAACATTTAGGACATGTTATATCAAAAAAAAAAACAAAAACAAAAAAAGAGCTTTATTGACAAGTATTCTGTGAACTAAATTTAAAATCTCAGTTTTAAATTAACTAGACAAATTGTATAAAGTGCATGATCTCACATTGTAAAAGGTTACCTCATGATAGAAGTATTTAATTAATTTTAGATATGAAAATTGGGTATGAAAAGGTCATAGAAATACTTAAACATAGCATAATAAGGTAATTAAGTCAGATAATTCAGATCATCATTGAGTGATTAAAATTCATGATACTAATACCTGATTAAAATAAATATTTTTTGATCTCTACATAATTGCCTGCTATGGTAAAACAACGAGCTGTGTGGGTAAGGGGAGAGCTGGGGATATGATCTGACTTGATTTCAGTAAGGCATTTGTTCTGATCTCTCACACAGTTTCCTTGCTAATGAGCTGCTAAGATATGGACTGGGCAGAAGAATAGCAAAACTGATGGGAATTGAATACACACCAAGTTTGTAGATGGCATCAAATTGGGAAGAGAAGTACATGAGTCTGGACAGAGGAGTCTCAATCCATCTGATATCTGCAGGCTAGAAAACAGACCAGCAAGAACTCCATAAAAATTAACAAAAAGTAAATATTAAATCCTGCTCTTGGGACAGAATAATTATAATCTCTATATCTAAAAGCTAGGGTCTGATAGCTGAGGATCAAATGCAGTTAAAAGGTCCTGGGATTCCAGGGGCTCAATATGACTCAAAAGTGTGTCTTGGGAGCAAGGAAGGGCAATAGCTTCCAGGTGTGAATCTGAAAAATATACCAGCAGACTGTAGGATTGTTCCACACTACTCAACATGTGGTATGCCACACATGGGAAAGTAAACTGATCCTTCTAGCTGAAGAGAGACATTGATATATCCATACATGACTGCCAAGATGATGAGATATCTTGGGAAGATATGAAGAAAACGTTGAGGGAACTGAATCTGTTCCACCTCAAGAACAGAAGTCTGGTCGGATGTAGATGGAGGAGAACCATATTCCAATCACACTCATTAAATTAAAAGCACTTACAGAGAAGATGGATAAATATCTTCACAAGGATTCACAGAGAAGATGGATAAATATCTTCACAAGGATTCACAGGTACGAGTTGCATTAAGGGAAATTCTGTGTGAAGATAAGAAATACTTCATTGTGACAACCAATAATCATTGTCATACATTGCTTGGAGAAATGATGTAACCTATCTCTCCAGAAGTGTTCAAAATTCAGCTTGACAAGGTACTGGAAAAACTAACTTAAGGCCCTGCTTTCAACAGAAATCTGGACCAAATGGGCCCTGGAAGTCTACTCCAGACTAGATATTTTTATGGTTATGTGATTCTACAATGAATTACATCCACAATCAGCTGTTTTCAGGTGTTGCCGGTACTTAATCTTTTTATTCCCTTTTTATACAAGCATAGATACTTTGTCAAATCTGTTGGAGAATGTTTACAAACGTATTAAAGAAATTTATCTTAGCTTAAAATGCACCCAAAACAATAAATTCCTGACATATAATGAGCTAATATGATTGTTATTTTTCTGATCCGTATGGCCACACTAATCTAGAAGTTAACATTTTTGGTCCTTAGCACTAGCAAATTAACAATACCTGTATAGTATTTGGAGGCTGTGGTGTTCTTTTTCTCGTATTATACTATTCAATCATACAGCAGTACATTAGGAAACCTTTTATTTGATGTGTTGAAACCACTTCTGGTTTTCAAGAGGGAAAAAGCTCAATTTATCAACAGCCTTCATAAATCAAATATTTTGCAACCTGTTGTTACATTAGAAAGTATTAACATCTGCATCTTCTGTTGTGTCATCGTCTCACAGATGATAAAAGTCCATCTGGGGATCCACATTGTTATATCAGGTCACATATACAGAAACTGAGTCACATAAATTTATAATAAGACACTGGTTTCCTGAAAAGGTAACTTGCATGAACTAGTTTATTTAAAGAAATATGATGGCCCAAAAATTGGCACTTTAGCTTGTTTTAAATTTTAGGGTGCCCTCCAGCTGAAAATATTTTTTCATATCAGAAATTGAGTTATTGATTATAAAACAGGAAACAAACTGGGAAAAGTGTAAAATTATAAACAGGATACTGGCAATCTATCTAGTAATTTCCCTAGCTTGGAACAAATCTTTTCAATTCACACATTTTATTTCTTCAACATTAACACTCTATTGTTTTTATTTATTTATATTCGTGTTTCCCAGTTTTTTCTCTGCAAAAATGTTTCAATGACAAATATATCTTATCACAAATAATGTTTCACTTTGTTGTTTTCACCTCCCCTCTCCTGTATTTTCTTAATCTTTTGTGTTGATCTTTTTCTTAAACCTTTTTAATGTAAATGAAACATTCACTACTTGGCCTTAGGCTGATTCATTGTAAATTATGAATTCTATTTCATCAGGGGATGAGGGAGGAATGATACACTATTTTCAAGACTGGTATAATATTTAATAAATCGTGTATCATAAGTATTTACTTTACATGGATCTTTTGCAATTCCAAGTCTCCATACCACCTTTATTTTTACAGTGGCATTTTATCCTCTTTATTATTAATATGCTAGTTCTGAAAAATACAAGTTTCAGAAGCTTCTTTCCTAAGCTGTCACTCCCATTTCTGCTCTTTTTTCGGTTCTTTTTCTGCATATCACCAGTTATACCACCATCTTCACCCAAAAATAAATATTGTCATAATGAAACAAACAAAAAGGTTCATAAAAATTAAATATTCCCTTATGTTTTTCTGAAGCAGAATTTCCCCCTTCACATTATTTCCTCACTGATATAACTGAGTTTTAGGAGGGATGTTATCTAAAAACACTGAAAACACAACTCTAATAGTGGCAAACATGAGTAAGACAGTCCTAAGTATTCAAACACTTTCTTTTATTAAATCCTTTGCTTTTCACAGACTGTAGTCCTTGACTGTGACTATCACCAGCCCCATTCAACCTTCACACTATGATGAATGCCTTTCTGCAGATAAGTAACTAGTTCTGACAAAAAGGTACTTGTTGGGTTTTGTTTTTTTTACTGAAACCACCTGCCCCTAATTTAGTCATTCAGTTTTATTTGAATCTGATCATGGAATACTCCATTTAAGTAAACACAACAATACTATTTCATCATCCTCACAAAACATTTTGGAAAGGTCTTCCTCTGTCTTTTCAGGGAGGCAATATATTATATTGTGCCACAAAATGTAAGATGAATAAAACTTTCAAAACCACCCCCCCCAAACTTCCCTAGGTTTGTTTTTTTCCCTACATCCTGCAGTAAGTTCTTTAAGTAACTCACTGTATAATAGTAAGACTTGAATCAGTTGGCTAAACACAAGCAGTAGAGAAACTGATGTGCCTCAGGATACTCCAAAGCATCAGATCAGCGCTGACAAAAATGGGGTTTGCATATTTCTGGATTGCAGGAAAGTATGAAACAGATAGACTATCTTAGGACAAGCCCATATGGCAGCAGAAATCTGTTTAGTCAAGTCAGTCCCTACCTTGTTGCCACCTCTCATTGAAGTAGGAAGATAAATGTAGAATTGATCCTGTGCCTTTTATGGAAATCTTACAGAAAAAAAAAAGAAAGAACTATGCATTTAGTCAGAATAATTTTCAAGTAAAATTTTCTAAGTAATAATTCTTCAAGTAATAATTTTCTAAGTAAAATTTAAAAAAATTAAAAGATTTTTCTTTTTTTTTGTTTTTTTTTTTGGTAAGGCCAGCTCAAGAAAGACTATATAATAGTGTAATTTTACTCTTCTCCAGTTCATATATGTATTTCAAGAAAACTTAATTTGTATAATTCTTCCATTTTCCAGAATTTTTCATAAGGTTCTAATTTTGGGTTCTAGAGCACAATCTTTAGTTCACTGAAACAAAAGTGTACCTTGTATTCTTCTGAGATAGCAAATACTGTATTTCTATTTATTCTTGCTTTCAGAATAACTGATCTCAGAAAGCACTGGAAACATTTGTTTTTACTTTCACCTCAGCAAAGCTACTTATCAGAGATTTTTCTATATTGCAAATATCTTTGTGATCAGGAGTTTTGGCTGCATTCCACATAAATGCCTTTTCTGTCTCCCGTTACTTCTTACTATATTGCTACATAATATGTTAAGTCTCTTGGTCTTCAAAGGTCAAAAAAAACCAAAAAAAAAAAATCTAACAGAAAAAAATCCATACAAATCAGCAAGGGAAAATTACCTATGATTGTAAAAAATATAATGAAAATCCAGGAGAGAATCTTTGTGTTAAAGCAGAAAAGGAAACTGTTTTGAACTTGGCAGCTTGATGACTGGTTTATAACTGTTCTTTCACCTCTCCACTCTATTTCCTTTAGCTATATGAGCTTCTTTTCTTCTTTTTTAAATATTTTTTTCTTTTTTTACCCTTCCCCAAATAAAGAGAATAAAATTTAAACCAAAAAGTGTTTCTTAACACCCAAAATTATTTCATGATAAAATATACTACTATGCAGAATATTTCTCTCACTTTTTGAATTGGCATTGCATGCGGAAGGAATATGTTTCTTGTGAACATTAAGAGTCTAAAACACCTGCTGGACAAAAAAAATATTTTTAAAATTTTCATTTGCTTCATTTTACTAAGCCAGGTTTCACATTTCATGCTTTGGTGGTTTTAAAGTTGTTTATTGCTCTATTTTTCTTATCACAGGGGAACATGTTGAGACTTCCTGTCACTTATCAGTCTTCAAGGACTCGTGTACTGGACTTATGTAATTTTTTTACAGAGGATACAATGCCTTTGTTTTTGTGCCACCAGAGAGCACTGTTGGATCGTTAAGATTTGGCTTTTTTTCATTCTAGATGCTAGTTTAAGTAATGAGAACTAGGCATTCAAACAAAACTTTGCTAAATATTCTTCCTTACCTCATGACAAATGTAACGAACACATAAGGCGCGATAAATCAATTGGCATCTTTGTATTTATAGTTTTGCAGGTTTTTTTACATTTTTTGAAGTACTGAAAAGACCTGTATTACCAAAGTTACAGCTCGTGATACAGTTTGCATTATTAATTTTCATAAATTTTACTTTACTCAGTAGTCCAATTGTGACTTGTATCACAGGACAGCTGTGAAGATCACTTCTGGCTCCTCATTCAGGGGAACAAAACCCCCCACTTACTGCCACAGTAAATAACATAACATGGAGCTGCAGAAATGCCGTGCCACTGTGCCCATCACAGATGATTAACACAACAGTCATGGCAAAGATCAAAGAACCTGTGTTCAACGGGAAAAAAGGCCACAAAGTCGTCTTTAAAGAAAAAGGAAGAGAGTAGTAGCCTGGTCTTCTAGTTTCAGTTTTTTTCAAAGCAGAGAACTACAGATCTTGGGTAGGTTAGGAAGTCATTCTGTGTGTAGGTATATGCACTTGTGCCTGTGCCAACATACACACGAATATAGTCTTGCATAAAATACACATACATTTAACACATTAATGCATTTTAAAAACTCTTAATTTTGAACGGAAGCTAAGCACCTTTCCCTATGTGGTTACGAAATAAAGCTTTACATTGACCAAGCATAGTTTTGAGACCTTTTTTGTAACTCAAAAACCAACTATTAAGTGGACCACAAAACTATTTAACCTCTTGGTGTTACACAGTTTTAGCACTTCAGTTTTGAAGCCATTTTCAGGTGATGTTTAGGATTTTTCTGATAAAGGGGAATAAAGACTATGTAAAAGTCTTAACTTCTGCTTAGATTGAAAATGTTCCATTTAAATTTAAGTGTTTACAGGCATTTTTCAAAACTTGGTTAAAAAATGTTGGAGGAATTGAAATGAACTTATTTTAATTAATTATGAGATTTCTAATGTAGGTGCATAAGAAAATCAATTTTTAGAAGTGCTTCTAGAAAATTAAATGTATTTAGGAAAAAAAGTCTTCCAGAAAAATACCATAGTCATAAATGTCATAATTTTCTTACAGTGAAACTTAATGATTTTTTTTTTTTAATTGGGGAATATTTGGGAGAATTCTCATATAGTACTAGGAGAAGATAATTAATAATACTGAATGTCTTTACTCTTGATTATTCATTTTTATATCAGGAAATTATTCTGAAATTATAACGTAATGACTGAGTGTTAAATTTTCTTACCATATTGAGGCTTGGATATTGAAATTAGAAATATCCATTCTACTGCTAATTTCTGAATTTCAGTTGTAGCATGCAACACCAAAAAAAAAAAAATTGTTTTTTTTCCTCAGCATACCTTATAGTAAACTCTAAAGTGAGAAAGACTGCAAAATCATCTTTCACTGTTTCTACAGTATAGGATTTAACAGCCTTTTCTTTTTGATGCATCTGCTAAGTAAGCATTTTTTTCTTTCTCATCATCATAAAAAAATCTACTTTGTAATGAGCTTTCTCCTGTTATCCACAACCAAGGTGATACAGACTATATTGAAGTTATCTGAGATTTTCCATTGGCATGCTTGTTTCCACAATATTAATGCTTCTCTTTCTACTTTGAGCTTTTATCAGATAAAATGTGCATTGGAATTTTTGCTTGGGTAAGGACTTCAAAATATCTATATATTCAAATGAGAAACAGGACAATGATAATCTTCTTAACCTGTTTTCTTGATTATTGCATTTTCTGTTATTGGAGGTTTTTCATATCTATATCATACATTATTTATGTATTAAAATGCTTTTAAAGTCCATAAAACTCAAAGTAGTGAAAATATGTTTTCTATAAATAACAGAGTAGAATCATATAAACATTAAGGTTGCAAAAGACTGCAGCCATCTCCCTGGACACCCTGGTATCCAGTGCATTCTTGATATCCAACCTGAACCTCCCACAGCACATCTTGATGGCATTTCCTCTTGCCCTGTCACTTGTCACTGGTAGAACAGACTGCCCCCCACCCTGCTACAGCCTGCTTTCAGGTAGTTGCAGAAGCCAATAAGGTCTCCCCTCATCCTCCTTTTCTCCAGGATAAACACCCCCAGTTCCCTCAGCTGCTCCTGTCAAATCTGTGCTCCAGACCTTCATCAGCTCCACTGCCCTTCTCTGGACACACTCCAGCACCTCAATGCCTTTTTTCGAAGAGAGGGGTCCAAATCTAGGCACAGGATTTTAGGTATGGCCTTTTCTTGCTGTGAAGGTGATTAACCATTGGAATAATATACAAGAAAGGTGTGGATTCTTTACTGTTTGACATATCATAGAGACTGAACATCTGTTGAGAACATATATTTTAATTTGAATGCAGAATTTTCTTCTGTCTACATGCCTACATCTCAGGATTTTTAACCTTAAAAATCTTTGTGATGGCTACAGTATTGCACGTGAAGTAGCAGCAAAATCGGCATTAAAAAAGTTGCATCTGTAGTTCAAGAGATTCCACTGTCTACCTCTTTCCAGGTAGATTCTGAAAGTATAAACCAAGATACTGAGGTCGATAGAAATTTTGGTCAGTTTGAAGGACACCATTTCAACTTTTTGAATTAAAAAAATACAAAATCCCAAACTTGCTTCATGACATTTATTTTAAAACTATACCTATCTCTCTTCAGTAGAATTTGAAATTAGTTGTATTTAGCTTAAACAACTGAACCTCAGCTGCATACACAAGCACTGCCACCTTAAGTCAGATAAGCGGTAGATGACAGTAGCCTTTACAAAGAAGCCCAGTTCAGTAAAGGAATTTAAAAAGACAGCTCAGATCCTTTGACAAGATTTATTCAATTTATTGAAGTAATGGGCTATGTTTTAAGAGTTTAAATGCAAGAACAAAAGATCTTCTGACACAGGGTAGTCTCTCATCTCCTTTTTACCTCATGTGATCACAACAGGTCTCATGTTGATAACTTAAGTTTTAATATCCTTCCCTAGCAATTAATGACTTGTTCCAAAAAGGTCCCAGCTCTACATTTTTACACTACCCTGTGGGACTGGTAAGTTTCTGTTATAATAACTTTTTTTCTCCTTTCTGAAAATCCTCTCTCAGTAATGGCATTAAAATTAAAATTTTCTCCACATCACTTGTGAAAATCAAGTATTAAAAAGAATCTTAATAAGTGCAATCATACTTTAATCCAAAACCATTCTTAGTAAAGCTCTTTAATCAAAATTCTCTCACAATGCTGGCAAAAAATAGGACTAGATTTATGAACTTATTTAAATGACTTCACAGCAAAAATAGGTCAGTGGGATGCAAAAATCCCACTCTTCTTATCCAACTAACTTTGTCTTTTGCTTTGAAACTTTGCATTCATTCGGCACTTACAAAGTCTTTAAATTAGCTTTTACTCAATAAGCCACTTATACACCCTTGGGTAAAGACCTTCACACTGATTGCAAAATCTGCTAGCATGAAGAAATTATAATGGTAAAGTCATCACATTTTGAAAGAATAAAGTGATGTGCAATTTGCATTTGATGTAAAAGTTAAACAGACAGCCTTTCTAAGCAAACAACTGCACTGACACTGTTCAGACATCTAAGTCTTGCTGAAGTAATTTGCACGTGTTTCTGAGTCCACAATCCTCTCTAAAACACTAAAATGCACTGTCCACTTGTCTCTTCTGCTTCTCTGGCCATCTGTATTTCTGCTATGCTCTAGGCAAGAACAAAGCTTGTCACCTTGACCCTTTTAGAAATGTTAATGATTTTGTATTGAAGGACAATATTTCATAAAATATAGAGAAACATTGTGAATAGAACTTCTAGAGCATGCAGAAGTTTAAAAACAGTTTAAAAAATGTTCTGTGTTCCTGTAGAAAGCAAAAAAAAACAACCATTTATTACAATATGTATGTTCTTTAAATTTTACTTTAGTGAATCATCTAATTTTAGGAACACTGAAATTTTTAAACTAAAAATTTCTTAACTAAAAAAATCACTTCCTACAAACACTGCATAAATGAACCCTAGTAGAACAATGAAACAGTTCCCATTCCTTTCATTTAAGTTGAAAGCCTTTTGTCTTCTCCAAATTTAAAGGGATTGTATTCCCTTCATAGTGCAATACTTGCTTCTATAAGTTGTTATAAATCTTCTGTAAGATGCTAAGCAGCAGAGAAAAGCCTAAAGGAAGCTCAGTAATCTAAAATAATGTCTTCATGAAAAAAAAAATTCATCTTACATATTAAAGTATAAAAATTCATAGCTTAAGAGTTTATAAATTCAGTTCTATAGCAGTCAAAATTCCTTTTGATATAGTTAAGGCCCACTACAGAAATGGTATTTTACACAGCAAGAACTGAGCATATATCTCCTATAACTCTTAATGAACTATAAAAAGAATGCATCTCTGATTTATCTTCAACATTTAATGAATTAGGAACTTAAGTCCTACTTTTGCATGGACTGTTCCAGCAATTTATGTGCATTGTTGTTCCCTAGTAACAAAGTTAGTTCAAGTGGTCAATGTAAACAAAATATTTCATAGAAAGCATCCATGGTACTATCATTACTACTTAAGGGACATGAATAAAAAGTCCAGTTTTCATTATTGTGCTGGTCTTGGCTGAGGCAGAGTTAATTTTCTTCACGTGGCTGGTATGGGGCTGTGCTTTGGATTTGTGCTGAACAGAGGGTTGATAATACAGAGATGTTTTTATTATTGCTGAGCAGGGCTTGCACAGCATGAAGCCATTCCCTGCTTTGTGTACTGCCATGCTGACAAGGAGGATGGAGCTGTGTGGGAGGCTGGGAGAAGACACAGCCAGGACAGGTGACCCAAGGAATATTCTGTACCATATGACATCATGCTCAGTATATTAAGCTGGGTGAAGAAGAAAAAAAGGGGGGACATGTGTTGGTGTTTGTCTTCCCAAGCCACAATTAAGTGAGATAGGGCACTGCTTTCCTGTGGTGGCTGAGCACATGCCCCTGGTAAATACTTACAGAACCAACTTTCTCACAACTTCCACGAAGTAAAAATAGTATTTTAAAAAATATTTCAAATTGTTTGACTGACAGTAGTGCAAGACTATTTATTATAAATTGCTATTTGAGGATGCCTCTTTTCCCAGTTAGCAAACTCTTATGATCACAATGGCACTGCATTTAACATCACTTATCTCTTGTGTTGCTCCCATTAACTCTTAAAATATTTGATGAAAGAAGATATGCTGGCTATCTAAACAGGGTTCAGAATACAGCTCTCAGAATCAGATATCTACTCAGGAAAGACAATTCTGAATATCTACATGAGCATAAAATCAGTCATCCATGAATACTTTACACTTAACCATCTTATCCAACCATCCAGAAAACCTATAAGCATTCAAAGAGGATTTCTGTCTCAGACCTAAGTACCAGACACTCACTCTGATGATATTTAAGTGGCAAAGATATAATCCCTGAGTTTTTTCAAATTTATAACAGTGTTGTTATTATTTTAGAAACCATTTATTTTTAATTTTTTTATTATAGGGTATTTTCTGGACTCTGGATGAGCAGCAATCTATTTAATACTGTCGAGAAAATGGGAAAATCTAAAACCAGCAAACAGTTTTCATTAGGAAGATATGAAAGCTGTAGACCAAGTTGGAGACAGCACTCACATACCCCATGCCAGTTTTTAAACTCTAATGAGAAACTTTGACACTGGCATGTCCTCCTTGAGTGGCTGTAGAAGCAAACTGGGGGAACTAACAAGGTGGAGCAAGACTTAATTCTCTACATGAAGAAAATTGTGACAGCCTTTGGATCTTATATCCTAGAGATGTTTTACTTCGTTCTTGTGTTAGTGCCAAAAGTCACGTTAGTGTGTATCCTGTTACAAACATTTTGGGTGTCACCTGCTGTGAATGTCGGCATTAGAAACCTAGATCTCACTCTTTACTGCAACTTAGTCACCAAGACTGGGAATCCTTCTTCCTAAGCCAAGACTTCTGACAGCACAACGTGGTGCTCTTTGGGTTCTAGGTCTTGATCATGTAAGATTTCATCAGTGTTCCCAGCAGAGATATTGATAGGAGAGAACACTTAGCTCTCAGAATAGACATACAGTGAAACCTCTCTATTGGTGAACTTTAGGTATTTGGGTGTTTCTTTTTGAAGAATGATGGTGGGTTTGGTTTTGGTCTTTTTCTTGTTTATTGTAAATATATATATATATATATATATACACACACATATATATTTATATGTATATATAGTTACTGTACTTTTGTTGCAGCCTTATATAACATCACAAATTAAAAAAAAAAAATTATTCAAAAATCCAGACTATATTGTCTTTATGCTCATAGTTTGCATTCTACTATAGCCTGAAACTTCTGTCTCTTGTAGGTCACAATACTCTGTTGTTAAGGAGGACCTACAATACAGAGGAATATTAATAAAATATTGAGGTGCACTTCCTAAAGATTTTGAAGTAACATTCAGTAAAGTGAACATGGAAAAAATTAAAACTTTTTCTTCATTTAATGAGACAAAAATCAAATAAAGTATCTGCAATCTAAGATGATGCAAACATTCTACAGGAATTTTAAAAGGACTGAAATTAGTTTAGAAATCAAAACATATTGCAGAGATTTCATTTGTTGCTATGCTGTAGCTAACAAACTCTTTTGTGTCTGTACATCTTAACATCAGTACCTGGATCCACACAAAGGTGGATTAAGCTGAGGTTTATAAAAAACCAAATTACCACTGTTTTTCCATGATTACTGAATATCAAGCCTTTTGGCTTCAAATGTATTAATTCCGTGCTGAACAAGAATTTATCCATATAACTCTTGGGAAAGAGTTAATTTGCAAAAGATATCTTTGAATTTTGTTCTTGAATCGGCTCATTTATATTTTTTTTCCATTTCATTTTCAAAAAAACCAAATTAACAAGGATGCATGCATACATTTTTTAGGCAAGTCAAATAATTCCTTTTGTTTTCAGAGGTGCTATGAGCTGTTTAAAAAGACACTGTCTCTCAACAGGTGTTGGCACTCTTCAGGTATGTAAGTCATGTTGCAAAAGCTGTTTGCACACCTGCATGACTGGATGTGCATTAATCACCTGGTCAAACATATTCTTTTTCATTTGATAGGCACACATCCCTTGGCTTGATGGATGACACAAATTGTCTCAATTCACATCATCTGGTGGATAAGCTCTTGTTATATTGAGTGTGCATCAACTGCATGACAGAAACCCCTTCCTCATAAAGTACTAACAAGTTAAGCGTATGTTCAGTAACTTTTTTCTCCAGAAAATATGTGGCATCTTTCCTAACAATGTAATAAAGAGTAAGTTCTAGACAGGATTATTAACAGTTTTGCAGAAAAATGAAATTGAGAACTTGTGAATTAATGGGGGAAAAGGCTGAATCCTCTTTGCCATTAATTTAATAGATGGCAGGATAAGACTTCATTTATGGTAATTTTTGAAGCTTGTGGCTTGGGTGGAGATTTTTTTTCATAAATAATAAAAAAATAAGTAAATAACACACTGAAATACAAGCAATGTGCAAGGCAACCCCAAAGTCATCTAGAAATAAATTTTTTAACTAATCTTATAAAGTCCTAACAAAATGATATGATGTTACCAGTAGTAGCATAGTGCTGAATAGGAAATTTTCTGGTCATTAGAGTCTGCCAAACCTGTTGTAACTCTGAGCCATTGCTGTTTGTCTTGAACATCTATTCATTACAAAAACACAAAGAAGAAATGAACAATTTCTTCTTGTGATAAGTTGATAGAGGATTCTTTGATATATGTATGCAAAGCATAAAGAAGTAATGCATAAACAGCCATAAAAAAAGATCCAGTGGTTGAAATTGTAAACTAGAAGTAGGTCTAAATTTCCCAGCAACTGTCTCTTTTGGGGATATTTTATGTTCACAAGAATGATTTAATGGTTTTAGCCAGAACTGAAAAATAAAAAAGGGTCTTTTATATTCTGTTCTGGGTCACCTTGTTTTGTTCATTTCTTTCTTGATCTCCACTGGCTTTGCTAACATCTGAGTCTTGTTTTAAGCTTGCTGATTGCATAGAATTTGTATTTGCTACGAAATAAGCTGGCACTAAGAAGGATTTTGATCTTTAATCTGGTTCAAAGGATGCTAAGCAGCTCTGATTGCAGCCATAGGCAATACATGTACTAAATGAGATTGAAGGACAAATTAAAATAAATAATGTTTGAGTAAATCACTTTGTCCCGGTTAAATGCATTTAACAATTTCATTTTCCCTTGCAAAGCAGGTTTTAAAGAAATTAACAAGTGTTTTATTTTTTTTCTGATGTAGGTATAATGAATCTTTTTCCACACAGGAAAACTAACGTCATTGAAGTTGTGTTTCTCCTGGATGTATTACAATAGCTTCAAACCTTTTGAGTAGAAAGCTGAGGAGAAGTTACAGATTTGTAAAATATAGTGCTATATTTATTGCCAAAGGCAAAACATGGGAAACTGGTTAAATCTTCCTTAACAACTATACTTCACTTAAAGTAATGATGTTTTAGGTTTTTTGACTAACAGTAGCTCCTGCAGACAGACAATAGCAACTTTATACAATTTTCGTTGCTCTAAGAAATAAAGTCTAGTAATGAATTAGGTAGAGGAAGAACAAGGAAATCAGTTTTATTTGATCTGGTCATCAACATTCCACCTGCAAATATTTACATTCCTTAGGTTAATGCTTTCATGATGCCATATATTTGAAGAAGAGAAAGATAAACAATGAACTAAAAAGAAATTGTCTGTTATAATTAAGGGACAAGCTAAAAGGAAAGCATATGGTTTAAACAATATATTACCAGAAGGAAATTAATAGAGCAACTAATATTTTTCAGCAGATTATCTGTGTTAGATAAAAAAAAAACAACTGATAATCTGATAGACTAAACCCTGCTGGGCCATGATTTCAAGGAGAAAAAAAATAAACCTTACAGCCCTTTGGAATCTATGTTCATCAATTACTTTGCATGTGAATATGTTTGAATAGTTTAGTGATTATAAAATAAAAAATGTCAAAGCAGTATGTGCACCTGTTCAAAACAGAAAACTGGTTACAGAATAAAATCTCCGTGATATATTCTAACTTCTATAATGTATTCACTTTTTTTTTCTTTTACTACTTCCATAGTTCTGAGGATATATACATGTTCTTTTTGGTACATGCTGATGCCCTGGTAAGATTCAGAATTTATTTCTACATTATATAATTCACTTCTGAATGATAGAATTCAGAATTTATTTTGAAATTTTTTGCTGAAATTTTTTCTTTGTCATCATGTCAGAGATAACTGAAGGCTAGATAGGTCAGATAGGCAGAGTAGTTTTTATAACTGCAAAAACATAAAGTTGTGACTGGTGAACTTTTACATCAGCAACTTTGTAGTATAATATAATGTTTGTGTACCAATACCAGAATTAAAGTACTTGAAAACCAAAGTCAGCATGGATAACAGGGAGAATTTATATATGGGACACTATTTATTTTGTCACCTTTCATTGTAATTCATGGGTCTGGTAGCTCCAAAACATGTTTAGATCAACCAGTTCATAAAACTGCTTATTGCTCATTATTTTCTAAAATTAACATTGCTTTGGTGAAATTTGTAAATTGTTAGAAGACAGGAAAATGTTGCAATGGGTATGTCGCATTATGCAGTTATGACATGCTGAAAGCATTAAATATAGACAAGTTACAACACTCAGTAGTCTAGGGACCCTAAAAATTTAATAAGCTGTAGCTGTGGGCAAGAATCTAGCAGCTGCAGGGACAGAGAAGGAGGAAGTTCTGATCTATTGGCAGCATGTATTTTGTTGGCAAAAGTAATGCATCTTCATAACTGTTCTTTCTGATTCATTATTGAAAGTTCTCACCAATTTTCATCTAGAGCATATATCTATTTCTCTTTTTTATATCTTTTGCCATATTTACAGTAGACAAAAAGTTCATACTCCAGAAAATCTTATTTCAGTGATTAGGAAATATTAAGGAGCTGAATATTTATTCTTTAATATTCTGAACATAGTCCTCTGTTTCCAATAAACTTTTTTATGACCATTAGATTTATCTTCTTGAACAGTATAGCTTTTTCACAAATATTCAGTAGGCAGAAGCTATGTTCAGGATATAGATATTGAAACAAGATGATACTAAAAAAAAAAAATCATCAATTCAGTCTTATGGTAGTCTTACTTCACAGTCAATGTATTCACAAAAGCCACAAGACATTGCTTTTAGCTATTTATTCAGATCTATGCTTCACCTTTGTTCTCCAGTCCTGCTGGAGAATAAACACTGTGAGCCTAGAACACTTACAGCACATGCTTTTCTTTCTTACCACAGCAGTAATATTTGGGATTGAAGACCAGAAGATGGTCTTGATATTTCTGACCAACCTGGAATCTACTTCAGATGAATCTGAAAGAGCTCGAGTCTTTGTAGCCAACCAGAGTCTGGAAAAACACCTGTGATACATCACTAGTATGATATATCACTATATTATAATGTTGTGATGTCAGAATCTAGGTTGTGCACTGTGAATGAAGAATTCACCCTATAAAGGTGTTAGAAAAATCCCATTACAAGAGTCACTCATTCTAGCCATACTTCACTCACATTAGGCTGATGCTACATGAGATGAACAGACTTTTCTGCTGCATTTAAATTCTCTCTAGAAGTACAGCTTTATCTTGTTCAATTTATCTAAAACTCTGTCTTAGCTAGAGAACACCTGTGCTTAAAGATACAAATAAAAAAAAAAAAACAAAATAAAAAAGCAAAAAGCTCCTTTTTTATGTTTTTGGTTCTTTTTAGTGGTTTTGTTCATTGGTTGTTTTTTTTGTTTTTTTTTTACTTTTTTTATTTAGGGGAACAGTATCATTTAGGGGAACATTCTATTAACTGCATTGCAAAACACAGAGTCAAATTTCAAACACTATTTTACAACTGTTCATATTTTTTCTCAGTCCTGGATCAAGTGACATGCACTTTAAATTTGATGGGAAGCAAAGGTAAGATTAAGTTGTCTATATGGAAATCTATCAGTTCACAGGTGAAATGCAGTAACTTTAACAGCCATACACTGCAATATGACAGAGAGAATAAAAACTTCTTAAAAAGCTGTAGAGTACAAAATATTATTTTTCAAATTTGTAGTGTGATGACCTCAGGCAACATCCATCCAGCCTTTTTCTCACTCCCTTCTCCACAGGACAGAGAGAAAATAAAAAAATAGATGAGAAAACTAATGGATTGACTTAATGATAGTTTAACAGAAAAAGAAAATGCTGTGTATGAAAGCTAAAGGGAAAAAAATGGAACTAGTTTGCAAAAGGAACTCATTCACTACATCACGTGAGCAGGCAGATGTCCATCTGCATCATGGAAAGCAGGATCACATATTACAGCTGCTTGGGAAGAAAAATGCCATAATCAGTAACATATCCCTTTCTTTTCCTGAGCATTTATTCCTAAGCACAGCATCATATGATATGGAATATCCCATTGGTCAATTTGGAACCTCTGTCCTGGCTATGATGCTCCCAGCCTCCTGCCTATCCTCAGCCTTCTCTCTGGGACATTGGACAGAGGAAATGAAGATGAAGGAAGGGAGAAAGAAAAACTTGAAACTGTGCAGGTACTGCTCAGTAATAGTCAAAATTCACTGGTGTGTTATCCACAGTGTTTTAGCCAGGAATTCAAAGCACAGAACACCATTGTCTGCTATGAAGTAATTTGACTCTATCCCAGTCAAACCTAGTATGAAATTATGTCTTCCAAAAATGATCAAGGCAGGCTGTGATTTATAGAGAAATTTTGCTTGGGACTTTTATTAATTCCCATTATTGTTATTGCTACAGTTGCAAGAACAATTTTAGTTAGAACTATTTAAAATAAAAATCTGTATTTGAGGGAAAAAGTCCTTCTTAAAGTAAAACCTTGAAAAGGTTTGTAGCTGAGCAAACAAGAATGAGACAACCAAAATGTTCATAATTTTTTGGCATAAACTCACGGACTAATGAATGAATATATTGCATCTGGGATTTACACAGAACAAGTATCAACATTGTCTCTTATGCATTACTTTAGGTAGTTAGGCTAACAGCTCATTAAAATTCATAACTGTATTTACAAATGAAGAACACACTTTTGATCTTCCAGCCTCTGCGAGCATTATCTAAAAAAACAGCAGAAACATCAGACCTACAAGGAAATCCAAAACATGCAAAGGTTTTATCAGAAAATACAGACATTATGTTTCCTGCACCTGTTAAATCAGTCAAATTACAGCTATTTTCAAAATAAATGAGTATTCACACTTTATGATTAATCTTATGCTAGGAGAACAATAAAGAAAAAAGATGGTAAAACAGGTTTTAGAGCTGGGATGAAGAAAAGCATTGTCATTATGAGGTGGAGTTGGTTGAATTATAAGATGAAATATTTCTAAAATATCAGTCTAACCCCAAGTTCATACTCAGTGGCAAAAATATCTTGTCAGCCTACAAATACATAATGTTTATATTTATATTTGAATGTATGTTTTTATGAAATTTATCACCAATCGTAACAACTCCTTAACTATGAGTACTAGAATCAATCTATGCGTAATTCCTGCAGGGAAACTTCACCTAAACAGAAAAAAAATCCACTTGTTGCATTATAAAAATCAGTCAAACTACTAACCACACTTTAAATTGCATAAGCATAGAATAGATCTGGTGTAAGAGGTGTAATTATTCTCCCTTTCAGAGAAAGGGAGTGCTACATCACACCTGAGCTCATGAAGGGGTTCAGTGGAAGGGCAATACCTCACTCACCAGATAGAAGATATACAATCATCAGAGAACAGGTTTTGCCCTTTCCTGCCAGGGTCCATTTCCAAATACTCCTGCTATACTAGCACTGTTTAAAAAACCACCAAATTTGGAGTAAAATGGATGTATGGTACAGTAAGTCCTAGAGATACAGTTTCTCTATTGCACCTGCCTTTTGGCTGATTTTGTTTGGTTGATTTGATTTATACTTTAGAACACAGGGACAGAAGAGGTGATGTTCTATCAGATATAAATTCTACAGTGCTACAAGAATGACAAAAAGTGAAATTTCTGGTAGTAGAATACTATCTTCTTTCAGACTCAATGGATCGCAAAAAATTAGAGAATATTAGATGCAAATTACATTAAATTTGACAAATATAAAAAATGTGACTTTTTACATTAACTTCACATTTAAAAAAAAAAATCAACTAAATTTGAAAACATCTAGGAAAAGTTGCAGATGTAATTTGAGCAATTCTTAGCTCAAAGAAATAATCCAGGAAAAAAGTTAGGATAAAAAAATTCATCTAAATAGATAGGTATGTAATCAGAAAAGTAGCTTTGAATTTGTATATGACATATAAAAAGTGAATTTGTAGTCAGAAAATAGAAGTTTATTCATTTTATCATTGGGAAGAAAGAGCCCCAGTACTAAGCAATTTACTAGCACAATAATATTCCTCTTTTTTTTGTATTTATAAAGTTTTGTACTGAGTACCTACTAAGAAAAAAAGACTAATTAAAACTCTTTGCAACAGCATCGAGTTTATCTGTGTTCATAGAGGAAAGGCTTACTATTCACAATATGATTTGATAGGATCTGGTATTGATCAAAAGCAATATTGACATCACTGACTATGTTGAGCTATAAATTAAAGTCTTTTCTTATTCTTGTTCACAGGTATTGAGTGAAGACCATCTTAAAATATCAAGGAGATTACACATCTACAGCTTCCTATTGCCAAAGATTTTTCTTAAGCCTCCTCTCTCCTGTTCTTTGTTATAGCTTCACTTCTGTACCTTCAAGAAAAGGTGTTTTCAAGGAAGAATCAGAGGACAGAGTGTAAAAGTCACTTTGATCCAGCTACCACCTAGGATTAGAATTGCTGTTTTAGAAAGGTTGTTAGAGGTAGTTTTACCTTCGCTCTCCTCACAACTTAATGCGATATTTTTGTGGCCAGCAGCACTGCTCCATTTCACCCTTTGTTGTTTGGTACTGATCCTCCACTGGAAAACTGATATTGTAGGAACCATCCTGCATTTTACTCTCAGAGTGGAGTGATAGCAAAACCTAAGAATGACTGTATTGAGGAACCATGTATCTCTCTAGCTGATAAACAGGAGGAGTAATACTCAGTCCTCTCAGGACTGACTTGACAAAACATCAGAAATCAATGAAGTGTGCCTTTTAAAAATTTGTAAATAATTTCACACATGTGGTTTGTATTAATTTCAATTTTTGTATTCAAATAACAGCTGCTATAAACTTCTTTCTAAAAAACCCTGTTTTTAAAAAAAAACCTTTCTAAAAAAACATCTGTAGTTGTCCATTGTGATGATAATGTAACAAAGCATGGGTGAAAAATGTGACAGTAAATCTTAAAATCATTATGCAAGACAAGTCCATATGAAACCAGTTTTTCTCTGCTGGGTATAACAAACAGCTTTTAAACGAATGAGTGAAATTTAGGTGACTGTATCAGCTACCCAAATGCTGTATGACTCATTGGGAAGTTGTCACAGTAAAAATTCTGCCTGCTTTTCTAGGAAATGGCAGGAAGCAGATCACTTTGTATTGTGAGGATTCATAATACTTCTATGAGCATTCATAATGCTTCTACTTTCTGTATTCCAAAATATTTCCATGCTCTGGTTGTAATTTGTAGGAAAGATTCTGGAAAATTAACTTTATTGAGTATCAGTGCAAGCATTTTACAGCAATTTTACAGTGGAGTTATTTTCATGTATGACTTGAAAAAGGTGATTATTTAGATTCTCACAATACTTTTTTTTCTTTTGCCAAATATGATAATACAAAAAGGTATTTGTGAATGTCTTAGGAACAGCATATTTGCAGATTTTAAGAAAATTAAACTCATACCAGATGATTTTAGTAATGACTTGGACAGCAGCAGCAGTAAGTGATAAAGTCACAAATTAGCAGACATACTTCAAAATTAGTTTTCGTGAGTAATATTTAAAGTGGTTATCTGTGACACATTTTTTTGTATATAAAATTAAAAAGATACATATTTATTAAATAAATTATTGTATCTAAAATAATTTGCCCTTATCTCCCAAAGAAATTGTATATACATAAGAGCATTCCTGAGAACAGTCCTCCAGCTAATCTTGATTTATGGTGCCACTTTATGCATGGCTAGTAGAACTGAGACCATTTTATCTTTTCCTAAATGTCTTCTGAAGTTTATGGTCATAGAAAAATCCATGCAAATAAATTGGTGAAGTTAATGATATATTCAGGTCTCGTACAGATTATCAAAGCATTGTGATGACTTAAATTCCTCTGGAAATAACAAGAGATGAGATTCAAGAGTTTGCTAACATGTCTCAGGTGTATTTTTCTTATTCAGATATATATAAACAGAGAAGAGTATTATAACATCAATAGTAGCTCTATTTCTTTATGTTAAAGGCTGTTAGGCACACGGCTGATGCCAACAGAACCATTTCAGGACTCTCCTGGCAGCCACTGGAGCCCATTTCCTCAGGAACCCAGGGTTTTGCCCAGGCTGAGGAACACAGTTGCCACTTCCCTGCTTGCAGGCAGAACCCAAAGAGAATTTCAGTTCATATCCCAGACACACACACACACACACACACACGTACAGGACAATGGCATGGCCAGACACACGGGCTGTCTCAGACAAGGCATTGCCTTCCACAGTACCCGCACACAGGACTGAAAAATAAAAGCACAGACACCCCAAACCCCCTGCTCTAGGGCTGGCAGAGGCTGGATTTCACTGATACAGGCTTACACATAAAACTCTCTAGATGCACAGGCACAGGCACATTTGTGGCTCCCCTGAGTACTTACACAGTCCCTCTGTCTGGCACCCCTGCCTTCATCCCAGCTCCCTTATGTTTCTACTCACCTACTGCCCCCCTTGCTGCTGGCTGCACACGCAGCACTTGTGCCCTCATCCCACAGGCACCTCTCGATCATGGATCATCTGAATCCTCTGCCCACCTGGTACCTGTGGCCCAACCTCAGGCTCTCCTGCTTGCTTGCCTGCTTGCTCAGCTTGAGGTTTTCTAGCAAATGACTACGGACAGCTCAAGCACTCCAGGACTGGGTAAGATAAAATGCTTGGAGCTCCAGCAGCCAGCAGCCAGCACACAGGCAGTATCCTGAGGACCTGCTACCAGTGCTGAGACCCCAATCACACCAGTGACCCCATTATCTGATTTTTGGGATATGTACCATTCCTACCCCATCGCTGGAGGTTAACAACCTCCACTTCCTGCAGGAGCTGGCTTTGAGACTCCACTGTCTCTCATAGCTTGTCACATTTCAGCTTTGTGACCCCAGACCCAGGCCAGCCAGGAGTGGTGTGAACAAACGGGATGGGCTCGCTTGGGTGACCCAAAAAGTAAAACTGCTTTAATGGCAAAATAACAAATGGCAGAAAGCCAACACACAGTATAGGGTCAACTACAAAAGGTGGGAAAAGGGTGGGTACAACAGCTTATATATGGAAATCTGAGGGTGGGTCTGAAGGCAGGGCTCCAATCACAGACTGAGGTTAGGAGTATTAAAAACAACGCGGCAAACAACAACCAATCAGGGGAGAGAACATTCTGGAAACATATGAACAGGCTTGCTATCATGCCACAGTCTAAAGTTGATGCCAAACCAGTTCTAGCTCCACAATAGCTGACCACAGGCCAGGGGCACCCACACCATCCATCCGACTCCAGTGACCGGCACCAGCTTTGGCTCACACACAGAGCTCTCACAAGGACCCAGCTCTTCGTCCTTGCAGCGCACACACACACACACAGCATAGAGAATGACATTATGCAGAGCTTTAAGAAGAAGCTGCAAGAAGGTAGGATAGACTGTGGTGATCAGACACAGGACTCATACAACTGTACTTACCAATTCCATTTTACACACCGCAGGACTCTTGTAGCTTTTTCTGTGTTTCCATCTTAGCTCCCTGATTTGCTTCTTTCATCACAAAGTCCCACTGGTCCCCTCAAACAGTCTCTCATGTTTGCAAAGTCCCCTTTGCCAGCTCCTTGGTGATGGCCCATTCATTAATGTTACAGCTGACCAGGTCAGTTTCTTGTCTTTGCCTCCATAGTGGCTGTTAGTTTTTATCTCTGTATATTTTGTCTTTGGCTTCCTTCTTTGCCTCAGTATTCCATTTGGCAATGTCCTTAATCAGATATTACTACGAAAATAAACATTTCTGTATTCCATCTATTCTTCCCAGCTCATGTTTCTGACAATGTTTAATATTTGTCTGGTCAGGTTTGTGTTTCTCTATGATCTTTCTGATTGAATAGCCAAGTTGTCTTTACTGGCAACTATATACTATATTTATATAAGATTTTTGCTTTATTTCCCTGGCTCTGTATTTTTTCTGTGAAGGTCTCTAGAGGGTGTGACACTACATTTGCAAGTGGAAAAATTCAGACCTTAAGAAATGGAGACAGGAGTTTCATGAATCAAGGAGTCACATATTTTTAGCAAAGTGTGTTTTCAGGAGGGGGTGATGAAGCAAATAAAATTCCAAAATTTTCCCCTTACTATTTGATTAGTCTTTCTGGGTGAATTTTATCTCACTATTTTCTCATGTTAAAATGAAATTAATTAATTAAAATATTCTCAGTTAAGTGTTTAATAAGGGTTTCAACAACTAACAGAGAAGTAGACATGGGAAAAAGGAGTCTCTTCTCTTTTCTCAACTCAGAAATTCTTCTGTTAATATGAGTCCAATATCTGTTTTTTCAAGAAAATAAAAATAAAGGTAGTGTGAAATATTAAGGCTTTATACCCCTAGGAATTTGAGAAAATAACTAAGAAACAAAGCAACCTCTTGTCAAGATGCTTAAATTCACAGGAATGGGTCCCTTCTTCAGCTATAATACTGAATTAGTTGAAAAAATAGATATTTTTAAGTTAGTATTCTAGATTAAGAAGGTCTTTATTGCAAATTTTGTATGAACATAGGGAACAGTCACATATGAATACTTCTATAGGATAAGTTCATTGAGAACCCATAAAGTATGTGCATCCAAATCAAAAAAAATACTCTCTACTTCCATCTCCTGGTGGAGAGACACAAGCAGAGTTTCATTTGCATAAAATTTTTATTCATAATTCCTTCAGTGACACATGGGAGTGATCATCACAATACACAAACTCATAATTAGTTGAGAATTGGAATTGCATGGAGAGAGGTGACAAGGGATTTCTTTCATGTAGCTAAAAGAACATCTGTGAGGCAAGGACTCACAGATGTTGAAGCATCCTGCAAGTTATTAGTTGTCAGGCCCTGCAGACAATGTGCTATTGAGAGGTGAAATATAGGTGTTCCTTAAATGAATCTACAGAGGGCAGAAGAAGAGCTAAGTGAAATCCAGTGATAATTTTCCTAAAATTTTCCAAGTAGGATAATAATGTCACATTTCAGTGTTTCAAGTCTCCTTATTCATTAACAGCAAAAGAAGCATGGAGCTTAGTTGATCAGGAAGGGTGTTCGACTGTTTTGGTTTGTTATTTTTCAGTTTCATAGATATTCCATCCTAATCAAAAAAACTTGTCATAATGACTTTGTTAGAATAATTCATTTAGATTGAAAAACTAGTAATTCAGAATTTCTGAAAATTTTAAGTTTCTCTTGCTGAAAATTTTGATATAGTATTAACTTTTGTTTGAGTAACTGTCAGCATTTTATGACTCACAGACCACATCTGTATTATGAAGTTATTCCACTGCTTTGTTCCAGTGCTGTTCTTATCATACCTGCAAGAATGTGTATTCCCAAGCTCTGTCCAGGAAAGAACTTATGTTTTTTTGATAGGGAAGCTGACCATCAGTATACACCCATACCTACCCAACAGACAATACAGGTAACTGTTTCTCCAGCTTGAAAGTGTTTTCCAATACAAAGCTACTTTTCTCCACTCAATGCTTCACCCTTCACAACAGCACATTGCATACTTTCATGCTACTTTCAACAATATACCTGTCAGAGTTTCAGCATAGTGTAGGAAAACAATCTGGAGAGTTGCAGAAGCTTTCTCATTAGTCATTTTTTTGTCTCAGGTATCAGCACACAAAAGCTGGTAGGGATGGACTACCTGTAGGGACCTTGCGCTGTTTCGAAATCTTGCTGTCGGGAGGATTCCCAACAGTATTACAAGGAGGTCACTTGCCATATCTGCCATATGGTCAACACTTTGCAGATGGTTACTGTCACTCTCAAATTCTTGTTACGAGCACAAGGGAACAAAGACTGTGTGCAGAGCCAAGAATTTATTGTTAATACAGTTAATATTTTAACAGTGTAAATAAAATACAGCAAGAAGTTCTTATTAGTCCGGTTAAATTAATTTAAACACTGATAGTCAAAATTATGTAACCAGTACAGAGAATTATGCATGATGATGTATTTAAAATTGTTCTTTTCTAATAATATTTAGATTTTTCTTACTGTTTCTTGGATATTTTCTCACTCTCACAATGTTCCTCTAGCCTTAGATTTAATGGTGCCAGCTGGTCTTCCTCAAAAGGACTTCAAGGAGTCAAAAGAGTGTGGGTGAGTTAGGACAAATCATCTTTACTTTTTCCTCCAGGAGGATTACTATGTTCATAGTGGAGTGCTTCTTCCTACTTATATTTGAATCTGGCTTTAAGTTATTTGTGAATATTTTCTAGCACAATCTGCTCCATTGCTCTTTCTTCATTGCTAAAAGTTCCAAAGTCACTTGTGGTTCCAGTACCATCCTAAAGTATAGCATCATATGAGTCATCTCTTTGTTGTAGGGGATCAGGAATGACTCACCAGGTAGTGATGGTTCATTTGGATGGCCTCCAAATTCAACACCTCTGCATTAATAGGTGCTAAACAGTGACTACTGACTAAATAATAAGGGAGAAATTCCCTAGATGGAACTTGCCTTGTTTTGTCAAGAAGTTGTACAAATCACAGGCATGGTGTAAGCTAGAGAGGCTAAATGCAAAGCGGTTTAAAACTCATTTTTCATCTAAGTATGTGTTGACGTGCACTAAAGTTAGACCTGCCAATGTGCAAAATCTGTAAATCAGCCCTCATCTGTGATAGAGAAAACTGAGCTCAGTCCCTGGGATATGCAAAAATGACATAATGGGCATGGTCAATAAGTACTCAAAACCAGCTGGACTGAACCCCTGAGTGCCTGGGCAGGTTGATCCTTTCATATTGTCCATTTAGCCATTGAAAATGGAACCTCATATCATTTATTTCAGAAGGTCTCAAGAGCAGCTAAAAATAATCAAAACATTAAAATTACAAAACGATTAGTCTTACATGAATTAAGATTGAAAGACAGAAAGGACCATCTACATTTTCAAAAGAATAGACTTCAGGACTTGTCTGTCTTCAGAATCTTCCTAGTCAAACGCAAATTAATGGCAAAAAACAGGCATTCTCCTTAGCATTAAGCTTTCCTTTATAATCATACATTTACTAGAATTTTTTTTTGGAATTCAAAAAGCTCCAAAGAAAAATTAGTTTAAATGTTCTCAAAATATCATAGATCAGATTATCAGTGTCTGAATTTGAAAGCAGAATACACATGAAGACCAGTAGAAACAGAAGAACCTTAGTAGACTATAAAAAAATAAGACAAAAATAAAGTCTAGAACAGACAATATAATACCTATTGTGCTGCATATTTCTGTTGATATGAGTGAAAACTGAATTGTTTTGTTTTAAAATTTATTTATTTTCAGAACTGAGGTAGATTATCGGTAGATATCTAGATAATAAATCTTTCTGATAGGAAGTTGCCACCTTTTGACATCCCTTTAGATAAGGTTACAACACTTTGGCAACAACAGGATAAGTCAGATCCAAGCATCTGTAGATGCTCCAGATGGTTTTCAGTTAATGGTGGTGTGAGGAACTGACTTCCAAGCATAGCCCCTGCAGTTCTTTCACTCTGCAGTCATAAAAGTGTCCTGACAACAGCAGGCAGCTGCCACCATGCTGTGCATGAAGAGAGCAACCACAGAAGGTGCCCTAAATATTCACAGTGGCTTGAGCAACACTCGGGGTATGGAGTAATTCATACTACTTGATATTACTCCATCATAATGAAGTAATAATGACTCTGAAAGACACTTTAAGAAAATTAATCCTAAGAACTTGTGATGCCCATAAACGTACGCAGAAGATATATACTAATAGTTTAAGATAACCTAGGGACTTTGGTGTATAATATACGCTTGCTTGTCTTCAGAAAACTCTGTGGGACAGTGCTCATTATTACTACCAAGAGTAAATGCATGGCACCCAAAGAGGCCATCTGTTGAGTTGGATGATCTGCAAGAAAAACGTTTTTGGCACAAAAGCTCCCCTTCCAAGTTCTCACAGTGACAATATTGTGTTCAACTCAAAAAAAAACCCACTTTACTTTCACAGTTAAAAACTTTGCAAATAAGTGAGATTTTCCACACAATTTAAAGGAACTTTATGAGGATTGCTGATGACTCCAGAAAATAACAGTGCTGAGCACATATCTGGTTGATGTTTCCAAATAGTTTTCTTTTTTTAAATATAGCAAAAAATCTTTTTAAGCTTATATAACTATTTTTAATTTTATAAATTAAAATCAAAACTTAGATGTCATCATGCTAATTATAGGAGTTAAAATTAACTAAACTTCTGCCCACATTGCAGTATGGTCTTGATTAAGAAAAGATTGCACTAAGGGGAATGTCTGTGCTGCAGATACCAGTGTGTTGCCCAAACACCTGAGGCAAGTTCATGCATGGAAAACATTCTAGTCAGTTGAACCACATAGACAAAGAGCTCTGTGTGGCTTAGCTTACCCAGTCAACCTATCAATGCTGCAATGGTTAACATGTTTCTAGTATTCAAATTAGAACATAAAAATCTTGTTCAGCGTTTGTAAGCTACACTGAAATCTGCAAAAGGCCACCTGAGAAGAAATGGCCACTCTAGAAGTTAATAGGACTTTATTTTTCATAGTTTTAAAAATTGCCTTAGCTACTTTTTAGACCAAGTTTTTCTCATTTAATAACTAAAGTGAAGAGAGAAGTGTGGGTTTCTTTGGTGACATGAGTAGGAAGGATACACTAGCAGGTGTATACCACAAACCATCAGTTGGCAGGGAAGAATCTTTTTGCTGTTCTCACACAATTCTTCCTACTTCATTTTTGTTGTTTGACTCATTGTCACAAGAACACATGGTACAAAAAGAAGGTTTTTTTCATATTCTATTGCCCATGTAAGGGATTTTTTTTTGTCTATGTCACCCTGTAGATTTTTTTGTCACCTGCAGAGATCAGTAGAAAAGCTGCTGTTTAACTGCCATTGTAAGTGAACTATTGTGAATCACAAAAGAAAACTCAACTATTTATGTTTTTTGGCAAAAGCACTCTTCTTTATCATCTCT
Source organism: Cyanistes caeruleus (assembly GCF_971803275.1). Classification (NCBI taxonomy): domain Eukaryota; kingdom Metazoa; phylum Chordata; class Aves; order Passeriformes; family Paridae; genus Cyanistes; species Cyanistes caeruleus. Next base: position 17,460,429 of record NC_141704.1, on the reverse strand, counting down.
TCTGCAAATCCATTTGGATAATGATAATCTGTATGACATTAAAATTAAAATAACTTCCTTTACTTCAGCCCATTATTATTTGTTTCAGTATGATTAAAGAAAGTTAAGAACTTAGCTTAGTTAAGAGCACGACAGCTACTTATATTAAGATTTTCAGAAGCAAGATAATACAGCACCTTTAATATACATGAAAATTGGTTCTTTCTCCCCTAGATTTTACTGTCTCTTACTCACAACAGGATTACAGTTATAATCACTGAAACATTTTATTCCTTCTTAATTTTGTGTTTACATGCCTTGATAGTCCAGCTTTAAAAGTCGCAGCACGGATCACCTTCATATAAATAAAAAAGCATAGTCACAGAAAATTTACTGTTTCCTCTTTAACATTTCACTTACTTTTCTTATGAAAAAACATTTTTACACCAACAATTGTATGTTAAGCCACCATGACCGGGGAATTAAAAATTAATCACTACAAAGTTCTGCAACTGTTCATTTTAAATGGAATTTAATGGACCTCTATGATCAAGTGTTCCTTTTCTGCCATGGTATGTGAACTTAAAATAAATATATAATATCCTACTCTTATACTGAACTTTAAAGATGTGCCAAGGTGATTGATACAAAGCCAAAAACTTTATCAACTTTTGTTGGTACAGTAAAAATATTAAAACACTTTTTAAAAAGTGTGTTTGGTGTCAGAACAAAATTTTTATGATTAATTGGTTTTTCATTAAAAAAAGGAAGGTTTATAAATGTCTTAGAATTTGTTCTCATTGGTGATTATTTCCTCTAAAAAATTTTCTTAGTAACCATGGATGTGCATTTTTTCTCCCACAAAATATTTTATTATGCCACATACAAATATAAAGGAGAAAAAGAAAAAGCTCTTTAATATATTGAATTTATAAAAACTCATGTTTCTGATGGTTATACATTTTACATGTAAATAAGAATAAAACACAGAAAGTGTCATTTTTGCCATTCCCTGTAAAAAGCTGTGGGAAAGTTCTGGCAGACAGAGGGGATGAATGCCCAACAAAATGAAACTCCTGGGGGCTGAAACTGGGGAGGCTGCAGGGCCACACTCACATTCAGCTTGCAGCAGTCAGAAGGCACCAGCCCATGGTGAGGTAACATATACAAGTTAAACCAAGCAGATCCCAGTAATTAGGTGATTCCCACCGTGAACATCATATTTGTGCCTCAGGAAAGGACCCTTATTTTATCTCTTCTGTGAGTCTAGCTAATCTAAAAGAGTTTCTGCAGATAAGACACAGCTTACTACGATGCTTATGATATATTTCCATTTTAAAATATGTTTCCCTGAAAATTATATTACGCTGATATCTTGTTTATATTATCCTTGATACTAGCTGAGGCAACATTGGCTCAGTTTCAGCTGAAAGAAAATTCTTTCAGCTTTGCAAAATCATCCTGGAATTCAAGAGTTAATTTATATTAGTTTATGTCTAATGTTAACATAAAAAATGAGGCCACAATTTGTTGTTGAAATTAAAACTTACTTAGTGGTTCTGTTGATAAGGTACAAGCCTCACTCAAATTTAACTTACTCCTGATTTATATCAGGTCTTGAAAAGTAATGCAGGCTTTTTTTTCCCCCGTAAGAAATAAGCAGCTATGACTGCAAAATACATATATGAAGCATATCCTCTCAGTGAGAAATCAAATCATACAAGCAATTGTTATGTTAAACTATTCACATAGTAACAAGTTCTGTTTGTCTCTAATCATCATTTGCAAATACTAAAATTAATTTACCTAAATGGTTCTCAAAAAAATATTAAATGAATTCTCAATCGGGGTTAAAGCAATTAATTAAATTAAGTGACTGTCTCCTTGAATAATATAAATCTATAACACTAGTATTTGGGCAACTGATAAATTTAGATGATTTTGCTCTTACCTTGCTGCTTCAATTAGATGAATGGCACTGTACCATAACTTAATAAAAATTGTTCAAAAACAATGAACGATTCATATGTATTAATTTTATTTGCATAATGTTATCAGTGGAATAATCTGATACTGCAAAAATCCGAAGAAAACAGGTTCATCGCAATTATGTAAATTATCCCATCGTGCAAATGGCCTTTACTTGTTTGACAGTTTGAGAAAGGAAGAGAATAAATTAAAATGAAAATCAATTTCTAACTCCTTGATCACAGTTTGATGGTCATTTATACTTAAATTTGTTGTAAGCAATTTATTTTAGGAGTACGAAGGACATGAATAATTTCTGCTTTCTGGAAGTGAAGGTTTTACACTGTTTTCTTTTATACCAATGAAGTTATAATTATGTCTTGAAGAATGGATTTAAATTATAAGAGTTTGCCAAGATTCAGAGGTCTGAATCTCAATTTTGCCTTTTGCATATATTAGGAGAACTACTCTTTGGCTCTAAGTCATGAATTCACTTTACAAATGAATTCATTTATGACCATACATAACTGAGAAAAAGAAACCTACCAGCCATGTTTAAAATAGTGAAACCCTAAAGCCTTCAAAGTCTGTATTTTAGTCCCAGCTAAATATGCAAAATGCTGACTATCTTTTGTTTCAATGGCAGCTGTTAGAATCAATTCAGGAAGATGCATGCTCAGAGCAATTCAGTGAACCATGGAAAAATTTATTCCTGGTCTTAATAGGCACTGGGTTCAGTTTCTCATGGAGCATTTCACAGATTTATTTTGAACATGCATACTTAAATGGAGAACAGAACAGAGAATGCAGTAATATTCCTTTCTGATTTAAATCCTATGCTTTTCATTATGGTTAACTTTCTGTTGTCTTACTTTTTTCAACAGAATGCAAATATTGTTTTTAAGTTTTCTAACTATGTGATGATTGATTAAATGGTATTTGAATAATACTATATACAATTTCTGTTTTGCTTGTCACTGATTGTGTAAGAACAATATCAATAACTGTAGTGTATCACAACAGAAGAAGGGTAGTTCACTTCTTGTTGATAGTATAAAAGTTTATAAAATTTCTTTATATTCTGCTCTACAAAGATGTGCCCAGAATTTATGAAGTACCTTATTTTGCAACTCAGCTGATTATACATGTTGTCTGATGACAACATTATGCTTAATAGACCTATTGGGGGCCCAAATTTGGCAACATCAGACCAAATATCATCCACTGGAGTGAAGAAGGGTCACGAAGATGATCAGGGGGCTGGAGCACCTCTTCTATGAAGACGGGTTAGAGAGTTGGTATTGCTCTGCCTGGAGAAGAGAAGGCTCTGGGGAACATTTGGAGCATCTTCCAGTAGCTGAAAGGAGCCTGCAAGAGAAAGGGAGAGGGACATTTAACAAGGGCATGTAGTGATAGGACAAGGGGTAATTACTACACACTGAAAGATAATACTTTCAGTAATAAGTTTTAACTTTTTGTCAGCTCTGAATATCCCAGGGAATTGGACTGGCTGACCATTGTAGGTCCCTTCCAATTTAATATGACTTCACCTATATGGAAATGTGATTGTCTGTAGTCGTTTTTCTCTTCAAATTCATCTAAGGTAACAGCAGAAGGGAAATTTGTACATGGTGAGTTTGGGGAAGTACCAGTGTGCCTGAAGGAACATCCTCAGCAGACCTGTGACTCAACAGAGCTTCCAAGTTCAGCTCATGCTTACATCAGAGCAGGACCATTGCTGGGTAACATGAGGTAGGAAGCTTAATTATATCCACACATTCTTAACATTATCTTAACATTACCTATATAGTAATATTTGTGCCTCATTTTTCACATGTACTACTTTTCTACCTAAAAATTGCATCTTTTAAAGTCAGATGGGACTAAGATATGAGGTCAGTTTCTAATTTTCTCATTGCATAGACTTACTACTCTTGAACACATAGCTTTTATGGAAATGGTATTACCAAACAGTTGTTGATATTCCCTCAAATGTGGTATTAAAATTAAATTAAATTTCAGCTTTTCCCTACTAACTTTAAAAGAGTTGTTTAGAAACATTTATATATTAAGCATTCAGCTTCAACACTGTGCAATATTTCTAAATGCTTATAAAAGTAAAGATATATGTTAAAACATTCTGAAGACATTATACCAAAATGTTAAATTTTTTAAAGGCATCTCTCAAAAAGGAGGGCAGAATGTTACCAAAGTGTAGGAACCTTAAATTTAATAATGATTAAAAAATGAGAAACTGAAATTGCTATTTAAAACCGCTTCAAAAATGTCCTGTAGTAACTGATATTATGATGTGTTTAGTCAACTTCTAGGCAAAGTTAAGGGGGCATATTTAAACTGTGTTAAAAAAGATGAGCAATCCATGTGCTTATGTTTAGGAATAGAGTTACAAAACAATTCAAGACATTTAACTATTAATTTTGTTACCTATCTAGCTTTCAAATTGTTTAGCACTTTTAAGTAGGTCAGTTCCTTCTTTATTCCAGACATAAGTGAAGGCCAAGAGGCATGCTTATGAAAGCATTTACTACACTCCTAATCTTTCTTGTTAAAGCTCGACTGCCAGAGCATTTTTCTATTTGTTAATGAACACCTCAAAAGACACAAATGATAAATTTGATATCAGTACTTGACAACAGCAGTTAAGGTATGGCCATTATATTTGCACAATCTCTTAAAAAAAAAAGATTCAAGTACAGCTCTAAGGCACCAAATCTGCATAAGACACCTACCACACATGCCAGCAGTAATTGGATATATTACTATAAACACTATGTTAAACCACTTGTATATTACTTTTAAACTTTGATTGATTGTTTTATTCATGCCCTTATATATATATATCTTTTGAGAACTATACTAGACCTACACAGAATTATATACTCCTCACTCAAAATGGATTCTTAATACCACACAATATTTTTATTTCATTTTTAATAAGCATTTATTATTCTTAATACTTTTTGAAATCAGAGTTTAAATTATTAGAATATCTGATTAGCAATCGGAAATAAATTGGTTGCAAAAGAACAGCGTTAGACTCATTTTTCTTTCTGTTTTCTTACTGTATGTTCGTTTATTACAAATTTTCATGCGAAAAAGGTTTAGAATAACAGTATTAAACAGTGCAAGTTTGATAATGGAAACAGATAAGAGATATTAGAAATATATTTAAATATTGATACTGGTTTGTTTGGTGCGTTTACTTGGGTTTGGGGGTTTTTTTAGGTTTTTTTTTTGTTGGGTTTTTGTTTGTCTTTGTTTGGTTTGGTTTGGTTTCGCTTTTTCTCTTGTAAACACTGTTGTATTTTTCTGATATTCTGAGGGGATTGATTGTACTGAATCTGAGAGAAATGGAATTACTTTTTTTCATAGTAAGCCATATGATGCTATGTTTTAAATTAGATTTGTGACCAAAGCAGTGTTGATAACACACCAGTGCTTTCAGCTATTGGTGGATCAGTGCTTGTTTCCCTATTTCTCACTCTGCCTCCATTAGTAAGTAGGCTGGGGATGCAACAAGAGTTGGTAGGAGAGACAGCCATGAATGTTTACCCCAAGTGACCAAAGAGGTATGTCATGGTATGTGTCACCACACTCAGGGGTAAGCAGGAAGAGCAGATGGGATTTGGGCAGGTACTCATTGCTCAGAGACCCTCTGGGCATTTATCTACTGTGGGAGACAGTGATGCCTTGGCATCATTTATTCTTTTGTGGGGACTTCAGCTAGTTCTCTCCACTTTTTTTAACTTTTTAAGCTCGTCCCTGAAACTGTTTTTGCACTTCCTGATGCAGGAGTTGGAGTGGTCATGCCTTCAGGTGGAGTGGTTAATTACTCAGAACTGTAGATGGACTTCTAAATAAGAGTGTAAAAATATGGATATGTTCAGTACTGCTCATAACTGTTTAAGAGCAAAATAGAAACCTTCAGTGACAGTAAATTAATTTCTGACTTCATACGTTCATTAAGAACATAAGTAATATTCAAATTTGAAGAAAGTTAGGAAACTCTCAAAGCAAGAATAAAGATACTGCTTTCAAGTGGAAAGACAGCTTCATAGATTTAACAGAGATATATGAACCTGAAAAATTCAAATTATGTTTGAAACTATAAAACGTAGAATAGTGACAATAATATTAAAATTTTTAGTTAAAACTTATGGGTCCATGAAACATAAAATCTTCCATACTAATGCATCAAGCATCCCATGAGATTATTTTTAAATCTTTTCTCCCTTCTGAAGATATAATCAAGTTAAGCTAAATTTCAATGATTTCATTGTAATGATTTAATTCACTTCTCTGACTTAGTCCCTAAAGCAAGGTTAAAAAGAAAGAAGGAAAAAAATGCAGATGGCATGTGCTATCTACTTTGTTTCCATTTCAATCTAGTGGAGTTATTAATCTTAGCACAAAAGCCTTTGAAATAGAAATTTATTATTTTTATTTAAGTAGTCTGTTCTCAATTAAAAAAAGTGTTCTTGGGAATCATATTAATTATTAACCTTTGGTCAGGTTCATTTTTATATTTTATGTGTCTGTGAAAGAGGAAATGTTATCTGGCTCCACCGTAGCTGAAACCACACTGACATTGTGTGCTACAAATTAAAGCTTAATATTGTTGGCTGCTGAAAACTGATGAGAAAATTGTGGGATCAATGCTTTAAAGTGTTCCTAATTTCAAGGGAACCAGGAAACTGAACGCAGCTATATCCTCTTCTAGCTTTGAGATTAAATTAGGCCGTTCAGATGAGAGTTAAATCCCTGCCAGAATTTGGAGCAACCTCTTGTTCATGCCTCAGGCTGGTTTCTATCCTCTTCATTTATCCTAGTGTGGCTTGCTTTCTATGCCACTTTATTTCTTTGATACTTCCTACACTGTTATTTGAAAACACTTTCTTGAAGCACTGTGCAATTCATTACTTTTATATAACTATCTATTCCCATTTCTCTTTATATTTTTCTAAATATTCCCCCTGTGATTCTTCAAAAAATCCTGCTACTACCACATCCTTGTTGAAGCACCAGTGATAGCCCAAAAATGTTTATATAGAGAAAAGACAAAAAAAAAAAAACAACAAACCAAATAACCCAACTTAATGCTCTATCTCCCCACAGGACTAAAAAGATGTGTTGGGCATTCTTTGATAATACCATTGATATAATCAGTTTATAACTGCACTTTTTTTTACATATCTTCCAGTAAAAAATTATCTTCCTTTCCCTTCCAATTCTGTTTCTTTCCAAACACAAATGCACTTGAAGTACTCTTGAAATTTATCCTCAAAAACTGAGAGATTCGCATCATTGTGAATTCAAATATACAAGGAGAATGGTTTAAGCTGAGTTATCTGAAAATAAATCAACTACAATCCTGTATTGATATGGTCTTTAATGCAAAATGAGGGGAGGGGAGGGGAGGGGAGGGGAGGGGAGGGGAGGGGAGGGGAGGGGAGGGGAGGGGAGGGGAGGGGAGGGGAGAGGGGAGGGGAGGGGAGGGGAGGGGAGGGGAGGGGAGGGGAGGGGAGGGGAGGGGAGGGGAGGGGAGGGGAGGGGAGGGGAGGGGAGGGGAGGGGAGGGGAGGGGAGGGGAGGGGAGGAGGGGAGGGGAGAGGAGAGGAGAGGAGGGGAGAGGGGAGGGGAGGGGAGGGGAGGGGAGGGGAGGGGAGGGGAGGGGAGGGGAGGGGAGGGGAGGGGAGAGGAGAGGAGAGGAGGGGAGAGGGGAGGGGAGGGGAGGGGAGGGGAGGGGAGGGGAGGGGAGGGGAGGGGAGGGGAGGGGAGGGGAGGGGAGGGGAGGGGAGGGGAGGGGAGGGGAGGGGAGGGGAGGGGAGGGGAGGGGAGGGGAGGGGAGGGGAGGGGAGGGGAGGGGAGGGGAGGGGAGGGGAGGGGAGGGGAGGGGAGGGGAGGGGAGGGGAGGGGAGGGGAGGGGAGGGGAGGGGAGGGGAGGGGAGGGGAGGGGAGGGGAGGGGAGGGGAGGGGAGGGGAGGGGAGGGGAGGGGAGGGGAGGGGAGAGGAGAGGAGAGGAGAGGAGAGGAGAGGAGAGGAGAGGAGAGGAGAGGAGAGGAGAGGAGAGGAGAGGAGAGGAGAGGAGAGGAGAGGAGAGGAGAGGAGAGGAGAGGAGAGGAGAGGAGAGGAGAGGAGAGGAGAGGAGAGGAGAGGAGAGGAGAGGAGAGGAGAGGAGAGGAGAGGAGAGGAGAGGAGAGGAGAGGAGAGGAGAGGAGAGGAGAGGAGAGGAGAGGAGAGGAGAGGAGAGGAGAGGAGAGGAGAGGAGAGGAGAGGAGAGGAGAGGAGAGGAGAGGAGAGGAGAGGAGAGGAGAGGAGAGGGCTCATATATCTGTTCTAATTAAATGGAACCAGGAGATGGGCTTAAACAGTGATACAGAAAATCCTTGTAGATAGTGTGTCAGCATGTTCCCTGGCTTAAATTTGGCCCTCACCAACTTCTGCTTTTTCAAGTAGTCCTCAAGGGTTAGTGGTTAGAAGACAAGTCTTTTTCCTTCAGGCCCTTTGGGTTAATCAAGTAGTTACCAGAAAAATACAATTGAAGCGTAGCTGTACTTTCCTTTTAAATGTGCCCTCAAGTGTTGGAGTGCCAACCTAGAGAAAACAAACCACTACAGTCATTCCTATAATATGCAAATGTGTATTTTTATATCATGTTTTGACTCAAGGTTTTTCTCCATAGTGTGAAGAAAAAGCATTAAAAATGCTTTTCTTGTATCAAATGGAATAGAGGACTAAAGACACATATGCTGTTAATATATATTAGTTTTGCTCCACTACTTTTAATTCCCAGATGTTTTAGTGAACAAACAAGTTTACACATTCAGTGGGACACATTAAACCAAAACTAAAGCAATTATCCTGGACTCTGCATTACATTGTCCTGAGTCATCCTGAAGCCAGAGAGATTAATTGACTTTTGTAATAAATTATCAAAAATTAAACTGGTTGATTTTAGAGAAACCTTTCACTAGCTCCTCTTTTCTCTGCTTACCTCCATCCCAGAATGATTTGGCAAAATAATCTGACCTTCACCTTATGAGGTTCAGCTTATACTTGAAATGATTACTGAACACTTGCACACCTTTTTCCAGGGTGATTATCCTCCATATACCCTTCCCCAAATAGAAATGCAAGTATGACCATTCTATATTAATAATGAAATTTAACCATAATTCTACTTTGTGGGTTTTTATTTTTTCTCCTCAGAGACCCTCAGAGGGTTCATAGTGATTCATAGTGTGCTACATAGACCATCCATTTCCTTCTTTCAAGATACTACTAGATTTCTAATTAAATGAGATGACTTTTTTGCTGCAGTCCACTAAAAATAATCAAAGTAATGTCTATTTAAGCAATGAATATTTTTTTCTCTGGCAGCAAAGCATAACTTGATCAGATTGTAAGGCTGAGAAGGGTTTTTTGGGTGTTCTTTTTTTCTTTTTTTCCTCTCTTTGTGGAAATTTGGAATAACTGAGCAGTTAAAATTCATGACCTACACTTTTGTGTCATTATTATTGCATTAGCATGAAATTATGGTTCTAGTTAGTCATAATTATACTCATAATTATTCAATTTATCACTATAGGTCCTCCTGGAAATTTTATTGGAAGAGTTATTAACATTAATAAATTGTTTTTCTTCATATCCATATTATTAATTCACCTCATGTGTGATATGAACTATCAGCCATAAAATTATTGCAAACTCTGTTCTCTGTGTAGCTGATTTAATGATGGAGAGTCTGATAACCTTTAGCTAGTTTTCTGGTACAGCTGTTTATTTTCTTCACTGAAGGTAAACAGAGGGAGATAGGCGGACATTGAAGTACCCAGACCCAAAAAACCCTAAGACTTTTGACAGAAGTATTTCTGATTTTCTATAATTTATGACAAAAGGAAAAAAAAAAAAAAAGATAATAAGAAAATTGTAATATTCATGTCAATATTTCTAAGAAACAGTCCATCAGTTTCACCTGACAGATATGTTCTAGTCAAAGGCACAGAAATGTTTGTCAGAGCAAGTAACAGCTGAGAGCATCTGAGATCCAGGTACTCACTACAGAATTTGACTCTGGCTTTGCAAGTACTTTTTCCTGATGCTTTTAACTTGAACACATGGATGGGTCTTTACAGAGTCACAGAGATGTTTGCTGCTGAACTGTATCCAAAACTGATGTACTACAGCTGCGTCAGTGTAATTGTTAGGAAAATATGGCACTGGTTTGCAGAACCTAAATCAACACTGCATTGTTGCATCTACTTACACATTTTTTCACTCATATTCTATTACATACTGATGTATAAATACATGTGTTTATGTAATAGATTAGATAGATAGATAGATAGATAGATAGATAGATAGATAGATAGATATAGAGACAGAGACAGAGACAGAGACAGAGACAGAGACAGAGACAGAGACAGAGACAGAGATAGAGATAGAGATGATAGAGATGATAGAGATGATAGAGATGATAGAGATGATAGAAATGATAGAGATACACACATACTTACCCTGGCTACTTTCTTCCCCATCTACTGCCATTTTGACAATCTTACCTATAGCTGTGAGGGTCCTCATTGTCTACTACTCTTAATAGGTAATACTAATAAAGCAAGGGATCCAATTCCTTTTTCACTCGTTGAAATTAATGTCCAGTTATTAGATCATATGTTATGTATTTATTTTTAAATGTTGATCCATTCCAAAATTTAAAATAATTTTGAGAGAAATCCTTTCTGAGAAGCCAAAAAACTAGCTTTCGAATTACTTTTTTTTTAATGTATATGACAGAGGGCAGAGGAACAGTCATTTGTTGCCTAGTCCTGTGTTTATGATTGGAACCATTAACAATGCCCACATTACTGAAAAACCATTTCATTAGTTGTCAATTCCTAGTTCTTTCCAATATAACAGGGCAAAATATTATAATTGACATATAAGCTGCCATTTAATAACAAAACCACTTGTTTATGTCTTATATTGACATTGAAGTTGGGGCTTTTGGGTTTGGAATATTTTTGGCTGCTTCTTCTCTTCACTTTTTTTTACTAAAAATATTTAATTATAATTTCAGTGGCTTCCACGCTTATACAAGGAATGTAACTGGTCTGAAATTCTGAAACACAAAGGTATATAGGAAACAAATTCAAAACCTAAAAGCTTTTAAGTCTTTCAAAAGGTGGTCTCAAATAATAATCTGTACCCCCTCTTTTTTTAATGGATTTTCCTGATTTGTGAAGAATTTATAAATAGATACATTAGATATACAATACTTTCATTAATAGTTTTTATGTCATGATGTCTCATTGTAGAGACTGGCATGGAACAATAATATAGATATTGCCTCCCTTGTATTCCCACATTGCATGCTATCTGATTTATGTAGCAAGTAAATTATCCAGAGACTTATAATTAAGCTTAAATTATTGCAAATCAAAGGATATAATCATATTCAGTAATCGTATTGACAACATAAAAGAAGCAATGATGATTACTTCCTGCCTAGATGTTAATACCATCTATGCTCTACCAGATAATGAAAAAATTAATAAAAACAGATTATAAATTATATATTGACATTAAAACTATGATAACTAGAGGATGATAATGTAACTGATTTTTTTTTTTAAAAAATCTTGTTATTTCAAGTCCCCCTTGAATTAGTTTCCAATATGAGCATAAAGGTTTTGTGGATCTGCTGTGATTCCTATTAGTCAGCTCTAAGGCAGAAACATCTTAACCAGAGCATATATAAACAGATTCACTAATACTCTGCTTGCATTGCAAGATGGAAATTTTGTGCATATGTGTACCATTCTGACTTTCTTTGTCAAATTAATGTGCTATTTTCCAAAAAAAAAAAAAAAAAAAATTCATATAAATCATCCCAGTGAAGGAGCACTTTAGAAAATTTCCTCTTTGAGAGCTGTTGTTGAAAGATTCGCTGCCAGGGAATCTTTAGATGTAGTTAGTGTTTTCATTCACTCCAATTTATAATACCAAACATTTGTTAAGCCCTTGTCAGAACTGGCTGAGTCTTGCAACTTTGGGACAAATAAAGAAGAACAAATTAAAGATGCTTCTGTAATTGATATTGCTGACAAGGAAGTGTCACTGGAGTTACAGATGGATTCAGAGCTGACACTGAGAAAAAAGTACTCAAATAGTTCATGACTAAGTGCTTATTGAGGAGCAAAGCGAAATCAGGGAATAGCAGAAGAAGCTGTTGGTGGTCAGTTTCAATCTAAGGTAGACAGAAGAAATAAGAAGAATTTGAACCCTAAGAAGGGGTCTGGTCAATAGAGATAAAAGTCAATAGATGTCCAAGAACAATCAAGGAGAAAACTGGCCTGTATTGAAGAAAATGGGAGGGAAATGTAAATTGGAGGTTAGTTGAGAGGACAAGAATACTGACAAAGGTCATCCTTAGGACAGAGAACTCAAAAAATAAAGATTCACTTAATACTTGAACTTAATACATGAAAAGAAAGGACCTAATATACAGCCACAAGCGAAACCAAAACCAGAAGGAAAGAGTTTAAGAAAGAGACAAATGAGAACATTGAGAATTCATACTCATACTGCAGAAAACAGACAGTCCTAACACTACAAATAAAGTTACAGACAATGAAAATAATTTGATTGGTCAAAGAAGATTTTATGGCAGGGCATTTATATATATTAATTACCCAGTCCTTCTGGGTAATTAGAAAACAAGATTATATATGCTTTTGCTAAAGGATGGTGCTAAAGAGGGTCCAGTTATTTTGGGTTACCTGTATGATCATTATAACTGTAATCACATGCAGTTACACCCCACAATGTGAGGGGCTTTTATTCCAGTATACAATTCAGGTTCTAAGACATCTTTTTCCCAGTCAGCTAAGAATCAAAATATTTTTAGGATATTTTACTGGACATAACAGTAACTTAGGAAAAATTGATAAGAAATAACAATGAAGAGCTTTACACTGGAAAAGAAGTTGTATTTGGGTCATGTGAGCACAAAGACAGTCGCATATGCAATAGCTCTCCCAGGCTGCATTTTGGCTTTCCCATTTGAAATAACAACATACAGAAAACTGACAACCTCAATATCCATATCCCAGAATTTCTTAGTAAAAATATGCATTTCTTGCTGTACCCAGGGATTCCCAAATGGTTTTTCTAGCACACCATATGTTACTAAATGTGTTACAAATACACATTCAGTATCAAATAGCATTATAAGCCCCAAAAACCTTTTCAGATAACCTGGCAAGCTGTCTTTAACATTTGCCCAGTAGATGTTTGGCAATGACACTCAGCTGGTGACATATGCCTTCTTTTATATATATATTTTAAATATGTGTTGTTGGAATGATAAAAAGAACAAAACATACTTGAAAAGGAACACCACTTCTCTTTAGATTCATAGAGCTACCTTATGAATAGAAATTGCTTCAGTGTGAAGGGGATTTTTTTCTGAGCAGTTAAAAATAGAATATTATATTAGGGTACCCTTATAATAAAAACAACCCCTCATAATCTCCAGTTTTAACTGAGAATAACTATTGGCTAATACAGATGGTAAAAAAAAAAATAATGTGTTACATTAATATGATTTAAATATTAAAGTCATCTCCTTTAGGGGATTAAATAACAGTCAGTTATAAGGATGTTCTGTCTCTGACTTTGATAAAGAATCGAAAGAGTCACTGGCACCAAAAAAAGGAATATATTTGAATAAAGAAACAGTCTTGTCCCTAAAGCAACTCTCTCACTCTCAAAGAAAAGTTTCTGCCTAGAATGTTCCACCTGACTGACTTTCTTCCAAAGAAGGAGCATCCACCTCCAAGGGATCCAACATTGTTACAAAAAGGTGAGATGAAATTTCAGGTCTGTGTCACTGAGGTTTTTAATGAGCAAATTCATAGAAATAGAAATAGAAGTTATTTACACTTTATGATGAAAAGAGAACAGCAAATAAAGAAAGCTCCTTCTTTTGCCCTCCTTTGCAGTCATTATTTTTTATGCCTGATGTTTTAGACAGGCTTCAAACCTTAAGCACAAGGCTCTCAGGAAATCTCTGCTACAGAGAAGAGGGGCATTAGATACAAAAGAAGGTCTCCTTTATTTCTGCCCTGCCTGTCAGAGCATTACAAGGCTTCCTGACTTCTCTCCAGTCACTTTTTCTGCTCTTAAAATGGTTAAAATCTGACTTTGTGTTTATATCTGGCTTCCTTTCTTCTACTTGATAAAACTGATCTCTAGGTGGAAGAACTATCCTCTGCCTCTCAAGGTACCTGGTACACACTAAATTTGCTGTCTCGAGCCAGAGGGTGTTGTCTCCACAGAGCAAGCAAAGTGCCTGAGGCTCTACTCTTTTTGGTTTATAGTAGCATTTCTGCTTTCAGCTTCACAGACTGTAGCTGGAAGCTTTTGTATTTCCTTCTTACTACCACTGAGGTTAGTATTATTTTAAAGTATTTTACATGCATTTTCTGAAGTGCAGGATATTCTATTTAGGATATTTTTTTTCTTATGCTTTTTTTTTTTGTTGTTCTAAATGTACTTTATGATGCTTTTCCAATATGCTTTTAGCAAGTTCTTTGCATCCATGTTCCCAGTACACCATCCCTTCAAAATAAAAGAAAAGGTGCTATGCTAAGCAGAAAAGGATTTCTTCACTGAGAGTGCAGGACACAAAGATCTGTCTAAAGTTCTCTCTGTTTCCTTTAGCTGAGCAAACCCTTGAGTTTCTCAAAATGTCTGTCTGAATAAAATCATGCTTGAGTACATTAGTGCACACACCATTTGGCAGGACTGCAAAGTGTGCTCCTGCAAGTACATATGCTTTCCAAGGTAAAGCAAGGTGCTTGCCTGGCATTTTACACATTAGAAAATGAACAAGAGACACTTCAGTTGTTAAGCCTAGGAGAAGGATTTATGCATGTGCATACATTTATTAGGAAGGGAGTGGATAGAAAACTCCCTTTTTTTTTAGGCAGAAAGTATATTATTTGAAGCTATCAATATTGTCTGCATTCCTCATCAGCAATTAGTTTTTTCCTCAGTTTTGATGGTCAAATTATGACTAGCACAGGAAGATGGGATGGGCTAAAATCTTACTTGCAGTTGCCCTTAAAACAAACACAGAGGCCAGCTTTTAAAATGAAAGAATATTTTTTTCTGTGGATTAAATTTCAGTTACCATCTTATTTTCTGGCTTTTACAAACTCCCACCCAGTCAGATCTGCAAAATGGATATTTGAAATATTATTTTCACTGTTAACTGTGGCTTAGGAAAGTGAAGTCTATTGCTTTTCATATGGTTGCTGTAGTCGGTCCCTTCCTGATAACTTTTCTTAGAATGAGGCTGTGGAAATGAGATGTCCTACGAGATGGATGATCTCCTTTTCCTGCTTACAGTAGCAGCTGTTGCTTTGTAGTCTGAATTTCTGTGTAACTCCCCAGGATCTGTGGCCTACCCAACTATAGCACACAGTGTCAATAGGCTTTCAATGTTTGTCCTGAAAGGTTTTGACTTTTCTAGAGCAGAACTCAAATGTAAAATCATACAGTCACTGGCATGATACAGAGGAGTCAAAAATATTCAAGCAGACATTAATAATTACAGCAAATAAATCTATAGGTGGCATATATATTTTTTAAGAAATATAAATAAAAACTCTGTTGCTATCAAAGATGTATTACATTTGCCTTCCTCCATCTTTTATTTGTTAAAGGAATATCTTGTTTAAAATCTTGGTAAATTTTTGCAACAATATACAAAATACTAAGAAATAAGCTGGTAACTGCAAGAGTTGGCACAATGTAAAGGAAGAACCTGGTTTCCAGAAACTTGTACTTAATACAGCAGTTAACAGTAGTAACTTATAGTTAATACATTACTTCACAACATGGAAATAGACATAGGTGACTGGTTTCATTAAAATCTGAATATTTGTGATTAAAGGTGATTTCTTAAGTTGAAAAGCTGATCTTTTAGCATCAATAAGGTTCATCTGTTTTATATTTTCTTTATATTACACATTAATAAATTTTGTTTCTTACTGTACATCAGGCACATTTAGTACAGAGCAAGCATCATACTTTTTTGACTTTTTCATTTAGTTCAATTTACAGAACTTCTTTGGACCAAAGGACAAGGTCAGACTTACTATTTTTCTTCTCTTAAACTTTCCCATGCTTCCATGTGGTTTGGAACATCTGCCTCATAAGAAGTAATATACACATGGAGACCATAATCATAAAGATCTGTCTTTCAGAGATTAGAAAAAACCGAATCTTTAATCAATTACCAATACTGAACTATCAGGACATGTTTTTGCTTTAAAGACTGAGATTTTTTTTTTTTTTTTTCTTTTCAGTTTTCCTGGGATATCAGAAACATTTCTTTAAGTTCTGCAATACCTAATCATTATAAAATCCGTGCTGTATTTACACCATTAGAATTGTTGACAGATCCATAGTGTTCCCTCAAGCTCAGATTTTCTGTCAATCCCAAACCCAAAAATGTTTTACGTGAACAGCTGGTAGACATTCTCTGGAGACAGATGCTTCTTTTGTTGATTTACTAGATTGCTACTACAGCAGTTGTTGGACAGTAATTGGCACAACTTGCAGTTTATTCGTATGAAAAGCAAGCATGTCACAAAATATAATAAACACAGAGCTGACTAGAGCTAGTCCACTAAACCCCAAGGGTCACTGCCACCGGAGTCTTGCAATCAATATGAAACAGATATTGGGGAACAAACTTGTATAATTAAAGAAAAATTCCATGATTAGATTATGTATTTTTTTGTCATATTGTTTTATTCTCTTATTTACTTTTGCTGTCTGTAAGCATACCTTTTGAGATATCTACTGCAAAGATAGATGGTAAAAATATCTTGTAGTGGGTTCTACTGCTTAGTTTCTTTCTCTCTGTCTGTGAACTTTAGTTTTCACCATATCAAATTTTGCTGGATCCTACAGAAATATATTTAATATATTTTTAAAAGCCTTTAAATTGTATTTCAGATAAGTGTTGAAAAATGGATAACAGTAAGTTACAGCATTATAATGTAGAAAAGCCTTTTAATGTACAAGATGATACAGTTCTACTATGTAAAGCATATTTAATTAATACATAAGTCTTGGTTGGATCACTTTAGCTTCATGATAAATATTTCCAAATAATGTAATATAGGTAGATTTTAATAGATCAATTAAGAAAATCACAAGCACCCTTTTTTTTTTTTCTTTGTTGGTGCAAATGTAGGTTTGCCGCTTGTTGTTTTGAAATTGCGGCAATGAACTAAAAATTACCATGGCATGAAAGGACAATAATAGTTTAAACATATTTTTAGGAACATTTGGATAACAATATTTATGAAATTATGTAGCTTGAAGAAGAGTTTTTATGGTATCTATTTGCTTGACTTCATATTTTTCCTGAAGGCGAAATCACATAAAAATTCAAGGAAGCAGAAATACAAATATTAAAACTGAAGTTCTGGATTGCACATGTCTATTTTAAGACATGTAAGTACAGAATTAAATACCAGACTATTTTATTCCACAGAGCTAATCTCTACTTCCATTATAATTTTTGTCACAAGATGAATTAATTTTATACTATTTTCTTTTCTCATTATAATCTTTGACATGAATATAGTCATATATCCTTTTCTGAATGAGCAGATATTTTCAGAACTCAGAATAATTCTGCCTTAGATGTTAATACATACTAACTCCAGAACACTTTCAAAGAATTACAATTGTATCTGGACCACCATGTAGTTGAGCAGACATTTCTGTATATCCATAGAATACATCAGAGGTTTGCTTTTTTTATTGGTGGTTAGCATTGCTTCAGTTCTGATGCTCAGGTTAGTATTTCTATCTGATGACCACAAGATCTTTCAGACATTTTCATTATGCTTTAACACCTGATCATTTCCTGCTTCTGGCAACAGATTTGTCCTTGAGATCTAATTTCATTACCTGACAATCTCAAGAAAACACAATGGATTTATAAATTTTTAGTGTTCCAGCATAACAACACTACATGCTCAGTTTTGTTGCTGCTCCATATTTTCCAGCAGTGCAACATCACAGAAATAGTACTTATTTCTTTTGATGACAAGAAGCTGGCTAAAAGTCAAGCTGTATAAATTGGATTCAGTTATGGGAGAAAATGGTGCTCAACCCACTGCTTCTTCCCTTCCCTTCCCTTCCCTTCCCTTCCCTTCCCTTCCCTTCCCTTCCCTTCCCTTCCCTTCCCTTCCCTTCCCTTCCCTTCCCTTCCCTTCCCTTCCCTTCCCTTCCCTTCCCTTCCCTTCCCTTCCCTTCCCTTCCCTTCCCTTCCCTTCCCTTCCCTTCCCTTCCCTTCCCTTCCCTTCCCTTCCCTTCCCTTCCCTTCCCTTCCCTTCCCTTCCCTTCCCTTCCCTTCCCTTCCCTTCCCTTCCCTTCCCTTCCCTTCCCTTCCCTTTGTTATTGTTGTAATAAAATTTATTTAAAAGTCATGTACAAATACTGCTACTCTGAACAAATCACAAATCAAAGAGAAGCTGACTTTTGTCAATATTTGAGAAGTGCCATTTTTCCAATAATATTTATATTAAAAGCACTCCCTCTGAACTACATTTTCTGTCCAGGTGTTTTTCTGTATCTTCCATCCCTCTGCACTGCCTTATTTTTAAAATCAGTGTGCATCAAGTGTGATAACAGAGTCACAGAAAAACCGATGTTAGAACTGGACTTTTGTCCAAGCTTCTGCTAAGAAACCTGGGATATTTTCAAGACTAGACTAAGCTTCTGAGGGCCTTCCCCAGAGGAGCTCTGGAAACCCCTGAAGGCAGTGATTCCTCATTCTCTAGGCAATCTCCTGGATACTTAACACATCTTCTAGTGAAGCATGCTTCCCTATCATGTAATTGCAGTTTTCTTTGCTGTAGCACAATCACAATCACTTGATATTTTCTTGTGAACATCTGGCAAGTGCTGGTTTAATCTTCACTTCAATTCCCTTCACTTCCCTACTAGACAGTAGAAGTTTATTTACTTTCCCATGTAAACATACCCAGCACTCTTCCTTTCTTTAATGTGATGTGCTCCATCTCCCTAACAGTCTTGTTGGTCCTTCACTGGTTTCTCCCCAGTTCTCCACCTCTCTCTTCTGCTGGGAGAGCTGAAACAGGACAACAGAGCAACAGGGGTGGCTAAGTTGAGGGGAGAAATGACTTCTCTGGACCCACTGATGTCTTTATTCAACAGCTTTCATCATTGCCAGGGCATTCTAAAGATTTACACTCAATCTTCTTTCTATCAGGATCCCCAGGTTCTTTTTTGCCTATCTCCTCCCCAGTCAGTCATTTCACTTTCCTCTCTCTATTTGTTCCACTTCCAAGGAATCTTGATCAGTGGCAAATGCCTGTGGTTTAGGAAGTAGCTCCTGGAACTGGGACAATCTGATTCTATGCACAAGTGTAATTTTTGCCTACTGGTTTTGTCCTGAAAACAGTTCAATCCAGGCCAATAAAATAAACATTACAACACATAGCCTGCTCCCAAAACAGCTGTCTTCACTCCCCAAGGCTGTTTTGAGCTCCTAAGGAGGCTTTACCTTCTTTCTTTCACTCAAATACTTGTGGAAATTAGCACTTTCCAAAATGCATAGATCTGACTCTTTGGCACCAGTTTCACCTCTGACTCAAACACCTGCTACTTGGACCATCCCTCAAAAACAAATGATAAATTTTTTGTCCATAAAAATATTTATTTCTTTCATTTAAAAGGAGAAGAATGGAAGTTTCACTTGATTCAGTATGTTTGATAGTTGTCAGTATTTGATAAAGGACTCAAAAATGCTAGCATAAGAAAAATACCATAAATAGACTTCAAGATTTCACTTAAGGTAAGAAGGAATAAGTAACTTAAGAAATTACACATAATACAACCTTTATTATTGATATATTTTCATTGTGTCAGCTCAAATTAATTTCTCTTTCAAAGTCATTCTTACTATAACCAGTGCTGAAGGTGTTTTTCCCTGCCCAGTTGCTTTTTCAGCTCTTGAGATTAAATTTTTACTGTGTTTTGAAGAGCTCTTATCCTTTTTTCCTTTGTGAATAGCTAAGGAAAAGACTATATTGAAGAAAACAGCAGTTCCTGTCACAACTTTTTTTTTTCCCCATACTTATGATGAGTGTTTAGGGACATGTCATATCTTTCAAGAGTACAGGGAAATATGCTATTGATGTCCCAATGAGGAGCTTTCCCTGATCAGAGGATTTTTTTTTCTTTTTCAGTGTGAGCATCACATTTCCTTAATAAGCCTTCTATACTTTAACTGCATTTTGCCTGGGCTAAATATAAATTTGTTCTAGCATTGACTAAGGTATTTGCTAACTTCAAATGGACAATAGTTTTACAGACACAACAGCTCTGGCATCTTTTTTAATGTAGGTATTTTGTCATTGTATTTATTATGCTTTGATTTACCATATTACTTTTACAGTGTTTACCATATTGACTCCAAGATTTACCACTGTGACTAAATGAGGATTTACTGTAACTAAAGAAGATTTCACAGTTTCATTGATGTATTCAGATTCAGTCGTGTCTGAGAGAACTCTTCCTTATACAACTGCATGCACTTGATAAGTTCCTAATATCTGTGACTCTCAAACCTAACAAATACAGAAAAGTAAAAAATATGAATTTACAGCTCATAGAAATATCCTATGGCTTAAGGCTAAAAGACAATCTGAATCTGAAGATGATAGTTTTCATCTTTTTTGCTCTTTTTACACTTTTACACAATACACTCTTGCTGGCACTAAAACAAAAAGTTTGACACTGAAATTTATACAGAGGCCAAATATTTTGTTAATATATCTTTTCTTCTGATTCACCCTCTCTACTAAACCCATAGTAATTAAAAGGAAAAAACACATTTGATGGATCTTCAGATTCAAAAGCATACTTCCAATTCTGTAATCTGTATGTGCCTCCAAAGCCTCAGTGTTACATGCAGTCATAGTGCTTTCCTACTCTTTTACATGCATGCATTTTCAGTGTCCTTTTATTCTTTGTCTGAAAGATGAGCATTGAAATGATGCACTCTCTGCTTTCAGGTACATGTCGCACTGCAATCAAACTCTTGAAAGCAAGTTTCTATTCTATCAGATACAGATTTAGATTAACAATGCCATAGTCAATCTGATAATCTGTGAGGTTTTTTTATGTTAATGAGTTATAATATCAGTTCTTAGCTGTAGAAATAGGAAACTTCTCACAAGTCCTTAAAATAATTGCTTTAATACTTTGAAAGGGTAGACTTCTGAAGTTGTTAAGGATTTGAGGAACATTTCTGTAGGGGATAATTTTAATGAGAGGCTAGAAATATCTGAACATGGTTCAGAGAGCAGTTCCTTCACACACTTAAATTACTTTTCTCATTCTGATTATTTATGGAAGAAGTATTTGTTTCCTATATCTATTCATGGCTGATATTACATACAGTTCTGAGTTTCCTGAACAGAAAAAAATTCTTTCGACCTTTTTCATCTCAATAGCATCAATGCATGCAATTTAATATAATGAAGCAAAAAAGAACATCTCTGAAATAATATGCTATGGCCTTCATAGGAATGCCAATGTTTTAACTCTATGAATATTGCAAAAGGTGCCTGCATGTATTTACCATAGAAACAGTAAACAGAATGAAATTCAATATAAGTTTAATTAACTACATCAGGATGACATTGTAAAACAGGAAAGTGATGTTCTGGGAAAAAAAAATAAACATTTAATAGAAATTCATCCAAAAATCAAGTCTGCTATTCCTCTGTGCTCTTTTAAATTAAACACCATGTGCAAATATTTTTACTTAAGTAAAATAATTAATAAAAAAAAAAATTGTGACCAGAAAATATTAAATCTGTTGAATCACAGGTATTTTTATTCTTTTAAATCATTATTATCATTCAAAAGAACAAAAATGTATCTGGGTAAATAAGACTATGAAAACTGCAAATAAAATACTTATTCATGTTATTTTTAGACTATATTATTTAGAATATATTTCCATTACATTGCAGCTTATAAGTGAGGTCTGTAATGCTAAGATACAAATAAAATGTTTCTCTCAACATGTCAAAGAGAAAGTGAACTCAAAACACTTTTTCCTCCATAATCATATGAAAATAATTAATTGCTTGAAAGTTATTTTGGTCATCTCTTTATAAGTGATTAGTTATCCGGTAGATGTGGAGTTTTTTGTCATTAAATTTGTTGCATTCATACAGCTAATACCATTCCACTTTTCTCAGTTACCTGATATTTTTTCATAAAAGTCAAAGCCACGGTGTCTGAGTGAAGGAAAATCCCAAATCTCATGCACAAACACTCCCTTTCAGTGATATGACCATGTGCTTTTCCTGTTTTGTACTGTAACATTTCTGAGAAGGCTCTCAGCTTGTAGCCAGACATTTTTTTCATGCAGGTATGTATCCGGTATAAATCTGAGCAATTTAGTGCCTTCTGTGATGCAGCAGAGAGACAATAATTTGCTGCAAACACGATGGAACACTGTCCATCAGCAGGTATCATCCCAGTGATCTGCAGTGTGCATGCACAGCTCAGTTTGAGGCATGTCACAGATTTCTGTTACCCTGCAGCTTTGCTGAGACACACACAATTGTCTGCAGGTAAGTAAACTGTCTGCAGTTACCTTTGTTCAGCAATGCTTGCTTCTTGCCATATTCACAATGCTAATAAATAAAGGATCATCAAATGGAATCCAGAGTGGCTGCTGCTATTGAAAATTAAATTTAATTTCTCCAGAATCACGGAATCAAACTAAGCCAGTGAGAGAGTCAGTTCTGCCCAGAGTTCCTGATAGCTTTATCATTAACATTTTCAAAATTTAAATGACTGTAAGAAGTTAGTCATGAAACAATACTTAAAGAATTATTTTATTATTGAAGAAATTTATTCTTCAGCACAATGAAACACAACACATCTTGTGCTTGGTTGGAAATATGAGATTAGCCCTTCCAAGGGAGTAAATAAATAAAGCTGTATGAACCTCAGTGTTGCTTTACTAAGGGAACCAACCATAATCTAATCTAGTCAGATGTGAGACAGATGTTGCCCACATGTTCATGAAGAAACAAAACCTGTCCTACACAATTCAGAGCAGAAGATCATATTTCCTTTCACAATGAGATGGAAGGTGAAGAACTAATTAAAGTATACTTGGAATGTATATGAACACTTGTTACTGGGACAGATCAATGGGCAATGATTCTGAACTCCTTCAAAATTAGCTTTCAAAAAAAATGGATCATTATTACAGCTTAGTAGACCAAACTAAAGCTCAGGAGATAATGATTTCAGTATCCCATAGCAGACACAAACTCTCTTTTTGCTTTGACAGAAACACTATAGTCCAAGATATGCAAAAACATAAGATGTTAAGCCTCCTATGATGCCCTAATATTTTTCCCGCAATAATACATAGACTTAAAAATAAATAAAAAATAAACCGGCTTCTTTAGCCATATGAATGAACTGCAACTCTACATAAACATTATCATTAATATTTACATTTGGGTTATTTTCAGAGTTTATATAAACAGAATAAAAGAATGATTTTTCTGTTTCTTCAGGCATCTAGAGAGCTTAGTAATTATTATACTATTAACTTCAGGCTCATCTGTTTTAACCCACTCCTACCGCACAGTTCTAGAAATTTCCATTATGTTAATAATACAATATGCAGTTATAATTCCCCCATTGTGACACCCAATTTAGATACAAATAAGTGGCTAACTCCTTAAAAGCATACCTACATTTACTGCAGATTCAAAATTTATGTTCCCAGTGTTGTTAGAAAACTACATATTAAATCATCAGCTATTCTTAAAATATGCCTCAAATAGGCAGCTGGGATCAAAGAGTCTTTCATGATTTTAAAATACACAGAATAAATGAATTGTTGTTGAAGAATGACCATTACTGGAAAATAAAGTTACTGGTGTGTGTCACAGGATAGTCCATAAAACTGAGGGCTTTTTCACTGTGTAATACCAAATTTAGGTCCTCAAAGTGGAAAGCTGAATTCAATGGCACATGGCTCAACTTTCAGGTACATTCTGCTCATGACTTCTTTGCAGAGACCTGCAATTACAGAGCTACCTAAAGCCAAATGCAGTTGATATTTAATATCTTGTAAGGCTATTTAGTAGCAGTTGCCAAACGCCCAGCTATGGTAATAGCTTTTAATCAGTAGTTAAAGAAACAGTGACAGTAGAGAGATTAAAGCATGGATAGGAATTTAAATTATATAAATGAAACAGTATGTTTTAAACAGGAAGCTATTTGCACCTTAACATATGTTTATATTCTTCTGGATGTGAACATAATGTAAATGAAGAGACAAGTAGTCCAGAAAATATGTGAACAATTTTAAATACAAGTAGAATCCTGCAACAATAAAAATTCAATATTCTGTCCTGGGGAAGAGGGGGGCTGAAGGGAGGGGGAAGGCAGGTATTTTATTTTAGTACAGTGATTTGTTTTAGCAATCCATGTGTAAATTTTCCCATCTACTTGATTTCACTGTGTAGTAATATTCATACATTGCATTGTAGATAATCTTAAATAAAGGCTCCATCCTTTTAAAAGCACAACACATCTCTTTACTCTTCCACGATTCTGCAAAGTTCATTCAATAGTTATGAGCTTCTTCAAACATGTTAGAAGTTTGTAGCACCATGGCTGCGCTGATACGTTCATATACTGACGGAGCAATAGGAAATTCTCTTATCTTCAGAGTCCTTAAGAAGGACTTCTTCTCTTTTTGCTGTGAGAGAACAAGAACTGGGTAGTTATATGCATTTTGTTCAACCAGCTCTGTCCTTTCTGAAGAAGATTTAAGCTGCTCAATGTTGATTATTTAAAGTAGCACTCACAGCAAATGAGCAGTGCTTTAACATAGAATACTATCTAATACATGTGCAGGGGAATTTTTTTAAAGTTTCTGGTCGCAGCTGCAGGTCTATCAGACCATAAAAAATTCATCTGTTACTATCCTTATGCATTGTGTCTCTCATGACCATTTTTGAGGCACAGAGTTGCAGAAAGCATTGAAATGTTAGAAAAGGAGGCCTTGCAGTTATATAAAATAATAGATACTTCAGATTCATTACTAAAATCTATTTCATTTCATAAAATTTACAGTAGAGATTGTACACCTTCCTGGTGTCCTATTTAGTTTCAGGGCAACTTGGGTCACTGATGATTGTTCAAATCTCTGTTCATGCCAAAGTCATCCTTGTTCTACGCAGCACACATTATTTTAATGATTCTGGAGAGAGCAAAAGCTAATGTCCCAAAGCAATAAGCAGATTTGGCTAATCAATAAGTTATCACAATGGGATGAGGGAAGGGTAGAATCACAGAACCATAAAATCAATTAGGTTGGAAGAGACCTGAGATTATCAAGTCCAACCTATGATTGAACACCATCTAGTCAACTAGACCATGGCACTTGGTGCCACATCCAGTTTTTCTTTAAACACCTCCAGGGGGATGGTAACTCCTCAACCCCCCAGGTGAGTCCATTTTTAATAATTTTTTAAGAAGAAGTTACTCCTAATGCCCAACCTGAACTTCCCCTGCTGCATCTTGAGACTACATATATATAAAATTATATATAAATATAACACAGGTTTCAGCTTTAACATTAAATTTTCTCTCTTCAATAATTTCAGCAAAGTTCTTAGCACCCTTGTCATGATAATTCTTGCATGTGCTTTTGCATTAAAGTTCAATACAAGAAATAATTAGATTTATATATGCAGTGCCTGGTAGAGCTGATAAAAAAAGCTTTTACGTGGAAGTCAATAGTTCTGATTTAGTTCAACAATCAAGATGATGTTCATATTTCTATCTTCCTATTCTCTGGAGTATTTCCTGTATTTTTTTCACTGTTAGGAACAAATCTTTTTCTTTGCACTACAAGATGTCAATTGTAGATTTTTAAGCCATAGTAATTCTGTTGCTAACTTTTTCTACTGTAGCAGAAATATAGCACCCTTATTAGCAAGGTAAAGCATATGGACTTAAATCAATATGAAAGTGCACAGGCTTACCTTGTTGTAAAGTTGATTTTTGTCTGTTAATACTAGCAGGATAATTTCAGTTTAAAATATTTAGTTACTATATTGAGGCAACCTCCAGGGTAAGAAAAATGATAACATAGACATGAAAATACACCTGAAAAATACCCAAAGAGTGTACAGAAGAAATTCTTAGAATTTTTAACTGAGGAGATTGAAGAAAAGGAAAACACAAACTCTTCTATAATATTTGCACTATCACTCTAGTTTTCTTATATCAACATGAAAAGTTCAAGGAAAGCCTGATCATAAATATTTATTTATGTAGTTTGTTTTTAATTACATTCATTGGAATAAGTGCAGTGTTTAAACATTCAGTCATAAAAATATTTTCTGAACATCTACATCAGATTTTAAGTATGCCACAGGTAAAAAAAAAATAGCAAAGGGAGAAACTGAAAATAAAAATCCTGCATTTTAAATCAGATAATGATTTGACTTATATTGCATGCTTTAGGCACAGTCACTTTCAATGCCTACTATTAGGAGATCTTCTGAATCTTAATAAATCACATACATTACATTTTCTTTATAATTTCCTATTCATTTAAATCAAAGCCTGTTTAAATAATACTTAATAGAAATTATACTTGAATTTGAATGACATAATGAACAAGTGCAAAATTATTTAATGTATTCTTATAGCCTGAAATCCAGAAATTTTAACTTTTTTGTTAGGTTCTACTCAGACTCATAAACTCCATCAATGTACAATTCACTAATGAACATGTAATGTACATATAATATTGAATGTCTTTGCTTTCATTATGAAACAATAATATTTTCATTAATATTAAAACCCCCTCAGATCTCTAGAAAAAACCAAACAAAACCAAATCTATAAAAATAGTCTAAATATTTCATTACTTCCATAGTGGTCAGTTTCTGGTTTCTAAGTACATAATTAAAAATCATGTAAGGGTGCACTCTCCTAGGATGAAACCAACTAAAAAAAAATTTAAGGTATCTGTAAAATTACTAAGGTTTTTTCATTGTTCTTATAAGGTGTTCCCTATTCAAAATATATAGTGGTATTACAGGTCAAGTAAGTAAAATGAGTCATTTCCATGTTTTCTTACACACCATGAAATTATGAGGAAGTAAAACTTGAAAACTTAGGTAAAAGTCTCAGACTAAAACATGGGAGACATTTTAGGTTATTCTTTCAAAAAAGGGGAAAAAAAAGTGCTGTATTTTTAATAGGCATACATATTCATGAAGTAGCATCTCAAACATAATTATTTTTTTTGTTGCATTCTTATGCAATATCAGAGGATATAACATCTTGATCTCTAAATACTCATCAACATCAGAATCAGAGGCATGTTCCTCTAAATGAAATTCAATATTATTTTCAGAGGTATAGAGTGAAATTCATTCCTTAGAAAGGCTTGTAAATCACTTTTCCCTTTGCCTACTTCAAATCCAGTAATTTAAATTGGTTCTTAGGTCATAAAACCTGAGATAAAAATATTCTTATTCATTGGTTCAAAGGCTACATTTTGGCTCTTCAGCAAGCAAACCTGCTGTTCTTGGAAGTCTTCCAGTCTTAGACCCTGCTGCAAACATTCCAATACTAGTGAGACCCCTCGTACCAACCCCATTCCATAAAACTGCTCCCACATCACACAACCTCTCTCTTCCTGGTCCCAGAGCAATCTCTTTTCAGAACACATTCTGATGCACAGTAAATTGTGAGGAAACAATTCTACAAATCACACATATAAGAATTTCTTAAAACCAACATAATTTTAACATATAAAGAAGTACTGTTGAATAAAAGCAAAAGAAAATTTATTTTTAAACTGTTCTTATTTGTTTGTATTTATGTCTGCAACTAGCATCCAGTTTGCATAGTTGCATACAGGATACAAAGAACAATTTTCAAAACCCAAACAGAAGCTCCTAAAGAAACAAAAATTAATTTGACATATCTTGACAACTGCTACCCAGAAATGCACTGCAAGGTGCAAACATCAGCATTCAAAATTACACACTTTAAGGGCAGTCGTCTTCCCCTTTCAAGACACACAAGCAGAATATCATTGTTCCATCTGGCTAATCTGCCAAAAGAAGGCACTTCAGTGAGGATGATTGCCTGAAAAATATGCTATATCTGTGCTGGCTTGGTCACATTTGTCCTATTTATGTTTCTTCTTTTTTCAAGCTGGCAATGGATGATTCTAAAAACCAAGACAAAGTTAAGATTTCAGATGCCTTTCAATTCCCTCTTGAAGCTGACGTGACTCTTCTGTAACCTAGTGTGGAGTCTGGCTGCTTGTCATGTTCCAATTAGTGAAGCAGATGTGAAAGGTTTATTATCATCACCTTAGACTTCAATTTAGTTTGAAATGGAACATTCATAACTATGCAGGAGTTTACTAGTTTGGTTGGTTTTCTTTATGTGCATATTAATTTACAAGTTATTTCATTTTAACTTTAAAATTATTGTTCTGCTTCTACTTTTACTGCTCCTGGACAATTTTTTGTTCTTGGTAAGTTAATGGCAGTTTTGTCATAATCATTAGTGGGAATATAAGTAGTTCCTATAATGTGCTAATTATTTTAAGCCAACTTTTAATATGTAACAGACAGTTCTCTATTGCTGTATTATTACTTAATTAATTTGCCATAAGATATACTGATAAAAATGTATTCAGTCCACTTCATTACGTGTCACTTTCAAATAATTTTCTGTCTCATTATCAGAGTTCTTTCCCATAATAAATGCAAAGCCTTATGCATACCTAAGAGATTGTTAACTTTTGAAATGGTTTTTAATGCAGTGGCCTGATGATTTCAGGGGCTATTTGAGTACAGGCTAAGTCTTTAACTAAGGTTCTGGTACATGGGGAGCTATGACCTCCAGCCCCTTCAGAGCTTTACAAAGACCCATGTCAGCGACAAGTTCCTCAGCTGTTTGCTCAGCTGTTGCAGTGCAAGAAGGAAGTTCCCACTGCAGCAGACACCACCACAGAGCAGCACAAGCAGTGCAGTGGGAACCAGGAGAGCATGGCTCATGTGCAATATCCACAGAGAGCAGAAAGTCTCCCTTTGGGCAAAGGCAGCAAGGCAGCCATGGCAGCACAAAACCATCTCTATTCATAGTCTAATTTCCAGGGAGTGCTCTGAAATATACAATCCCCCTGGAAAATGGATTATTAGACCATATATAGCAGGCAACTGCATGTAGTAACAAGATTTAAGGAAAAGACATGTTTAGTCATTAATGCAAATTTAGCTGCCATCTTGATAAAAGGACTGTAATAATAGAAACTGAGGAGGAAATCTTCACCAGTTTTGTCGCTGGATAGCCAAATAGTCAACAGAAAGAAACTACCAGAAAGTTTTGCACAGAAAAGAAAGAAAATATTTTTTTCTTCACCTGATACAGAGAAGCTATCTGCCTCTCTCTGTTGTCTTTTAAGAGAAGCTACAGAACTAATTTAGATAGGGTGCCTTGCATTTTAGGCAATTTCATGAAAGGAATCTTAATGAGTGTTGAAGAAATGTACTTAATGCTAAAGAGAAAAGAGAAGAAAAAGTGTACAGAGATTGCTGTGATCCCTCATGATAATACCTTCTGACATTAAAAAAAAGAAGAATGCCAAGAAATAAGAAGGAAAAGATGAAAAAGTTTTGAGAAATAAGACTTTTAAATAGTAACCATTCAGACTATGTAGGCATTCTTACAAATTTAGGACCTTTAATAGATGTAATACTCAAAATGTTACTCAGGTAACACGCAATGTCACATGAATGAACACATTTTAGCTATATCAGTGGTTAAAATCAAAGGTCTGTATGATCTGAGCACTTCTTTTCACAGCAGTATCCACAAGCAGCGCCTAGGCTAAAAAACAACTTCCAAAGCAACATATTTTTTTCTGAGTACTGTCTAGTAATTAGCCATTTCTTAAATCAAAGTGTTTTCCAACAATTTAGGAAATGTCAAGAGATTTATTTACTAGACTTTGTCCTACCTTTCCTTAAACCCAAATATGCTTTCAGTTTTCTCAGCATCCTGAGATAAGGTCTTCCACAGCTTAGATTTTTGAGTATCTCATAGAATCCTAGAAAAATTGAAAGTTTAGTTCAACCACCTGCTCAGGGCAGGGATAAGTTTGAGATATGGTCTCCTTTTGTGTTTCCTCTGATGTCCCATAATTCTTCCATGGGCAGAGGCAGGAAGAAAGTGGTCCATACTTACAGTCTCTAGACAGATCATGAAAGCTATCTGTCATGTCTTGTAGGGATTTCCTCTGTTTTTCAGACTGAAGAATTTGAAACCTACCTATAACACCAAACATTTTATTTTTCCTTTTTTTTAATATCTTTCTGGCAACTCTGAAATTCCATAACACATTTCTCCTTATATCTTTTCCTATTTCTTATTGAGACTGGTATTATACTGTTTAATTTTAATAAAAGTACATAACATTTGATAAATTTAATAATATCTGAATGATCTGAAGTTTTCTAATCCTATTCCTTGTTAGAAAAATTCTCTGAGTCACTGAAAGAAATAAATGAAGACTTCTAATATGACAGCAACTACTAAAAGTACTTTAAACCTCATGAAATCATGGCATCAGACCAAAAACCATCATAAAATCAGTTTCTATTTCGGATCTCCTTTCACATGAATTCTTTAAAGTTATAACAAACTATTTTCATCACTGGATTATATGTGAATAGTGCAGAGTGATTTCAAAACCACCAAGGCAGCTTTGTCAGCTGTTTTGGCCTGATTTTCTGATTCTGCTGCTCTGGTCCTTAATCCTCATGTACTGCTTGTTTTTCAGTGCTATGATGAATAAATTAAAATCATGGTATAAAGATACAAAATATGAAGTCATAAACAAACATTTCCATCTTCTTCTTTCCCCAAACAAGTTTTTAATAGTGTATTATGCTTTCATTCTCATCAAAAGAGTAAATATTAATTAATTGATCAATCTGAAACAAATATATCATATAGAAGAACAATTTTTAAAGGGTATTTATGAAACTAAGATATTAATCTGCTAGATTATACTTACTGTAAATGTCACTGACTGCAATAGAAACAATGATTTGCCTTAATTTTCAATTTGTTTCGTTTTAAAATGAAAATATGACATTAACAAGTCATGTTACTTTTCCTTTGAAAAAATTGCTAAATTGCATTATTCCTGTTCAGTACAATGTCATCAATTTATTAAATTACCATTATATATATCACCAGGGCCTCTACTGCATGTGACAAGTACATTTCCCTACTCTGGTTGAGTGTTTTTTTCTACAGCCCATCAAACTGCTCTAGCAATTGCTGATCAGCAAATAAATATTCGGTAAGTAAATGTTCTAAGATAGTGCCTAATTGAGACTGAGAACAACATCAGCTGAAACTGACTCTAAGGAAGGCATGCTCATAGTGGCTTGATCAGCCATGCTTGTTAATTCTAATCCTGACCAGATCATTTATTTCTGGAAGTGTTAGTAACAGCAGATAGTAATTATCCCACTGTGAAGAAGAGTGCAAGAGGTCACTTTCTCATTAAAAAAGGAAAATTAAACACACCAGATCTAAACCAGGTTTTTTTACCTTTTATTTAGCATTATTTTGGTGAAATTACTTCCAACTAGAAATAAATAAATAATGTAGAAAAAAGAATTATTTTAATCTGTACAGACAAATAATTCTATCATATGATGCTATCATTCCAAATATCAGATGAATAAATATTTAAACTGTTTTAGGCTACACCATGATAAAACATTCTGTAATATTAGGTCTGTTTGGGAAAGAAAAAGATCCTTTCATCACATTTGCATCTAGACTACGCAGTAGGTTCCACATCATGAAAATATTAAAATATATTTTGATGAGGTGAAATTTCCCAATAAAAGTATTGATAAATTTTTCTATTATGGGTCAAAATTATGAAAAATGAGTTAATAAAATGCTCCAATACAGTTTCACCTTACTTAGGTTTTTAAAACTATTAGAATCCATAAGTCAAGTACATTTACTAATAAACAACATGATTCAAATAGAAACTTCTGAAATTCAGAAGACTAGTCTCATATACCGATTATTACATTACATTACATTATATTATTACATATAACTTAATTGTGAGACAATTGGCGCAAAGTGCAACATTTTTTGTAGATGTGAGAACAATGTTTTATTTTTTGTGAGTTAGGGTGGGATCTAAGCATCTTTTCTTTCAGAGACAAGGTTTGACTTGTAAATCTACAGAACTCACCTTTAAATCCCATTATGTTTCCTGCAGAAAAATGGAACTATTCAGAGATTGCCCTATATGAACTGTCTTATCAGACAGAATTCTTATCAGCCAGAATTCTTATCAGCCAAAACCACAGAATCGTGGAATGGTTTGGGTTGGAAGCTATCTTTAAAGATCATCAAGTTCACCCACTTACCACAGTCACACCAGCACCCCCACCACGCCCCTCTTCAACAGCCCCAAAGGTTGAAAAGATCAGCACAGCCATGAACTTCTTTCCTTAGATCAGTTTGCCCAAAGCCCCGCTCTACCTGACCTCAAACACTTCTGATGATGCTGCATCTACTACCTCCCAACCTGTCCCAGTGCCTCAGCACTCTCTGTCATGAATTTCTTCTTTATCTGAAGGAGATCTAAACCTAATTTTTTCACTTTAAAACTGTTGCCCTTTGTCCTGTCACTATCAGCCCTGATAAAACATCTTTCTCCACTTTTAAAAGCACTTAACATTTAGGATACAATGTGGGTTTTCCTGAGCATTCTCTACAGGCTAAACAAACACCATTGCTTCAGATTTTCTTCATAAATTATAAAAAAAATGTCCAGACATGAGACAAAATAAATCAAATGAAACCCATCTTAATTTCTAGATGAAAACTAGAAAATAAGTAAATTTTTTGGAGTCTTCTTATACACAATGAAAGATCTGTGCACACTCAAAGGGATCCATTCATATAAAAGCAATGACCAGCTATTAATAATAATTACTGAAATCTGACATATATGAAAAAATTTACACTATGAATTATCCTGAATCTGTAAGATGGAAAGAAGTAATTTTTTTTAAAAAAAATTAGAATTTCAGTAAGTATTTTTAGAAATATGATTTATTTAGGGAATTTACAGAAATTAAAAAAAAACTTAAGACATCAGAATTAAAAATTATTTTGAAAATAAAATAAAAACTTCTGGTCAGCTATGATTTCACAGGAAGTACTAATGTGAAAATTATTCTTCTATTTTTTTTTTAGTGCTTGAGAAATTTGACATGACTGGTTTAAAATGAGCTCAATCTTCATCTCAATCTGCTTCTCCAACTGCATCTCTTGACTAACATTTCACCCCAGGTTGTGAGTCATATACTTGTGTTTCAGACAAGCTTGGCTGGTACTATTGTGCATACATTCTCCACCCTTCAAACCCTTTCTGCACATTCATAACATACCATGTCAGGTGTTCTCCTCCTCCTGACTGCCAGAGAGGCTCCTGAATGGTCTGACGGGGAAGTTTCCTTAACAACTGTTTGGTAAATAATTATATTGGCAAGTTTATTAAAAACTGCGAAACTTGAGCTCAGTGAGATACACCCACTGAGTGTGATACTGAAAGTGATCCTCAGCAATACTGTAACTGAAATCTTGTGTCTGGAAGGAAAAGAAATTGTCTGTCTGCTAGAAATTGACAAATAAGAATGCCCATTTGTTATATTTATAAAAGCATAACGACATATGGGCAGAAATGCTCTATATTTTGTAAGTTAGAAGTTAGCAGTATCTGCTAATTAAAATGCAGACAAACTCTCACCCAATTGCAAGATCATGAATAACTGTGACACTTACCCAATAGCACCTTGCCAGTTTACCATTTAATTTCAGCTGTGAATACCATTTTTTGAATTGATTGTTTTCCTTCTAGCTGCAAATAAATGCATAACGGGTGTTTTTTGTAGCTATTTACTACTTTAAATTTCTGTATTCAGTGTTTTGTCATTGGAGGTTCATTGACATATGACCTAATATAATAAACAAAGCAACTATAAATAGGTTGAGATATTTCTCTTATTGCCTTTCTACACTGATATAAAGATGTTTTAATTTATGAAATTATATTAAAGGTCAGTTAGATATTTGGATTTATCTCCAGATTTCATGTACCTTTTTTTACTTTTTATTTCACTGGGTCATCTGTTTTATTATGTGTGACCTGAGTAAGTGGTCACACTTGCTCCAGAAAAATTTACTGGGTAAAAAAACATGACAAAATCATGTTTGTTCTGTAGTTCAAAATACACAGTGGTTAAATAAGAGAGTGAAATAAATCATGTCTATTTATATGCAGTGCCTAAAGCCAACATTTTTTTTTTTTTAATATATCTAGACCTAAGTTCTTGTATCATTTTAGTCAAATATTAGAGAATCTTTCATGTAAAGAATTTTTAGAATCACCATAAATTATTTCTTATCTATGCTTAAGTAAGAGTAGAAAGATGTTGAGCTTACAATTCATAACATAAAACACTCTGTTGCCCTGAAAACTCAGCTTTGGAGTTTGTTGATATAGTTTGTAAAGAACTCTCCCAGGACAGTAACTGTAAACATAGATATGTGTACATCCCTTCAGTTACACGTCTTGTGATGAGCATCTCTCATGGCCAGTGCAGTGGAAAAGTGTTATCCTGACCATCCAATCCCTGGCTGTGGTCAGAAGCCTATAAATCCTGGGAGAAGAAATAAACTCTCTCTTCCTTTCACCACACCTCGAGCTGTGTCCATGTGATCTATTTCATATCCAGGGGCAACACCACTCCTTCTCCCTTTTGCCAACATAACATAACTATATTTGAATACTTAAGACACTGATAAGTGCATATATGCCAGGACTATGAGGAATAATGCAGATCTACTAAAAGGCTGTTGTTGTCTTCGTATTACACATATCTCACAGCTTAATCTTTTGCTATTTACCCATTACCATTTAGCTATCTATGCATTGAGGACAGATTTTCTGTTGTTACACAAATGATGATGCAGTTCTGAAGAAAGCAATGCAATTCAATCTAAAGAAGTTGGGCACCTAGAAGGAGACACCTAAAATAATGTCAAAACCTGATGTGGTTACTCACACAGAGGCATTTAGTATCATTCAAAAACTCACTAAGAATTGATAGGGAACTTGCAATAATGAATTTGCAGCAAAGAAACCACTGGAGATTTACCTCTGCTTTTCTAGGCAAAAACATTTGTAGAAATACATTACTCTCATGCTTAGGCAAATAAAACTCTAGGTTTCTATCTAATGGCTCTCTCTCTCTGAAATTCACTGACTGTAGCAATGCCCTTTATGAACATCTCTATGCCAAGAATGAAGACACCCCGTGCTCAGCCATCTCATGCACATGCAGAGATGCCTGAATGCAGGCCTACTACATATGAATTGGAGGAAATCTGACTCCCAGGCCCATTAACCTCAGGTAGGTTGATGCTGAAACAAGGATTATTAGCAGAAAAATGAACTTTCTGTGTGTCTCTTCATATGTTTGCTGCAGCTGAGGCAGGATTTTACAATGCACATGGATAATTAGAATTATTTCAGTGTTTTAACGCTGCCTTGGCATTTTCCTTTATTTTTTTCTCTTATGGGATTTGGATCTCCAGAAAGCTCATTTATCAGGTGCAAATAAATTCTGGGATGGGGATTCATAGATAGTGAGAAAGCTTCAGAAATCTTCTTAGGGTTTTGTGAATCCTAAGTGCAGTGAAAAGAAACAAGAGTAGTGAAAAAAAATTATAGTGCATTGAAAACATTGTAATATATTTCATTAATTGAACCCAAAAGAAAATCAAACTAATAAAAGTTTTCTGTATGCTTCTTAGGCAGTTCCTACCATGAGAATAAAAAGTAAAAAAAAAAAAAATAAGAGTTGCTGAGTTTTTCTTTATTAAGCAATGAATTCCAAAATTGGATATAGTCAGAGGTATTTGAAGGTTACCAGTGGTGTGTTGACCCCGGCTGGACACCAGATACTCACAAAACCTGCTGTCATTTTCCTCTGGAACTGGACTGGGCAGAGAAAATACAGTGGAAGGTTCATGGGTTGACATAAGGACAGACAGACATCACTCATCAAATGTCATCACAGACAGACTGAACCTGGGCATGATAAGGAAATTACTATTAACAAAGAGCAGAATAATGAGAAGTATAAAGATATTAAAAAAGAAACCTTTCCCCCTTTCCCCCGGTCCTCCCTCCTTCTGAGGCTCTACCTCTTCCCCTCCAGCAGTGCAGGGAGACAGGGAATGGGGACCTGGATGATTACAAGCTCATCCCTTGTTGTTCCTGCTGCTGCTCAGGGAGAAGAGTCCTTCCCCTGCTCCAGCACAGGGTGCCTCCCACAGGAGAGAGTTCTCACAAACATCTCACACCTGAGTCCATCCCTGAGCCACTGCTGGAATTCCTGGCTGGCATGGCCATTCCTGCAGTGTCTCAGAGAAGCCATCCCTGTAATGCCCCAGCTGCCAAAATCTGGCCACACAAATCCGTACATCCGAGCGCTTACTGCTGTTACTCTGGAACTTAACTCAGGTCTTGGTTTTCAATCTTATATAAACATAGTTAATTCCCTTGAAGAGAGCTGAATTTAAGCAAAAGTACTCAGAACAAAGGTAATATAAAATGTTCAAAAATGGTTAGCTATGATTTTTACTAATTTCCACTGGAATCAGTGAAACTCACGAGTCATATTATACCGAGTTTCCATTATAATATAGGAGTTACAGGTAAACAGGTGAAAAAATATTTCTTTTCAGAATAAGGGCCATGTATACTAAAAATAAAACAATTTAAAGCAATACTCAGGAGATATGCATATTACTGTAGCCAACAACCTAGCATCTAATTTTCCTATTCCCCAGTTGTTCAGAAGTAGTAAAATGCATATTAGTATGGAGATTTTTGCAATGGGGCACACACTTTTTGCTAATGAAGCAAGTCTGTCAGAGCAACAGAGATGGAAGAAAGAGTAATTGGATCTTACTTGAAAACCTTCAGCTTAAGTTGCGGTCTTGAACTGACAGGTTCTGTCAATATTTACAGAGAGATTTATTACTATGTCATATATGCTTAGAATGACACACATATTTGTACCATCATAAAATAAGATAAATAGTGTTATTATCTTATTTTTAAAACTTTCTTGCATAAGGTGCAAGAATTTTCTTTTCAATTACATTAAATTTACAATTAAGCACAGGTTTTGGTCTCTGGTTCTATTGGAACCAAACAGATTATTATAAAAACTCTAAAAGCTCTTTATTATTTGCAAAAATGAAAACTAGGTAGTGAAGCTAACTAAGAAGGACATATTATGCTATTCAGATTATGCATTTTTCTTTATTTTATAGTATAAGATCATAATTTAAAAAGAAATTAATAACAAAAGACAATTGCAAATACACATTTTATTAGTTAGGTTATGCTAAATATCATCATTTAACTTCATTCACAAACATATGATCAGAAATAATGCACAGCACAAAATATATATATAATAGTCAACGTGAAAAACTTGAAAGTAAGGGGGGGGGGTTAATTTGTTTAATATTTTTAGTGTGATTCACGTTGTTTCCACAATTTCAGTCTAAATAACTTACTAACATTTTCACATGCTGGGTAACTGAATATTCTCTAAATGAGCAGTGGCTAATTGGTGTCTTCTCTCTAGAAGGACTCTGTGTTTCAATCTTAATAATAAAGAGAATAAATAAATAATAATAAACAGAAATGAGACCTAATTCCAAATATAAACTGAGATCTGCTATATCTGCTTAGAAGAGAAATCTGAAAAATTTGTAAAATCCTTGAAATTTGAATTTGTGAAATCTGTAAAATTGACCAGCCAATTGGTGAATAATTGCACTCTTACCTCTGTTTATATTTCTATTTCTATTTCTTTTTTACTGAAACTTCTTTCTCACTGAGAAAAAGACTCATATGAAAATTTGGAACACAATTACATTAAGGGATATTAATCAAATGAACTGTGATGTTTTGTGAATGAAACTCGCTGCTTCTAAAGAAATGTCAGTAATAATTGCTGTGTATTTGTACTTTCAATTTTCAGTTTGAAGGGAATTTTTATTACCCAATCATATTTATGAAAATACAAAAAGACAGCTTTGAACTCCTAAGCTCTATTAACTGTGAGAATACATGGCTAAGCTGTCTGAAAAACACTTTTCTCTGACCATTGTTATTATCTGAAAAAGGCCAAACACAAAGGTTTTAAGAGAATAAATATCTGACAAGTGAATACATAAAAATAAATATTTTATTTTAAGATGTTACTGCATAGCTCCTAGAGGAATTTTTAGGCACTAAGTTCCCTAAGTACCCGGTTGGATGCTGAATTTAGTACTTGGATACAGGAGACAATTTGAGAAAAAGTTCTCTTTTCTGGGTGCTCCTCACTGGCCTGTTTAGCATAAGTGACTTGTGGGAATTGCACATCTGAAGCTTTGAGTGACTGAATGCCAACGGGATGCTTTGCTGCAGTCTAAAGTATCTATGAGGCAGTTAGGTAAGATAAGTGTACTTAGATTTCCAAATAATTACTGAAAAAAAAAAATTTACCATCATTAGATGGTATCTGCTAGATATTTTTCATAGTAAATTTTATTAACAACACTGTCATTTGGTCTTTATTTCTCCCTAGATCTGCTTCAAGAAAGAAATAAACAACTTTTGCATATTTTTGATTTTAACTTTCATCTATTTGCATATTTTATATTATTGCTCTCAAGTCTAACAAGATATATTGCATAGTATGTAAAAATGACTGGAATCTGATCTCTGTTACATCTGAATAATAAATAACACAAGACTGCCTTACAATGCAAGCAGCAGTACAAGCAGAAGATGTAAAAATGATCGAGAACTTGAGTTTATGGGAACACACAACTAAGGGGAATAGAAGTAAAGAAAAATTAATCAAACCTGTTTGTGAGGAAGCACAGAATAAATCTGTGTGGGTTACTCTTCTCCATCAGGCTTGTGTAATTGCATTGTTTCAAAACTTGTTTGCTGGCTCAGTTCACAAATGTGCTCAGGTTTTGGAAGCTTGCTGTTTTGCATTCGTGAGCCCTCTCCAAAAGCTGACACAGTGCAGTCATTTAGAGTGGGGCTCAAACATATTCTCCAAACCCAGCTCCATGTCTGCTTGTGATACACAGGATACAGCTGAGAGTCTGTGAGGGAAGGGAAGGGAAGGGAAGGGAAGGGAAGGGAAGGGAAGGGAAGGGAAGGGAAGGGAAGGGAAGGGAAGGGAAGGGAAGGGAAGGGAAGGGAAGGGAAGGGAAGGGAAGGGAAGGGAAGGGAAGGGAAGGGAAGGGAAGGGAAGGGAAGGGAAGGGAAGGGAAGGGAAGGGAAGGGAAGGGAAGGGAAGGGAAGGGAAGGGAAGGGAAGGGTCCTTAAAAAAAAAAATTACCATTAGAGCTAAAATTTTGTAATCCCAAGGATCTTTCTTTCTATATCTCTGTATTATGGGAGTCAGGTTAGAACTGTTTCTTTTACTCTACAGAGTATGAGAACTTCTCCTTATTCATGAAGCTTTTTGAAATTCCTTTCTAAGAGAATTCAGATCAACAGGTTGCCTTACAGGAAGACATAGTAGGTGTCTTGACAAGCCTTGGGAGGGTAATTGTTATGTAACACTGCCCACTCTACCACTGGCTGCTGTTTCAAATAGAAAATACTGAGTATGCTGAGGGAGAACACATTGTAAATTCATGTCCTATCTCTATCAGCTGTTTTTGCTGATCATGGACAGTCAGCTAAACATCTATAAAGCCTCTTCAGTCACAGAGCTGGAAAGGGTACATCTGAAGAATGAAAAATATGCTGGCAATGTGACAGATCTTCCTGCTTGCCAACCCATCAAAAATGGTGCTGAGTGTATCTGAAGGAGGCAGATGATGAATCAGTGAGTCAGGCTAACAGAAGGACATAAAGAAATTGACAGTTCTGTCAACTAGCTCTTGGTGGGAAGCAATTAGGTTATGATGAATAAAAGAAATAAATCATGCAGAAACTGTAGACAATTAATTAGAAGAAACCTCCCCCCAAAATACAGAATTGCCGTAAACTTTCAAACAGGAAATAGAGATTGCAGTGTTTCCACTGCAAAATTAAAATGAAGAGACAGAACAAAAAGGCACAAACCTCTGGTGAAAACTCATAATTCCTTTCATTCGCCTTTTCTTCTTGTCTGCCCAATCATTTCCCTTCTCTTACCCTCCCTCCATCCCCATTTTAATTTGAATTTTGTTACAGAATAGCTATCATGACCACTCAGAATAGAAGTGAAGTACTTGCATAAGAGCAGGAGTTCAGGAATATCAAGGCCTCTACAACTGTGGAGACAAAAAGAAAAGGAATAGTGAAAATGTGATGGGAAGTCAGTAATGGCCCAAAGATACAGGATAGCACCTGGGAGTGCAGAATGTTGCTCTTGTGGCTTTTGAGAAAGCGTGATGGGTAGGACATGAGAATTTCAGCATTCCTCTAAAGCACCAGACATCTTTCTCTTTCTCTGAAATCTGTCACTTTCTCTCAGAAATAGCTTGAATAGTTAAAGTGGATTACACTGGTCAGATCTACAGACTGATTTTTCTTACTTTTTTAAAATTTTTTCAATTACTAAACAGAATCATGACTTCTATTTCTCATCCTCCTAAGTACAACAAAGATGGGTAGCTGAGAATAAAACTGCCTTCAGTTTTATATTTTCAGTATTAGAATCAAAGTGGACCAAACTAGGTGTCAGCAACTGATAATTTTCTACTATGCAAACCCACTTCCTTTTTAATTTCATTTCATTCAGAGAAACAAAATTTACAGTATCATAGAATATTAGTCATATCAAAAAATATAGGGGAATCATCTCTCTGACTATTAAAAAAGTGTTACAGCAAGGAGGTTAAATCTCAAATGTCCCATTCTTTGCTAAGATTAGCTTTTAATTTTAACTTCTTCAAATTTCTATATGGGTTTTGTCAGCATACCTGAAATGTGATGGCTTGTTAATAAAGAATCCTAAAGAAATTTCTCTTTTGGAAGATGTATTTTATCAGTAATTTTAAGATTACATTATATTTCCTTAATGTTTGGTTTGATTGCACAGAGCACATTTTTGTAAATAATGAGTTCTTTAAAAAGCTTGGCTTCTTAATATTCTCTATTAAAAAGGGATTTCCTATTTTATCTGATATTTGGCATATCAAAATGTGTTTAGCTGAAAATTTCATTATATTTTGTTTGTTTGGTTTTTTTTCTGTTTTGTTGGTTGTTTATTTTTAATTTTTAAATCCTCTTCATCTATCATCCACCTAACACTTAAAAATACTAATAAACTCCTGGTACCATAGACAAAAAAAAATAAAAATTCCATTGTTGTTTCATACAAAGGTAAACATCTGTAAAACAAAGTAGATGCAGAACCTTTGTCTTTAGAAAACATTGAAGCTACAACTAAATAAAGTTTAAAAAAAATAGATTCAAAACTAAACCCAGTCAAAAATGATCTAGACAAAAGAAGTCTGACAAACTGCAGTACTGTGCTTTTGCAAAAGTATTGTAAAACTTTGGGAATTTTGCCTGCAGTAGCAAGACTGGGTGACGGTGACTGTGAGCTATTTTCAGGTTTGCTCAGTTTCTGTGTTTTGGGTTTGGGGTTTTTCTGTTTCAATTTGGGGGGCTTGGCTTTTTAATTTTTTCATTTCCTGTGATTGAAGGCCCTTGCAATCTTTGAAAAAAGGTAACAAAAAAACCACACAAAAACCTACCTAAAACTTTACATCTGAAAGAGTAAATAATCTCTATATGATCTTTGACTTTTTAACTGAATAATGATTAAAAGATCAGATAAGGACAGGACAAGACAGCTTTGTTCCTCATTTGTTTCTCAGATTTTAATTTCTGACCTGGGCAGGTCTCTTCCTTTTATAGTGTCTGTATTTCTTGCCTGTAGTTTTAAGGTGACTTACCTGACTTACTAAACATTCCTTCTCCCTTATTAACCACAATATGATCTAGAAATCAGAATCTTAAAATTCTCCATTTGAAATTAAATCCTCATATGAGTTTCCTGGCAGTAACTTAGGTGTGTCTGTGAGTGCCTGTGTTAACTCAGTGACAGAATCTTCTACTTTCTCTAGTTCCTCTCTTCCAAGTGGAACATTCCTGGATAATAAGAATTAGGCCCCACTTTCATCTGCACCAATAGATAAAAACTGCAGTTATGCACAAATATATGTCTCCCTATCCAAATCCATCATTACTGTCTGTCTCCTCTTGGCAGTAAGTTGGGCTCTTCTCTGGTTAAAAATCCTGTTACCATCCTAGCTATTGAGGCAATGGTTTCTCTTATTTTACTGCCACACAAACCATCATCTAGGCTAATGAAGTAACAATGAGCAAGCATTTACCAACTTAAGATCACACAGAAATTAACTACTTAAAATTTAATCCAAAACTTAGTTTATGTAAAAGCAAATCACTATTATACTACATGAAATTTGTGCAAGACAGATTGAACTGCCCAGATTTCAAATGGGAAAACTCTGTGTATCTAACAATGAAAATCACTTGCATAATTTCTTTTAAATATCTTTTTTTCTTGCTGAGTACATGGAAAATGCCATAGGCTGATTAGATCAGTGTTTATTTGCAGAGAGCTTCCAGCAAGTAGAAACATGGGATGGAGGTGGAGGGCAGCATGAGGGAAGTCTTCATCTATAAAGTGAGTTTGAATGACCTGAACTTGGGGACTTTAATGTTTCCCAGATATTTCATGCTTTCATGATCTCGTTTCTGCCATAGAATTTCTCAGTATTTTATTTTTATTTTAGATTGAAGTGCTAACTCAAAAATTTCAAGACAGCTAGCATGAATATAGCTTGAGTGAAGCATGATGTATTCATGTACATTAAAGCCAGAAAAAAGTAGATTTCAAGGTAATTAATCATCTGGATTTCTCATCAAGACATTTGTAGGTTGTACTCAATACTGTACCTTTTGTTCAGGGAAGATAGCAGTAGCAGAAGCAATCGTCAGAAACTGATAATGGTTTAAATTGTGCTTTCATAAAATGAGAAGAGTACAGCAAAATGTAGGGGAATCAAAGAGTGACTAAAGTCATGTTCTTACTGTGGCAAAGATTGAATCATCTTAATAAGCCGGCCATACTCTTACTTACAAAATTAAAAGAATATTTTTATTTCTCCTAGGTTATTAATATTCTTCCCTTTCTAA
Organism: Cyanistes caeruleus; assembly: GCF_971803275.1. Lineage (NCBI taxonomy): Eukaryota > Metazoa > Chordata > Aves > Passeriformes > Paridae > Cyanistes > Cyanistes caeruleus. The sequence continues at coordinate 17,416,953 of NC_141704.1, read as the reverse complement.
AATAAACATAGCTGATACATATATCAATAGCTACATGTCTTGGGAATATAAATCTACTTTTCCCACTGGATGCCACTGTTTGATCAAATTCAGGCAAACAAAATCCTGGAATAATAGTGAAAATTTGTAGCTGAAAAAAGCTGTTAATTCAAATTAAAACATAGGGTCTTAAGGAGACATTTGAAGCATGTTTTATTAAAATGCCTGGAGGACAATGACTGTGGTTTTAGTAAGGATTATACAAAATTAAAGATTGCATGAGGAAATAAAAAGAACTTAGAGGGTATGATAGAACAATAGAAAAATTTAGTGATATATAAACCAGAACTTATTTGCTGAATAAGAGATAATTGTTTCAACATCTTACTCATTTTGAGTATGAGTTTGTAATTTAACATTGACATTGACTGATGAGGGATTTTCCACTAACATTAAAATATTTCACAGGTGAAAGACCAAGTATGTTTTCTTTGTTATAATAGAATTAGCTTAGAATGAGCAGTTTCAACCATTATTCAAATTTTATTGTCACTGGAACCAATAGACTCTCACCATTCACTTTTAAAGGACATCATCTGACCAACATGAGTATTAAGAACATATTGACTTCATCTAACTCTTTGAAGAAGCATTGTTCAAGTGACAATAACAGTATTCAATGGTAAATGCTCTAGTACAAAATAAGAAGTGGCCTCTAAAATGTGGGTCAACAACATGCAATGCCACCAGAAAAGAAAATATTGTAAGAACATACCAGTAATAGCAGGAGATATGAGGAAGACATGAAGAAATATCAAAGACTGCAAGTAAAATTAATTCAGTTTCTGGAGATGAATTCCGATAATAAGGAATTATCAGAAATGTATAATGAAATATGCAAGGAAAAGATGGTGATAATATTGTAAATCTTCCATTGTATCTAGATTACTATACACTAGTCATTTTATAGCATTTGAAACTCTGCTTTTGCTCTTTTTTAATCTAATTTGAAGTATTACACAAATTGTGACAGCAAGACATTGGTTTAAGTATCTTATATGTATCTTGACTTTTGTAAGTACATTCCAAAAATGTTCTACAGCTAAGTAATTACAGTTATCTTATAGCAGAGACATAGCATGGGGATATTTTGTGATAAAATGAAATAATCTTTCGCATTACTTTTCAGTCTCTTAGACATTGAATATTATTTTCTGATCTCTTTACATTATAATACTGCTAGAATTTTGAAAATCCATCATAAATCACTCAAATACATTCCTAAGGCTTGCTTTACCATAGAAAGGAGCAGCTGACTCTCCTGAATTTGATATACTGCTTGAAGACAAGAATAACAAAAGCTTACCTATTTCAAGGGTGTGTATGTAAGCCCAGCCTTTATACAACACTGCAATTCACTGAGTCAGGACTTGTTTTTCCAGTTTACTTTAAATGAAGACTGCACTGTAAACCTTGAAATAATTGTAAATTCTGGCTAGCATAGTTCCATGATACTTTTTGACAGTGCCTTCTAGCATTCCAAAACAGAAAACTTTTGATTATGTTGCTTGGAAGCTGATGCAGTATGGCTGTCTTGAGCCTTTGATCAGCAGAGGAAATTCTGGCACAGGACAGTCAGTTTCATGGGGATGTGGAATAGTAGAAGCTAAGAATCAGTAACAAGAAGGAAGGTGACATGGGACAAAAAAAAGTGGAAGACAGACTCAAAAAGAAAAAAATGAAATGTTTGGTTGAAATTGAAAAATAAAAAAAAGAGCAAAGAAAGAAAAAATAAGAAACAAAATTTTAAGTGTTTTATATATCAAGGTTTTTTTGTCTGTCTGTTTATTTGTTTGTTTGTTTGTTAAATAAGTATTCTTCCCTGAATTTATTCTGTGTGGGTGGAGTTTTGGAGGGGATAAATGATCTCAGGGAAAACTAGTGAGTATGTTCTGTGTTTTTATCTATATATACACTTATGTGTGTCTATCAGCATATCTATGAGCATGTGTGCATATCTAACTCTTCTTTTTATGGAACACTGTTCCACTTTCCCTAAGAAGCTGTCTACATTCTGATTTATTTCTATATTTAATTAAAATTTTGTGTAACTAAATAAAGGAAAAGGGAAACTTTGGATATTGTATCATAAGGAGGAAAAAACCAAAAAGAGTCATACATTTGTGAACATCTACATGTGATTGTAAGGCTAAAGTAAAAGAGTTCCAGGCAGTCATCTAAAGTACATAAAAATAATTAGCAGCTTATTTAAGGATGCTGTAAATGTCTCAGTTAGAAACTTAAAATATGGATACTGCCAAGAAGAGATAAGTCAATAGAGGTATCCCGTCTGCCCTAACTGTGAGCCAGCCTTGAGTGCTAAGTGCCACCTTGAGTCAAAGCCACAAAGTTAAGAGACCCTACAGGAAGCAGGCAGAAATCTCAGGTGAGAGCTGATTTGTGTCAGAGGAGCTTCAAGCAGACAAAGCAAGCTCCTGTTCTCCTGGAGCTGCACACATGTCTAGAGCCCCTGTGGCAGGTTTGCAGCGGTGTGTGCCAGCAGGGAGCTGTTCAAGCCTCGCAGGAGGCATGGCACAGAGGACAGCCCTGCTGAATAAACCATAGCAGGGCCTGAGAATTATGCCCAGGGAAATCTGTGCTGCCTACTGCTGCCAAAGCAGGCAATGAGGAGGCACCAGTAAGGGTACAGGAATAGGGGAGGAAAGAAAGATGGTGGGGACTTAAATCTGAAAATATTACTGTAGATTAAATAGAGTAACAGGTAAGAATGAGGTTGAACAGATAGCATTTTATTTGACTGCAAAGCTTCCCTTTGCTCTTAAAATTTTAAATGAATTAAAGAAAAAAGAAAAAGGACCTGATTCTGAAAATATTCTGATGAGCAATGCCAATTACATGAACATATAAATACATATTACAAGGCTGGCAATACTGGAAATGGCCAAATGTAGTGCGTGAATTATCAATGTAATTGTTGAAAAGCACTTCTGCACATCTGAAATATCTAAGGAAACTCCTTTTGCATTACCCTTTTTAAAAGTTCATAAAAAATCCTGTTTAAAATGAAGCCGGTTGTGAAATAGGGCTATGCAATCTGACTTGGTTTACTTTGCCTATGTACAAAATAATAACAGCTTCTCTATTGTCATTCTTTGACAAAATTTTCCCTTTGTGTTTTTGTTTTTGTTTTTTGTTTTTCCTTTTATCAAAGATAATACTTAAAGCAAAGTCCTGTCTGGCACACCTTGTCATTTAAACATATTCTAGGCCCACAGTTTCTCATCTTAACCCATAGTCCACTTTTTCTGCTTTTGTTTCCATGGATTGTTGTGGTTATCTTAATTGCTTACTTTAAAGACTCACTAAGAAGCTTCACCTGTAACCATGGAAATTGCAAACAAAGAGCGCTCCCTATATGATAAATGAAGTACAGTATTTCAGATTTATCTGTTCTTTAATGTTTAAGGTAATTGTTACATTGAGTGTGATCAATGAATATGGTGTATATGAGGAGACTAGAAAACAGAAAGCTTCCATCCTAAACAAAGATATCCTTCTGTGGTTTTTGTGACATAACTAGAAATAAATTGCATTTCCATATGCTTTCTATGACATTCCATATGCTTTTGCTAATGAATTCTGGTTCATAATTCGTGATGATGAGAAAATATAAGTGTATATCATGATTTTCTTTGTAAATAATATATTCTCTTGAAAAGCTTGCCATTTGACTTAAATACTATTAAAAACAAATTTATCTTTAGGATGGACTTATGAATTTAGGACTGATTTATTCCATCTTAACTGCAGTTTAACTATTCTAAAATATCAAAACTTTCCATAATACTATTTATGTCTTTGGTATTTGGAGTCACTTTGATTGATGGAAGGTAGGAAAATTATCTTTCCTTTATTATTTTTTTTTCCTGAGTTCATAGCAATTACTAGAAGACATAAATTATCATTTCATGGGACTATTGTAAACAAGCTCTATTTTTTCTAGTATTTTTTAACACATGAAGAACAAAGCTTAGGGCACATTGAATTTCAGGTTATTATACCAAGGCTTTAAAAAGTCTTCTTTCTTTGAAGTCTCTGCAAAAATATGCTTCAATCATGGTTAAAATTAAAATCTATTGCAGGGCTTCAATATGGGAAAGTGGATATTTATAGAAAGGGTTAGGGAGAACATATCTTAAGAACTTTAAAATAAATTCTACTCTGTGACCTTCAAATACTAAACATAGTAGGAGATCTGTCATTACATTGTGATGACAAAGCAGCAGCTCTCTCTCTGACCAAACACTCTATAAAAACAGAAATGTTTTACAAAATTTCTTTTCCTATCTTAAACTGCCTTGTCTACCCAAGGGAATTGTTTAATCTGTCAGTACTCTAAGATACTATAGAAGGAGATAAATTCCCTACAATTCTTTCCCCTGAAGAGTTTCATTACACATACGTACAATCATGTGAGAGAAGGTGAAACAAAAGAATTAAGAAGGAATAAGGGGAGAGAAGGACGGACATCAGTTATGAAATCCTCAGTTTTAATGGTACTTTGGATAGCTTTCTATTTAGATATTTATCTTTCACGGAGGAATAATACAATTTGAAAAAATGAAAGCTGTGGAACAGAGGAAAAACCTATGAATATGAGGAGGAAGAAAGAGTAGGTAGCTGACAAGTAGCCAATGACAACAGAGAGAAGGATGTGAAATTAAATGTGTCTTTAAGTTTTGGAAGAAAACTGGTTGCAGTCATTGGTTAAGAGAGATGCATAATACAAAAAGTTGATCCCAGCTCTGGAGCAGAAGACCCTAATTTCTGTTGGGAGAGGTAGTTTAAAGAAACAGAACAGAGAAAGAAAAACAGCAATAAGAAGAAATTAGATTAAACTGCTATGCCTGTTTTTCTGGATGTCTGCATGCTGATAGAAGTTAGACTGTCTGAGAGTGCTGTTCTCTTTCTTACAAAAGATATCTCCCAAACCCAAGGTAATTTTGCATTAATTTACATTTCTTTTTTTTTTGGTATTTTTGTCTCTGTGTTCACAGCCATGGGATGATTGTCCTCACATACCAAATCTATCAATTCCCCCAGCAGGTATTTATACACTAGTGAGATACCTCTTAAACATTTTTGTCTCCAGGCATAACAGATCCAGTGTTTCAGCCTCTCCTCATACTAGAGGTGAATGAGTCTCTTGATAGTGATCAGAAAAGATTATTATCTTTACTGTCCTTCATCGGACTGTCTCCAGCCCATTTCTTGAACTGGCAAAACCAGAACTGAGAACTGTACTCCAAAGGTATTTCACAAGTCGTGAACAGAGGGGAAGGGTCACCTTCCCTGGCCTGTAAGAAACACTTCTCCTTATGCAGCCCAGGAGGCTATTGGCCACAAAGTCAAACATTCTACTTGGTTCCCACCAGGATCACTAGGTCTTTTTCTGCAAAGCCCTCACCAGATACCTCCACCTCAAGGTACACTTGACATTTCGTTTTGTTGAAATATGTGAGACTGGTCTCTGCCTGTTAAGTTCCCTTTGAATGGCAGCACAATGATCTGATCTAACCAACATTCCCATTTTTGTATCTTCTGGAAACTCATTTTGGGTGCAGTATATCCCATCATCACATCATTTATTAAGTGAAAAAGTCTTGACCCCTAGGGCACACCATTAATGACTGCCCTCCATCTGAACTTTGGTCCACTAGTAGATCCACTTTTGATCCTGGTAGTTCAGGAAGCTTACAAAAAATTTCAGTGTCCCTTTAACAAATGTGGAATTCAACAGTTTGTCAATGAAATATTATGACATTGTGGAAAACCTTGCTGAAGTCAAGTTACACAACATCTACCACTCTGCCCTCTTCTACCTTGTCAGCCATTTCATCATAGAAGGTGATTATCAGGTTGATTAGGCATGCTTTCCCCTTCATAAATCCATACTGACAACACCCAAGAGCCACCATCTCATTCATATTTTAGTGAAGGTTTCCAGGATTATTTGGTTCACCACCTTCCTGGGGAATGAGATGAGACTCATCAGTTCAGTAGAGGATCACCAATCCTCTTTCATACCTTCTTGAAGATGACAATGATCATTACATTCCTCCAAGCCTCAAGAGCCTCCTCCACGTGCCATGACCTTTAACAAATAACTGAGCAGCTTTACAGAGCCAGGTCCCTCAGCAGGCAGGCTTCCATCGCTTTGGGTCCCAGAGATTGCGCTTGTCCAGATCTGGTTTTTTTCAATACTGCTTAGGATTTGACAGGGAGCCATGATTTTTGACAAAGTCACAACCTCAGATATTTTCATACAACCCTAAGCTTACACAGTGTGACTGTGACCAGCCACAAATTACACTTTACCAAGAATGACAGAAAAGGAACGCAAAAACAGCAGCTGCCGCTTTTGTCAGTATCATACTCCACACGTTTTCATTTGACTTTTTAGTTGGCAAGTTTCCATTTGTTGAAATTGTCATGTCCATTTGCTCTCTGAGGAGCCTCTGGTTCACATTTTTGCTTTCAGATCAGGAAGAGCTCATGTCTGAAAATACAAAGAATTTTCCATATGTACCTATGTGTAAATAAGTACACAAATATTTATAAAATTTAATACTTAAATATAGATAAACTTTACATATGTTTATACATTGCATTTGTATATACTCAAATATGAAAGGTAATTATATGGATTCATAAAGGTTCATGTACAAAACATTCTGAAGTAAAAGTTAATGGGAAAAATAATTAAAGCTTAAACATAAACAGAAAGTAATTAAATGAAGTCAAAAATTTTGGGCACTCCCATGTAACAAGGTTAATGAGCTATTCCAAATGATTCCTGTTGGATCATGCTCCTTACTGAAATCAGTTTCTTGATGAATTGCTCCCAGCAATAATCCTCGAGGCCAGGTGGGTTGACATTACAGAAGGTCTACTTAATCTTGCATTAAGTTTCTCTGTGTACACTGTTGCTGTGTTTCTACCCCAGACAGCACCTAAGTACTGTACAAATGATCACTTATTCATTCCCTGACCAGTAGGGAGGAGAATCAGAAAAGAACCCAACCTCTTGATTTGAAATAAGAACAATTTAATAATTGAAAAAAACCCCAATTCTAATGAAAATAATAGAGAGGAATAAAGCCCAAGAAAAAAAGAAGAGATCTCTAATAAAATTGCTCAATGTCCACTGACCTATGCCAGTCCATCCCTGAACTGTGACTGTCACCTCTTCCTGGCCAATTCTGTGTTTGTATACTGGGCATGACATGTTATGGAGGATCCCCTTAGCCAGGTTTTTTTCGGTCAGCTTTCCCAGCAATGCTCTCTCTTAGCTTGTTTTGCACTTGCTCATTGGCAGATCATATGATATTGAAAAATCCTTGACTTAGGGTAAGCACTACTCAGCAACAAGCAAAACATCAGTGTGTTATCATCATTATTCTCATGCCGCATCCAAAACACAGCACTCCTCCAGCTACCAAGAAGAAAATTAACTCTATCCCAGCTGAAAAGAGGACAGTTATATACCTGTATGCACATGATATCAGCCCAACTTCTGAGAGGCAGAAAGGAGGAATTCCCTAAGCTGAAAAGTCCCATGGTCATAGATTTGAAAGTGAGTGCTGGTGTGTGTCCTGGGGCTGTGTGTTGAAGGCATTGTGAGCTCACCGTGCCTCAATGCACACTCTGAGCCCTGATAAGGGTGACAGGCTCTGTTGAAGGCTTGTCATCCCTTCTGATGGTGTAAGGTGAAAAGTAGTCTCTAATGAAACCCTAATAACAGGAGACCAAAAACTCTCTGTCAAAAATGATTAGTGAGTTTTATCTGAATCAAACATTTATCTTGATCTTAAAAAAATATAGATCTTTAAATTGTTCTTTAAACTGAAAAAACCCACTACTATCAAAAAAACCAAACAATAAAGCAAAACAAAACCTGGAAGTACAATGAATTTTCCCTATAGAGAGAAATTCCAACTAAATCTCTGATAGTTACAGAGCACCAGCTACCCAAAACACAATTTTCAAGGGAGCTGCAAACATGTTTTCAATTTGCCAATCATCATAATTTAAAATATATTTATAAGTACATTCTTGAATGTTTTTTTTTTTAAAGAAGCAACACAATTTGCGGTTCCCAAGGATTTTTTTCACTGTATTTCAACAAATATTGACATTTAGAAAGCTCTTTTTTTTTTTGTAAAGTTTATTCTATTACAAACCACATACTGTGTTTTCAAACATGTTTTTTGCATTGGATAGATTTATCACTGCAGTTATTTAGTTTTTCTGTAAATCAGACCCACAAAATATAACAAGATCTAAAGAGCACATTTTATATTTATATGGTAGCTATGTTGTACAAGAAGCCCATGCTGTGTCAATGAGAGATAATACCCCTACACACTGGCAGAAAGATGAATCCTCTGAAGCCTGAGCTGTTAGCTTTATGTGGGACAGCAACTGTGATGTTGTGGAATATTAACAAGATAAAACAGCAATTGCACATTTGATTCCCCAAAAGTAGGAAACCTGAACAGAAGCAGTAGGAAATGAGCTAGAAGAGAAGCAGGGACTGTGTCTTTTGTTCCCATAAGGCAGACAACAGAGCCCTGAGTAATACGTGACTTGTGAAATACTTTTATTTGTTCTCTCTTTTGTCCAGTGCTAAAACTTCTAGCCATTTGTTGAGTTAAAATTATTAATGTTTTAAAAAATATGAAAAACTGTGTCAAGTCATTGGTGAAAACAATTATATCATAAACCAAATTTAAATATTTATGTGCAACACTTTCCAGACCACAAATCAAAGGTATCACAATTACTATTGTCAGATAAATTTAATTTTTACCCATAAGACTTCTTTAATTTACTCTGTTTATTCCATCTTCCTTATTTATCTAAAAGTTATCATCTAACCGTAGAGGAATAAAGACATCTATATGAAACTATTTCTCTTTGTTCATACTGAAAGAAAAAATATAATATATATATATATATATATATTCTGAAGAAGAAAAAATATTCTATGATTAGAAGTTCAAAATTGATATGGTTCTGAAAATATTCTTCAAGATAAACAACCTATCTAAATAGATAAATATTTATGAATTTTCATATTTAAGAACTCCACACATTTGTCACATGATAAACAACAAATTAGAAAAATAAATATACTTTTTTGTTTATATGTAATAAATACCCTCTTTCCAAATCCTCATATAAGTACCTCTGACTAAAAACAGAAAAAAAAAAAAAATGCAGCATCAGTGAATCCTCATTTCTTGACGTAATAAAAAATAATTTCAATTTTCAGGTAAAGTAGATCTGGTGCATTTTTGGATTTTGTTATTTTTTAATGTTATTATTGTTGCTGTTTTTTTTTTTTGCTTTTTGGGGATTTTCGAATTATAAGAAAACAAAAACAAAACAAAATAAAACAAATCCACAAAAAAGCCAATTATCTCAGTGATTGACATGTTAACACTTTTGAATAGAGAACCAGTTGCAGTTGCCCACAGTCTGCATACTGGTTTCAGTATACTTAGAAAATACTCTCCATTAAAGTATACTGCCAGCAGAATATAAGAATATAAGAATATAATATAATTTTAATATAATTAAAAATAAATATTTCCAGAGCAGGTTTTCTTGCTTTATAGGTGGTGATATACAGACAATAATTTATCTTCATGTTGCATCATGTGTTCTGCTTGCTGTAATTTATTCACTGAGATATTTAGGTAGATGCACCTGTAGATGGGAAGAGATCCAGTCACCACGATATTGAGGAGCTGTTTTTCCTGGAGGGTGTTGTGGATCCACAGGGCACAGGCCTGGAGACAGTGCAGTACAAGTAAAATGAATGTTCAGTATTCTTCAGTCCAGGCAAGGAATGCAATTAATTAATACAATTAGTTAATACTGCTAACATTCAAGGTCTGCTCTCTGTCAGGTCTGAGGTAAGGTTACAGCTGATGTGTCAGTGCAGTGTGAGTATTGTATAAGCACCTGGGAGGATGAAGTGCCCTTCATCACCTATGCATCTGTGCTGTGACAGAAGCATATTTGTGTTAATAAATTGTTGCTTTTCGTGTTTATCTTCTCCTAAATATTGATAATTTAAGCACAATGAAGCAAGCCTAACTACAGGTGTGCCTAGGAATAAATTACATGCACATTCTCCCAGAGATATTGAATCATTTGAAAAATATCAGCCAGAGTCACTTTTTGTCATCATGGTTTTGGGGTTAGTCTTTCTTTATCACTTTACATTTATGAACAACTTTTAAAAAATGATGTTATTAAATATTAGAAGTTTCCTAAGTCTTTATTCTAGGCTCCAGAATTTGAGGGTTTATGTGTCCCAAGAGTTTGCTTTTCCTCCTCTTGTCTAGGCCCTGAGTCTGCCTGCTGTTATGTCTGCAACGTCACATTTTTCTGACTGCTAACACTTTCTAGTCCTTCATCTGATTTCCCCAAGATTATTTTGGTCTTTTTGTGTCGTTCTAATTCGGAACGGCGAAAAGAATGACATGGACTCTCAAGGGAGTCAGAACAGGAGAATTCTCTAGTTTATTGCTCTAGGTCTCTTTATAGACCGATACGTGGAAAGTACAGAAAGGAAACTCTTATTGGTTAGTAAATCACTACATCACCATCATTGGTCAGTGGGGCACAACACCCTCTGACTCTCTCTTGCAAGGAAAACAAGAGGACAGACAAACAGCACCTGGCAGTTGTTTTCTGTCTCTGAGGATTGTTTTGAAATCCTCCTATGAATTTCCCAGGCTAGCTCTCAGGCAGGACTGAGAGGCCATGGGGCCTGCAGCTTCCTCCAAAGCTAGCATCCATATTTCTGAAAATAAAAAAAAGGCCAAACCCAAATTATTTACAAATACTTTCAAGGAAAAGAGAAATCAGCCTTAACGTGGCCATTTGAAGTGTTTTGAATAGTGTAAACTCTTACTCATGGTAGTGTTTCTGAGTCACTGACCTGTGTTGGACACTGCATGTTGAGATATGATTTTATTGTACATGCCACACAAAAAACCATGACCTTTAAACTCCTTTCTTACTTCATTATTAACCATCAACTGGGCTTCTGGACTGCTGCTGCAAAGTGGGTTTTAGGAAAGAAAGGATAAGAATGGCATCATTGACTGCTAGCATTGTCTGCTGCTGTGCTTGGAAAGAGGCCATCACCCTGAGAGAAGAAAACCCTACAGATACAAAGATTTTACTCCTTCTCTACAACATCCTAGTAATTAGTCACACTGATATCAGCTCAGAAATACGATTCAAGCAATACATTCCTGTGGAACACAAAAGCTCTTTACTTATTCCAAGAGGTTTATGTAAAAAAATATGAGAATACAAATATAATATTTAAAAAAAAAAAACAACTTTAAGCAATATTCAAGACAGAAAATTATCTACTCATACTGTCCCCACTCTTGTTGGCTTTACTCTAACAATAATGTATGATCTGGCTGGAGGAGAAATATTAGTCAAGCATATATCTACATTTTTTGTCATGAGGATGTAGGGAGTGCTCTCCTTACCTGCCCTTACAGACTCCACAATTGATATGCTTGAGATATGTACACTAAAAAAACCCTATAGGATGCCTTTTAAAGCTCTGACCCAGGGGCAGAAATTTGTTTTAATATTACTGTAGTGAACAATAATTATCAAATTAGCCAAAAAAGCCCAGAACAAGAAAGTAACAGAAAAATATAATTTATGAGTATTTTCTAGTAAAATATACCATGTGTCCAAGATGCTTTGGAAAGAGGTGATAGTATCTTCCCTGATGAAAAAAGAAGAAAACAATACCACAAAACCCTTAGTTGATGAGAATAGACCTCCTTGAAAAATGTTCTTTTCGAAGATTAGCAAATCAATATGTAGAACAAAAACTACACATACCCATAATAGTGCAGGTTTTCTGTTTATTTTTAATTAAAAAAGTGAAGCATGGGAAGGTTTTCATTTCAATTCTGGTATATAGGTGATGCACTAACAATGTTTTTCTCTTAATAGCAGTTTCTAAGTGGAAGTATCAGCACAAATGTGATTGTGATAACCTAAACTCAATCCTTATTTTTCTAGTTTTGTACAATGAATTCTGAATTCAGTGGATGGTGTCTTTGTAAAAGCTGAAGAATAGAGCCTGATTTTAACAGCTAGGTGTATGGCTGGAATAAATATTTGACTTTGATGACTCTATTGACATGTATTGATTCACTCTGGATTTATGGATAAATGAGTTAGATCTCATTACAAACTAAAAAAAAGTATTCTAAAAAGTTTATTTACACACTTAGGTATGGGGCTGGTGTGGACAAAACAATTAATCTCAATTAACTTTGGGCATAAGTCTCATCATTCTACAGATTCTCTAGAATGGTAAGAGTAGTGTAAACTCTACACCAGCCTTAGGAAGCATTTGTTTTTCCTCAAAGATTATTCAGAAAATCCAAAATGAAAAGTGTCCTAATGTAAGAACCTTAGATGCTTTATTTAATTTAAATGTTTTTTTTTCTTTTTTTCACATAATAGAAGATATTGGCTGAGGGAATATTTTGATGCTGTCACTCAATTTTTCCACCTGGATGTTTATTGGATGTTTATAACTACAGATACTCGCCTCTGGACCTGTCATTATATTCTCCATATGTGTTAATTTAGTAGGTCAAGCTCTGAAAAAATGGATATTCACTGTAGAAATCATTCACTCAAAATAATGCCGGTTAAGCAATGAGGCAATTTTTTGACAAAAAAGCTCTGCCTTTGAGAATAAACCCTGTAAGATATGTAAAAAAGGCATTAGTAACGGAAGAGACTTGCTCTGCCATTTAGATACTCTTTTCTCAGTTAAATAGTGCTCCCAGTGGTTCAAACTGTGAGTAGTTTTACATATCTTATGCAGACATTGCATCAATGAATAATCCAAACCTTTGAATGCTATTGGTACTTTGGGAAGATCGTCTCTGCTAATCATATACTCTTATGTCATATAATCATTATCCTAGACAGAATTTACAGAACTGAAGCTGGAAAAAAGAAGTTTGCTCTCTTTTCAGGTGTATTTTGCCACTGAGGAGCAGATATATGCTGTATTTCCTCTGAATGTCATTAAATTACACACACATATTCCTTGGAATGACCGAGGGAATACACTTCATCTACATTCTATAGTCATGGAAAATTTTAATTACTTTGCTTCTCTTAATATATTTTTATTACTTTCATAAGGATCAAGGAGCATCCTCTGTTGGCTAATACAACACCTGATTCTGTTGTGCTTCTCGTTTACTATTGCCTTGTGAATAGGGTAATTGACAGTGTTATGAAAAGGTGTGGGTTCAATTCCTGTAGAGGATTCGCTTTGTTTAAAATTTCTTTTATTAACATCTACCTTCTTCTTACTGGGATGTGACTAAATTAATTTTTAAGTTTAAATTCTTTTCCTCATATTTCTAATTGGTTCTAACCCAGGAGCCAGTGAGCATGAGAACAGTAAGGAAGACATTAGAATAACAAAGGAGATATCTGGGCAAACTCTTCTAGTTTTATACAAGATATAGTCCTATTATATTGAAAGAAAGTCCTTTAAACTCTGAATTAAGCTTTTGAAGGAAGATTATAATTTGATCTGCAGTTTGAGCTGCTGAACAAGATTTGGGTTCTGTCTTATGATTAAGGATGGTATTAATAATGGCAAATAGAGCTGCTGTAAAGGAATCACTTTCTTGTTTGAGACAGAGAGTGCCTTGTACTGGATAACAGAGATCAGCACTTTTCTGTGAGTTCAAGATAAAATGTAGGCAAGGATTACCTTAAGCCATTTTGAATTAGTTCTGGATGATCAAGGTCAGTCATGATTATCTGGTGGGTTTCATTATGATTTTCTTTTCTACATAGGCGTAGTTATTATTGATTTCAATGCCCCTTCTTCCAGGCCAAGAGTTAAAGTCTTGAACAGTCTTCTCAGGTGTGTAAGCAGTAGCATTTACCTACTCATACATGAGGAAATCTGTTGTATCATCATCTCTCACACAAGACAGGAATATCATCATCCCAGAAACAAAGTATCATTCAGATTGCTTCACCTCAAAAATGACTTTGTAGAATCAAAAAGATTTAGATAAAAGGTGACAAAATTAATGAAATTACTTTCATTTACTTAAAATACAGTCAAACTGCAAAACTCCTTACCATAGGATGGCTCAGATGTCTGAAAAAATATATGTATATAAACTCAAATACAAATAGAATATGTTATTAGATGGCAAGGTCAAAAATACCTACCAAACTTTTGAGAACTTACAGGACATAGGGGTCCAGTTTTATGTGAGTAAAGGTCTTTGGTATTTGATATAATTTTGATATGGTCTAACTCCATAAACTTTATTAAAATGGGAAAATTGGCAAGTTGCAGAAAAGGATTGTGAAAAAGTACATAGCATAGAGCTATGTTAAATGAGAGAGCAGATACAGGGATAGTTAGCAGCTCAGGGGTAAGAGAGGAAAAGCACTGATAGGAAAATACATAAAATCCTAAGGAAAAAAACTCCCAAACAATGAGAAGACAGCAGGTCAGGAGCAATGTGTGTCAGTCCATTCAAAGGTGCAGTGGAGGCCAACATACCTGACCTTCCTGATAGCTGAGAATCCTCCAAAAACTCTCCAGCTACTTAATTGGAGATGGTGAACACATTGTGGGTTAGCTGAGTACCTCCTTTGACCTAAGTATCTATCATATGTGCTACTCTTTTGTGTCTAACTTCTGCTTCCAACTTGTGCTTAAAAAAAGTTTGTGAAATCTCTGTATGAAGCCCAGAAAAGATGGTTAAGAGGGGGGAAGGCTACATTATCTTTTGAAAGATGCATTCTGTACAGAAATACATCTCATTTGATCCTTTGGATGTTGACTTTCCTCATGTGCTAATTCATAGCAATCTTTGTCTTAATATAAAAGAGGAAAACAAATAAACAAAACACTTCCATTAATTCTAAATTTCACTTATCTAGACTGTTATAGGACTTGTTTCATGTCCACCAGGGTTGTAATAGAAATTTTTTCCTGATTTGTAATTAGCATAATTAGTCTTCTCTCAATCCTGATAAATGCCATGAGTTCAGAATCCGACATGTTCCAATGCATATTAATGTTAATTTTTACCTCATTGCCTACAATAAGATGCAATTATTTTGCAATGGCAAATACAGTTTGAAAAAACAATGACTACTGAATTAGTTGAACCCTAACTCTAAAGTAAATTCATAGTCTGTCTTTCTTTTAATGACAGGAACTGTTCTTATCAAAAAAACTATTTCAAGATACTTTCTTTTTTGTTTATTTTAGCAGCTACTTTTGATCATCACATGCAGAATTACAGAATGCTTCTAGAAACTTAGTAAATAGCATTTTGCTGAGAGGTCTCATTTTATGTTTAGATCAATATTCATTAGATTATGTTCTTTTTTTCTATTTAGACATTACAACTGGGAGATATTTTGAGAAAAAGCAGTTTGTACTGTCGCATGTGTATTGTATTTTAAATATATTGGCAATTTTGATGATCCTTAGCACAATATTTTAGCATGAGATATTGACAAGTGTATATATTAACATTTTTCCTTCATGCATAGTTTCATACTAGCACAATTATTCAGAACGTCTTCACTAATATGTGTTAACTAATTATGAGATTTGGAGAGCTATTGTTACTCTATTATCTATTGCCTCTTTTTTAAAAATAGAAGTATGTAAAATAATTATATGACCAAGTATTGGCTGCTCAGCTGTGTCATGTTCCATCCTTAGAGTTGGTTCAAAGAGAGTACTGAAAGGTTAGATGAACTTCTGTATGTGTGTTTTAACCTTGATGAACCATGCACTATAATGTAGTGTTACAGATATCAATACAATTATTGGCTCTGATTATCACTGGTGGTTTTGTAACGGCTATTCAGAAAATCTTTTTGACATAGCAATGCAAATCAACCCCTACTTCACTGTTCTCAAAGTTACATTACTTCAGGACAGGATGCTCCACTGTAACCAGCAGTAAATCATTGCATTTTAAAAATCTGCTAGTCCCAAGATTCCCTACCAATCACAAAAGTACCTGAGGCTCACAAGTGACTTTGATGGGAAGAGTACTGGTTTATATTAGATCCTCAGTTATTGCTTAGATTTCCAGGTTCAGAAGTATGAGATGAATTCTGCTTTTCTTAGCTCAGTTTTCTTTCCACTCACAACATTTTATTTTTTGTATAGGATATACAGTTTTAATTAACCACAGTTGTAGCTTTAGGCTTTATCTCTCCAACAGCCTAAATAATTAAAGATTTAGCAACTCTCCTTGGAGAGTTTCAGCTGGGATAGAGTTAATTTTCTACTTAGTAGCTACTACAGTTCTGTGTTTTGGACTTAGTACGAGAATATTAACACACTGATGTGTTTGTTGTTACTGAGTAGTGCTCAAGGGCTTAAGTCAAATGTTTTTCTGTCTTCCATGCTCTGCTGGTGAGCAGGTGCACAAGAAACTTCCTGAGAGAACACTACCAGCACAAGTGACCTGAACTGGCCAAATGGATATTCTGTACCATGAATTCCCAGTATATAAACTGGGGGGAAGTTGGTCAGAAGGGGCCAATAATTGCTTGGGGACAGGCTGGGCACTGGTCTCAACAGATGGGTAGAAAATACACTGTACATCATTTGTTTTCCCTCTGAGTTTTATTTCTCTTCTCTGTTCTTTGTTTTAAACCTATTATTACTACTACTGCTACTACTACTACTACTACTACTACTACCACCAATAATAATAATAATATTTTTATTATTATCTTTATTTCAATTATTAAACTCTTCTTACCTCAACCCCCACCACCAGCGATCAAGCGTCTTCATGGTATTTAATTATGTCTGAGGTTAAATCATTACACAAATTCAGAAGTGTGATTGTGTTTTTCACTGTCTTCTGCAATCCATATCAGTTAAATTGGAAAGAATTTACAATTTTATTCTGAGGAATGGGAAACAGTGGATCTGAGGCCAGTAGAGCCCAGGCAAGAGTTAATAAACTGCATCAAATATACTCATTTAGAATGCAATTTACTGCTTTCACAAGCAAGTTCATTGTAGAAATGTACTGACTCAAAAGACAAAAACTAAGCTACTCAAAGATGCCACTTCTGTTTATTATCCTTTAATATTTTTACTTGACCTTTCTTGTGATTCTCTAACTACATGTTTAATATGAAAGTATACTCCTATTTAAAATTTTCTGAGGTCTGAGTCCTAATTTTTCTTTAGGTTACCCATCCCTTCCTTTACTTTATTTTGGTTTTGTCAGATCTTTGGTTCTTTAGCCTCCTTATAAGTGTGTTTAAATTTCTGAATATTTTAGCACAAGATAATTTAATTTCTGAGTTGGTTAGAAGACCTCCTAAATCTCCCCTGTTTTCTTTTTTTTTTTTCATTTTGTATTCTTTATCCTCTAGAACTTTCTCTAAAGAGTGTTCTGTGTGAATTGGATTTTCAAGGTGTTATTTTTCTTTTCAATCATCACCTAATGAAGCCCAGAATTGTTCTGCATTCAGGGCTCTTATTTGGGGTATGGATGATTGACTTGTAATTCAGCTCTACCTGATTAAAGAGTATTCAGTATTAATCTCATGGGTTCCAGGTATGTATCATCTCACAGATTATTAATATCTCTTATCTTGAGACAGCTGAATTTTCTCTAAACAAGTGTTTGATGATTTAGAAAAAGTAATCCAGTAATTTAACAGCCAGCTCGGAAGAATCATATTAAAACCCTCAACAACATTGTAATGAGTGGGCTGCTGACAATATAAACATCAACATAAAATCATCCTTTCAAAATATTTCATACTTCATATCTTTTAATATTGTGCCTACTTTATGAATGCAGGGATTATTATTATTAACATTAATATAATTAATAATATTGACATTACTACTACTAATATAGATATTATTCACAGTATTCTGAACTTCCTTAAGGAATTGTGAGACAAAACAGGTTATGAAACTAATTCTGTCTATCTTGGAGCTATAGAAATAAAAAGAAGATAAAGTCTAGCAAGCAGGAAAATAAGATTGTAGAATTGCTGATAATGGATGTGTGATGAAGGTCTGAGTTTCATGGATGAGTTACAACACAAAGTTAAAAGTTGGCAAGCTGAGAAATGAAGATATGGATCAAACTCACATATATTCATGTATCACATGCTCAGATTTTTAAGAGACACAAAGTAGTAAAGTGATACACTATTTAGATTTACATTAGATAATTATGGTATATGACATTAAGGATTAAGTAAAAAGTAATTCTACCTGTTGATACAGCTGTAAGAACAGAATAACATCTGAGATATTGACATCTGAGGCGTTTTCAGTACATAAATATTGTAGGCATTTAGAGAGAACATTTTATTTTAAGTCAAATTTTACAACACAGAAGCTGAGAAAATTGCACTTTAAGAATATAACTCTCTATAATATATAATTCCGTGTGGTTTTAGTAGAAAGTTTTTATCATATCAGAAAAGTAATAAAAAAGTTGAACTTCTTTTACCTACTAGCATGCAATTATTTCTATAATGTTTAAGTGGCCATAATGCTGATTGACACTGTTCAGAGAGAATGTTCAATTTTAAAATCATAACCTGAAATTGATAAAACAATCAGATTAAAATTGCAGGAAATAAAATTTGAAATAAGATATTGTCTCCTATAACAAATCATATTTTAAATTAAAGTTGCATGATAAATATTTCAATACAGTGTATTTATCTCACATTTTTCATTTTCAGTGATTAGAATTACTATCTGTTGTTATTTACACCAAAAAATGAAATGATACAGACTTACTTGAGCACTGGGAATTGCTGGACAGTCAACTCAGTTATCTCATGGGAGGAGTAACACAGCAAAAGGAAAATATGAAAATGAGCACTCACATGTCATGCTACTAAACAGCCAACCCCATTTTGTTGCAGCTGCATAATAGCATTTTGGACACAGTCCACTCATCTTCCCCTGTAAATGACTTAGAGATGCAGCTGCTGTCCAACATGTTTTCTACTGGGACCATTTGTATATCGGGCCACACAGTAGAAAAATTAAGCAAATAATTTTTGTAGGAACTGGGACAGGTTTAATTTGGGTATGCTAAAATCTTTATATGTTTGTTAGTTTTTTCTTTATATATACTTATTACTTTGTAACTGTCACCGTAAACATATTTTTAACAACCCTTTCTGCCTTTCACAGGGCAACAGAATCCTAATCAAGCAGCAGCCATACAAATTATCTCCCTAAAGTGGTGAGCAATGTCACTGTAGTCCTCCTGCCCTGCCTGTCCTCGCTTCCAATGTACATAGTTTCCTTTTCCACCTAAGTTTTTCAAGAAAATCCTTGCTCATCCAAGGTGAGCTTCTGCCCCTTTTCATTGACCTGTGACACTTTGGGATTGCCTTCTCCTGCACTCCTAACAGATGTCTCTTAAAAAGTAACTGGCATTCATACACTTCAGTAACTTCAAAGGTAGATTACCAGAGATTTACTAACTACTTCCTTTAGCAGCCCAAAGTCTTCTCTGCCCATACCTAGGGCAAAAGTTTTGCTGGCAGCTTTTCTCCTCTTACCCATGATTTCAAGCTCAACTACATCATGATCATTGTGACCAAGGTATCCACCCATCTTAGCCCATGAGTCCCTCTCTGTTTGCAAATAAATCTAGGAGAAATCTTTTACAGATGGGTCTATAAGTATCTGCGTCAAAAAGTTATTTCCAACATATTTCAGGACTTTCCTGGACCTGCTTGTAACCACTGTATGTTATTCCCAGCAGACATCCGGGAGATAAAAGTCACCCATTAGGGCAAGGACAGGGTAGACTTTATTTTCTTTTCCTTTTATCTTTAAACAAAGTCTCTCAGCTGTCATCACTGTTTGAAGCCCCACACAATCCAATCCCTCCCTCAAGTTCTGTACCACCTCCCTGGTTTGTCTGCCTTCTGTGTCCCTCCAGAGGTGCCTGTGTCTGTCCATATTTAATACAGAAGGATCTCGTATAACATACATAAAGCATATATCTTTGTATAAAAAAATGGAATAATATGTTCTATTAAGAAACTAATATATATTTTATATAGTAAATTTTTTTATCAAGTTATTTAATTATTTTATATTAAAAGACACTAAATATACATCAAGAAAATATTAAATAATAAAATATATTAAAGTATGTTTAATATATGAATACATTACTAGAATTCCCCCTCCTGGCAGGATCTTTGGAATTAGATAATTTTAGGTTCCCATTCAACCCAAATCATTCTATAATACTATGATCAATAATAATTACTTAATGAGTGATAGAATGTATTTTACATTATGTAATAGATAATGGATACTATATATTCTAGTCTTGTTTTTTTCTGTAGTCACAATGTTCTAAGCTCTATGCTTTCAGACAGTCTACAGTATTTCTGAAACTTTAAGTTAAACACATATGTAGGGGCTTTTCCATGGAGCACAGCCAGTGCTACTCATCAGATGAAAGTGAACTGTTTTTCTCAGACATGCCTGAAGTTTTCTGGGGAACAAGCCACTGAGTGGTGGCTAAAAAGTCACTACAAAAAACCCAAAAGTTTTGTTGCTAACTTGTGAGAGGGAAAATGGCATCCATCAAAACAAATTCCTGAGAATTCTGTTCTTTTTAATAAAAATGCACATTTTTAAAATTTAAATGGATATATAAAAAAATCTCCTTATGAATTTAAGCTAAATAAAGGCTATTCATATATGTGCCAAAGTTCATCTCATCTATAAACTGAAATTTTTCAAGAAAGATTTTTTGAGTGTGAACATTCTCACTCCTGAAATAAGTTGTACCCAATATCTAGATATTCTTACAATGCAAATCAGAGTTTTGCTTTTTAATGTAAAAGTGGCTTAGAGTTTTTACAATGATGGACTTATTTAGCTACGAACCCACTGGCCAAATTATCCTTTTGTCCTTTGAGAAGGACTGTAATAAGTGATTCTCTCTGACAGTAAAAATAAAAAAGATCAAATAGATTTGCTCATTTACTGAGACCCTCAGTAATTTCCTACTCGTGACACTAAGCAGAAGTTTTGGCTATGTAACCCAAAGGGTGCCTGAAAAATTATTTTTTTACTCTCTTAATCGGGAGCAGATTTGGGATGTGTAGAAGTCCATGCACTCACTGATGGATTCAAAAAAGCCCAGAGAGCAGCTGTACTGATGTGGCTTTGAAGTGGCATTCTCAGGAGTACTGGGAATGATAGGCTGTTTTAATGGCCTCTATTCGTTCCACAGAGTTTCTCTTTTTCAATCCTATCTCATACAAGAGTTAACAACTCTAGTATGGTGGTGGGGATACTGTATTTATATGCCAACTCACTTCACTAGAAGTAGTGAATCCTTATCTGAATAGCAAAGTAAAAATTGAAACAGCTCTCAGGCATAATCCCTGTCTTCTCTAGTGCTTAAATAATAAAAGGACTGTAGTAAAAGAAGAACAGTGCTAGTAGCAATGAAAATATTATACAAATATAAAAAAAATAGAGATGAAATAAACTAAAATATAAGCAGAAAAGCTGACATATTTGTTAGAAAAAAGTGGAGAAGAGCGTAAAGAGAGAAATTATAAGATAGCTATGTAAGACAAACCCATAAATAATAATATATTTTTTTAAGAACAGAGGTATTTTTTACAGTGAAAGAATTCAATGAGTACAATAAAATAAAATCCATAAAGTCTTCTTGAAATAATAACAAAGGTTTCCATGTAGCATTTGCAATACTGTTATTTATATAATTTGTACATAGTAAATGCTTTAGATACTAAGTCCTTTAGTTTAATCATTTGCTCAGGAAAAACAGATTTTACAACTGAGCACTTTAGTAGTAAACTACTTTCATCAAGCCCACATGAATCAAAGACACTTAATATATTTTTTGGATATGTTACTCATTCTAGTGAGACTCTAAAAACAGTTTATTCATCTTACATGAAACCATTTAGGATTAACATGCATAGAGAAGAGCTGTTTACATACGTAGAGAAGCTGTTAACGTGCATAGATAGGAGCTGGGAACAAATTCTCCCTACTTTTTCCAATGTCATCTTTTTCCCATACTAAAGAGCATGAGGCTGACACTTGAATTTGACAAGTCTGGCACTCTCATCTGCACAATCAACCAATTTTGGAATGAAAGATGGAGTTTCCTATTCCTTCCTCACAGCAATTTTACTCCTACTTTTGTGAAGAAGGTGCTTGATTCTCTGAAAACAGAAGAGAGAAATCAGTCAAAACTTAAATAAGCTAAGTATCTTTTCTAACAGCTAATATTATTTATGAACATAAAGAAATGAGGCACTTGTGCTACCTCATTACTTATTTCCAGTCAAGCATCCTAACTTTTTCATGAAGACATGATACTGTAATAAGGGTGAACACAGAAATAAATTACCTGAATCTAAAAATCTGGTTGGCTAAAAACACCATCAGAAAATAAAAACTTTGCATAAAATTTTCTTATCGAAAGTGTTATGAAACTGCATAGCACAAGGCAAGGAACAGGTCACACAGTACCTGAAAGAAAAAAATGTGTGAATACCTAGGAATAATCTATCGTAGGCTTGTTTCATGTGGGAAAAATATGCAGCTCTTTAATATTATGTTAAAAATGAAGATAAATATGTGTTGCTACACTTATCAGGAAGAGTATCTTCCTCCTCATCTTCAATGGAAAATTCAAAATTTCCTGTCTGAAAAGAATAAACAGAATATTATATGAGCTTCTGTCCAGTTTCTCAACAAAGGCATCAGCCATTCATTGTTGTTTATAGTACCAGTTCAGAAAATTAAACTACTTGAAGCAAGTTAAGACTCTTGAGCCAAGTGATTCACACTGTCTGAACTCTCACAAGATAACTGTGAAATTTACTGAAATAGTATTATCTATGTGTTGCACTTATAAAACAACCACATTCACTCTCTTATCTGAAATAATAAAAAAATTTATTCCATTCTTGCCATTATCAGCTATCTTTGCCTTTCTAAGAACCACAAATGCTTTTCATGAAAGAGTTCTGCACCTTTATTTTTCTTCTCCTAACAACAAGAAATCTCTGCTCTTGCATTCTTAATTTTCTGTGTCACAAAGCTCGTCACAAAGGCGCTGCATACAATTATTATTATATACTGGTGACTTTTTCCCATCAATATTCAAGTAGGTAGTATCATTTATTATCAGCATGTCCTAACTCTGGTACTTAATTAAAAAATCAGGAAGAGGGAGCCTTTTTGGTTTCTGTTCACACTGCTTTCAGATGTGTTGGGAGGGTGCTGGCAGTCATATGTTGGAGGCATGGGCGATGCCAGAGCTGCACGTGGTCCAGAGGCAGCGTAGCACACCCCTCCTATGGAGCAGAAAGCACAGGATGTCACAGTACAACAAATACAGGCGCATACCTTGCTCTGCTTTTCCTCACTACATCAAGCACCACTTATGTTCTATGTTGTCAGAGAAAAATTTTGTGAGCAGGATATCTCCAGGCAAAGGAAAAGGGAGGTTTAAGGTAGAATCTCATGAAGCACTCCTCTCAGGTACATTTTATCATCACAAAGCAGCTTGCTCTTACCCAGCCTTTAAAAGCGTGGTTGAAGATCCATGACCTGTAACAAAACAGTGTTATTTCAGTGGGATTCACAGAGTAAAGAGGTTTGCTGTTGTAGCAAAGGGCAAACCCAGGTGAAGTGAAAGATGCATTCATTATACTAGACACTGAGCAGTACTGGAGGCAATAAAATACAATTCCTTCTAGGAACAACTTGTCCTAAACAAACCAGACGTGCATAAGTTAAACATGCAAACAGCAGCAAAATTTTCTTCCAGAAAATTAAAGAAAAAGTCCCAACAAACTAAAAAGCACAAAATACATGCCACTTGGCTGTTTTGGAAATGGGAGTACATTTGCTTGTTTTCAGTCAGAATATGTTGTCCTTCATACCAGGAAAAGGCGTACACAACCCTCAAAGATTACATGTCTTTTGTAATATGGCAAGGGAAAATTGAACATCAAACCAGGAGACCTAAATCCTCTGTAATTTGAAGTCAGGGAAAAATATGATCAAGGATAATGTTACACCTTTAACCAAATCTTCAGAAAAAACATCCCTTAAAACATGAATGAGTACTCAATTCAAAACTGAAACTAATTCACATCAATTACCATTTTAAGGGGAATTTTGGATGAATAGTGCTCAGTTTTTTTGATATGATTTTTCAGAAGACTGATGAAAATCCCCAAGAATTGAAAAGGAGCTATTTAGAATGCTCTATCTTGCTTTACACAGAACATGAGAACAGACCATAAAATCAGTCATATTTTAAATGAAATTTAAAAGTGAAAATAAGATAGCATCCTCCAAAGGCAAGATTCACAAAGATGAAATTATTGTAGGTGTTGGTGTACTTCATTCAAAGGTATAAATAATATCAGCTTGGTACTTGCTTAAGTGCATATTAATAGGAGTGAGGGGCACATGTCATGGAGAAAATAGCTATAATTGTTAAAATCATATAATACTAGTTTTATGGATTTTTGTATAATGAAAAGTTTCAATCTGTTAAGAAGCCAGTTGGGAATAACAAAAATGTCAAAAAATAAAATGTGATGCAAGGTGTTCCACAGAATTTAATTTAATGTCAAGGTAAACACATTTATTCAGTATTGTATTAGTTCAAATGACATCACAGCCACTAAAGATCTTTATTAATTTTCTGTTCAGCTTGAAGTATGGGCTGTTGCAGAATATTTTCATGATAATGATAAATGTACAAATAACATTACGTTCATCTATGCTGCATCTAACCCCAAGATTAAAACAGCAGCAATGTCAGAGAGATCTAGAAAGATAAATATACCTTTCCCTTCCCTTTTTTCTGATTTCAGATGAACAAAAGTAAAATAACCTTCTCTTACCCAAACAAATGCCAGATAGTCTCCAAAGACAATCAAGCTCATTTTTATGACAAATACTTTCATTGTCTGAATGATATTTCAGCCATTCCAAACATCAGGTTAATGTACACAATAATTTAACACAAATTAGTGTAAATAAACACTTTATTAAAAATCTTAAATAATTTACGTATTGAATAAACACATTATAGATCTGTGAGAGGGAAAGAAACATCAGAAGGAAGCCTGAACCAAAGAAGTCTTTTACAAAAAGAAATACAATATTGGCAAAAAATGAATAATGCATTTTACAGTAAAAAGGTTGGAATAAAGGCAATAAAAGACTCTGAGAACGAGAGAGGGAAAGGTGGCTTAGGCAATTGCCAGTGAAGGTAAACAGCACGTGGGAAGGGTTTGCCAAAGGAATAAATACAAATGACAAAGTTCAAAGTGGAGAAGAGATTGAGATAATGGGGATGTGTGACCTGTGGAGTAAGTGGGGAACCATGCACTAGACTGTGCAGATTAGCACTGCTCAGAAAAAAGGAAGTTGGAAGAAATGTACTTTGAGGTGCCTATATTCAAGATGTCTACATTGATGCAACAAGAAAAGGATGAAACTGAACAAGATATCTGAGGTAGCCTGAAGGAAAAAATTAATCAACGAAGGCAGTTTTGAAATTAAAGATGGTTAATGGGCTGAAACCTTAACACTGTGGGCATTAAATGCACTCAGGGACTCAGGAACTAGAAATAACCAAGAATTTTCCTAAACAGTGAACAAATTTGGGAATACTAATGTGATTTTTGAGCAGTTTACTTTGGAGATCACCTTTTGGTTGTGTTGTCAAAGCGGTGTGGCTGGTTATCAGGGCTGCAGCTATGTGCACACACATCCGCTGCACTCAGGCCATTCATTCCCCAGCTGGTACAACAATTCATTAGTTACTCATCTGCACAGACAAGATAGTGGCAAGATGAGTGATGGACTGCCCCATGAGGAGGCTGAAATGCTGGCTGCCTTGCAACAAAGCACTGGATTAGCTGGTGCAAGAGCTCTCCAGGTAGGAATTCTGGACGGACTTGAAGATCTCCTCAGGCAGGACCTTCCACGCCTACATTGAATTATATATTTCAACATGTTGATTTAATTTCTGTGGAAAAAACTGGACTTTATGAGGACTCCTAGAAAGGTTATTGCTGCAGGACTGACCAAATCCTACATAGATAAGACCTTTACAATAGAAAAGGGTCGAGTAGGACAAGCTTTTGCATACGATGACCATAGTTTGTGTGAGGTTTCTGAGGTTTAACAGCAGTGGGACAGATTGTGTCTGTGATTGTGAGCTGGAGTGCTCGTGGTGTGGGAGCACAAAGCAGCTGGTTACGAGAATTTGGGAACTGAGTGGAGCAGCAGGGTGGGGAATCTCACCCAATCCAGCTGAACACAACACTGTAAGAACCCTTGCAAGGGAAACTTTCACCATCTAGACAGTGACTGAGAATTTAGCTCGGAGCATTCAATTACTTGTATAAGCACTCCCCTCTTGGAAGATCTCAAAAACTCAGAATTTTTGAACAAATTATCTGTGGTTGTGCAGAAAATTCTAATTAAAGGGAGGTAAAAAAATCCCAGATACCTTCTTCTGAGTATAATGACCAGTATGGTTGAAGAAGACAGACTGCTCTCCCCCTGAAGCCCAAAGCAAATTGGAATTATCAGCTTTCAGATACTGTTACTTGTTTTTGCTTTTATTCCTAAAAGGGACAGATTGATATTCAAACTCTTGCATAATTTTTATTATTTGAAATAATAATCACTTGAAACCTTTTCATGTGTAAGCATGATTACCATTGTTATTACTAAAGTGTAAAAAGCAGAGAGAAAAACTGGCTAAAAGGTATTTGTGAATGAATTTGCTATTGGCACCACCGGGTATTAAGACTTTAAGATAATTCATTTAAAGATATTCATCTAGATTCCTGAGTCAGATGGAATATTCACAGTGTATGAAGCAATGTTTTGTAATTTATGTTTTTATAATATAGTTCCTTAAATCATTTCAGTGCAGGTACCCTGGCATGATAACTATTTTCTTTGCAAAGAGTTGGGACTTAGAAAAGAAGGTGATGCTAATAATTCTGGAAAAATTCCTTTAAGAGCTTTGGAGCTGTAGAAGATCCTCAGGCAAACAGTCTCACTGTTACAGTATCATAGTAAATTGTTTAACAAGAAAATATAAGATCTACATAAGACACCTGGATGTAACAAACTGTCCTCAGGTTAGAAAAAGGGTGAGGAAAATGCTTTGTGTGCTTCTGCTGTCGTAAAACAATAGGGAGATCAACACATTTAATGAAGAATCTACCTGTCAGTAGCATATGCAGGTCCCACATCAAGAGGAAGGGGCTGGAATAGTCCTTCCCACACACTCTTTGATCTGTGCTCTTGAGATATGACTTTCTCCTTAGTTTGACTCTGAATTTTAATAGGAATTGAAATGACAATTGTTGCTTCAAATCATTGACACTATTAATTTAAGTAGACCTAAAAGACTTTTCAATGTTAAAACACTTCTTTATCAGTAGAATATGAACAGAACCTGTTTTCATCTACTTTCTTATGTGTTGTTTTATTTTTTGGGTTTCTTTCCCCAATGGATGAATGAAATGTGGTTGAATTAAATTTTAAAATGTAAACTATGTTGATATCTTCATTAGGCAAAACTATTTTGGAAAATGAAATGCATATGTTGTATTTTTTAAGATGTTAATGTTGTATTAAAGTTCAAATGCGTAAATCAAGTAGAAAATATGATATCTTTCATTTTACAGTAGCTGGAAAATAAATGTTATATGCATTTCATAGATTTGAATATAAATAGGACTTCCAAAGTTTTTACAAATGTTTGACAATGTATTTGAAATTAAAAATGTGATTGAAATAGTGTCTTTAATCTATTTAATCATAATTTGTATTATGTTCTGCAATTTGACAATGCAGTTAGTAATAATCTTATGGCTAATTTGTAAAACTATCCAATCCATGTAAAAAAAAATAATTTTTTTATTTTTTTAAATGTAGGTAAGATTAAAAATTACATATGAAACTGGGCTTTGACTCATCCCTGCTTTCCATCTTGAAGATACCTAGAATGAGAGGTTTCTAATCTCAGTTCTTCTTCTCACTATCCAAGAAACTACAAGAACTTTACTACTACTTTACTTTTACTTCAAGGAAAATAAACTCTCTTTTTGTCAGTTCTTCTCTCTTAAATTTCCTCTTTCAATCACTCCTCTTCTTCCTCTACTAATTTGTGAGGCTGGGGAGGGACAGTTGAATAACTTTGATACACCTCATTTTATGATGAAAGGAATCTCAGCTAAAAAATTATTTGACATTTTACCTTAAAAGAAAGCCATGTAAAAAAAAAATTAATTTGTATATCAATGAAGATATAGCTTAAATTATTTTCACCTGATTTGTTGAAGGTCTTGAAATTCAAACATTTTCAGGCAAAAGTGAAAAATATTTTCATTTTCCAAATGAATTTAAAACTTGAAAATATTTTGGTTTGTTTATAATTAAATAATTTTTGTCTCAAACCAAGTTATTTTTTTAATGTTTTCCTTCCTTGTTTATATTTCTAGCAAAATTTGTAAATGAAGCAATATCTCAAAATGAAAAAGACAAGTGTTGTGAAAATATTGAAATTAGCATTTAAGCTGTTTTCTTCTCTAATTTTGCTTTGTCAAATCTGATAGAAATGGCATGATTTCACCAGCTTTTATTAATCTCATCTATGAATTTAGTAAAAGAGTTCAAAATTCTTAATGGAAAATACTGCAGTTTTCACTACATAATAGATAAAATGTTTCTCTTTCTAATGCCATATTAGAAGTGATTTCTTAGAATCAAGCAAGAGATTTAACAAACACATATCTAAAAATATAGAAGGGCATTTAGGCAGTAAACTCGTTTACTGCTAGATCAGCATGGTTTGTCCTTACTCAAGCATGTAGAAATACTGATTGTTTACTTATGAAGCATTAGTCGATGAAGTAATCATAATATCTAAGTAATTGGATTAAATAACTATTAATGAAGTTGTTACTGATTTTACACACATGCTTAGCTAGACAGCCAGTTTTTTCAAAAAAACATTATTTCTAGTTTTAGCACTATTATTAATTTAGTGACATACCCATCAGCAGAGATAAAATCTATTCCATTCTATTTCTATTTTTATATCACCTTCATTACTGTAATAATGAGCAGCTTTCAGTGGTGCATAAAGTATCATTAGTAATATTTTTCCCATGAGTTTTGCTCTCTATTTCCTCTTTCTAGATAATGATTATTGTGATGTAAGATTTTTTTTAGACTAAAATGCAATACATCCTTGACTAATTATTCACTAAATGGTGATTTTGTTGTTTAACTCCTGTAAATCTTTGGAGCTTTGGCTTGTAGCAGGAATAGGTATGTCAACTGTCTTTATGAGTATTAGTCTTATCACTGCAAAATTCATTGATCTTTTCTAGCAGAGCAGCCACAACAGTAGATTTATTAAAGCTCTTTTTCATCTGGATTATTTGTAGTCTTAGTGAGAACTGCAAGCCCAGAGGTTCATCCAAAGATTTCTGTGTGAGCCCAGACTAAAACCCCTTTAAACCTAGCAAGAAAATATATCACATACACTTACTGGAATGTTGTTGATCCATTAATGTAATTTTTTCTCATTTTTTGTTCAGATCTTAATTTACACACATTAAAAAAATATATAGAGAAGAAAATAATTAAAAGTTTGGTATCAAGCTTGCAACCTGTTATCTATCAAAAGGTTATTATTGTACAAATGAGACAGAAAAATGCACAGAAGTCTGAATGTGTCAGTGTTGTGTAATTCCCCTAAAACAGCAATAACAACACTTAAACACTAGCAAGACCTGTGCTGAGCTGAAACACGAATCAGTGAGAGCTGAATTTCAGAAAGCTTTCAGCAGCATGGCAGCTTTATTAAGGCCAGGAACATCAGTAGTACAGGCAGCAGCTCAGATGCAAGTTCACTAAATCCTGATGTTCGGAGCAGAAAGCAGCCCAGGGTGATGCCATTTCCTCCGGAGATCCACCTGACAGCTGCTGCAAAGGGTCAGGTTAGAGGTAAGGTGGAACAGTCAGATGTTTTTCTTCTACAAAGAGGAAATAGAAACAGGATCAAACTCCAAAATGAGAGCATAAAATAGAATATAATAATAGAAATATATAGAAATAATATATTAATAATAAAAATAAATATAAATAATATATTAATATCACATAATTTTGATTATTTGATGTGAAGAACTACCTATGCATCTCTTTAACAGAAATAGTTACATGGTTTAGCTCAAATACCAGGAATGGTTTAATTTACTCTAGAAACTCATGTCTTAAAAGGACATCAACTCACTATTTTTTTTATAGAGATATATAAAGTAAATCAGGCAGGATGTAATAAATAACTGCACTGGATTCCTGACACAAAAGGAAATTGAGACGGGTTTTTCTCTGAACTGACAAGTGGCCTTTGGTTTTGTAAAGACAATTTTGCTCTTTCTAATAAATGTGTCTAAATATCTTATTATGCCTGAAAATCATATCACTCAGCTTAACCCATTCTGACATTCAGAAAGAAAGCCCCCTTCTTCAAAATTATTAAATTCAGATTTTTTTTCCTTTTGATATTATTTGCATGCACATTAAATTGAAGGTGCAACTATTTGCAGATGAATAATTATTTACAAGGCAAAAAGTTATATTGAAGATTTTAATTGAACTGAACAGTCTATGTAGAATTTGTTATACTACCTGAAAAGGAGAAAGTAAGGAAGAAGGAAAAGGTTAATTATGACTATGATAATAACTGCTATAAGATTATAGATATAATTTTTTGTATTTTACATAATATAATTTTACATAATTTACATATGATTAGAGATATAATTTTTGTTTTTAAAAGCAATGACTTCGTAAATTTCAATTCTTCCCCAATTTTTTATGATCATGATTGTTGTTGTTGTTCCCATCATTAAACATTTGTTTTTGTCTCTTTACATATTCAAGGTCTGATTCCTTTAGTTCCTTCAAGATCACATTGAATTTTTTATAAAGGCTTTTTTTAAAGGCTTCTAATGGCAAAGTCCAAGCGTGACTACATATTTGGCTTGGACAAATGGATCTGGAGATTCTTGTCTTGGCTTCGAATCTGAAGAGCCAAATATGTAGCTAAAAGTACAATGATTCTTCATTTGCTTGTTCAATTACCAAGTAATGTAATACTTCTTTTGACACAAACAGAATTAAGGAAAACTTATTTAAAATCCTTACTTCACCTGCATATTTAGATTTCTTCTTTTACTGGTGGTAAAGAACAAAATGTTTGAGAATGTTGTAGAATCTTCAGATCTATGGATAACTACCTCATAATGTTTTACCTGTGGAGGAAAAACATCTAAAACACAGTAAAACAATGACAGTTGAAAATCAATTTTTTTTTTTTTTTGTATTAACATAAATATTTCAAGATAAAACAGAAAGAGATTTATTTTTTTTTCCCAGGGATACATCCTAAATGTTTCATGGAAGATGGGTGTTGCAGCTTCAGAAGGTAACTGGTGTTTATATGAGTAATATTGTCATCACCAGATTGTGCTAGAAAAGTTATTTAACAGAGAATTTTACTTGATGAGTCATTAAGGAAAGATAGATAGATAGATAGATCTTACTCCTGATTCTTGCCTTAGATGTGATCTTAGAGAGGCTGAATGAAGCGAGATATCTCAGTGAGCACTTGACATGCTCTTGGAACACTGCTCATGCTATGACTAGGTTTACCTTCAAAAGCTTGACTTAAAAACATTAGAGTATATTTTAGAAAATTCATTTTTATCACATAAAATTACTAAGCTATGCAGGCAATGCATGCTCTCATTTAACTCTTAAGTGTCCAGTTGAATCTATAGTGACTTTAATATACCAAACCAGGTGCTTCCTGATGTCATGATCTATTATAATCTTAAGAGACATCCTTGTAATCAGAATGACTTTTTTTTTAGCTGAACACTTTAAATTTTCATTCTACTGCAAAATATACATGCCATTTTCATGTTCTTGCAATTTCATATATTCTCAAAGTTTATGTAATAAAATGAATCAGTATGATCACCTCAGCATAAAAGTGCATATTGTACCACAGAATTGGTAGCTTCTGAAATTGAGGTATTTTCAATTCACAACAATAATTTAACTATGGCTTCTTCTAGAAATTATAGCACATATATTCTTAGAGGCTACAAATGATGAAGCACCTATCATTTGAAGTTCTGAAATTATTTTCAGAATCTAATTTCAGAGCTTGTTAAAAATTTTCTTCTTTTTTAAAAAAAATTAATATGTTGAAACATTATACTAGCTGTCAGGTAACTCAGTAGATTAAAAAAGCACAAACCTGGTGGATATTGAGACCTTGCCTCAGAGCTTCCTACCTGTCAGAGCTGAATTGTGTTTAGCATACTTGGCTCTGGGTCTTTAGGACTGAAAATGTCCAGACACTTTGAATGTGAGCAGAAATTTGGGATAGTTTTCACTTTCATGTGCCTGGGGAAACAAAACCATGAAGTGGTGTCCTCAGTAGCCCACAGTATAATTCATAAAATAAACCTAGTCTTGCATAATTTTAAGTCAGTCTGGATACCTGCTGTGAAAATGTAGTGCCTAAACTAGAAGAAGGACTGAGGAGGACCTGCCTGGGGCTTCCCTTAGACTGGCTCTCTCTAAAGGTGGAAGCAGCTTAGTGAATACAAGATGATGATCTTAAAAATTGCTACTTTAAAAAAATACTAATAAATAAATTAAAAAAAAAACCTGCCCCAAAATCATCAACAACCACACATATTGTTTGAAACATATATGTTGCACTATATTTATAAGCCATGACATCCATTAAAAGTTTTAAAAAGAGTCAGCTACACCAGGTATATGTTTTTCCTTCAGCATGAGGCATTATTTAGAGAAAATAAGAAGAAACACAATTTATTAAATAACAATTCAGATAGATCCTTCAGGAACCTAAGCATATGTTTGCAAAGCTGTAATTTGATGGCACGTTGATGTTCCTACCCTGGAAGTGTTTAAATCCAGGTTGGAGGGGGCTCTGAGCAACCTGGTCTAGTGAAGGTGTTGCTGTCCATGGCAGGGGTGTTGGAGCCAGATCATTAAGGTCCATTAAACACAGTCCATTATATGGTGGCTATTAGTTCTCATTCTTAAAATTCAAAACTACAAAGGTGCTGAAGAAATATTTGAATAACTGTGTTTAATGAAAACAAAAAAAAAAATAAATAACACCAAAAAAAAAAATCTTTATTTTGGTTGACCTGGAGCTATAGTGCAAATACCCACTTAAGCAGACACAATGGTGCACTCAGGAATTATGCTGGTAATTCTATAATTCTGAGAATATTGAATGTCAAATGTAAGGTGCTGAATATTGTTTTTGATTACTTATAAAAATGCCCTTGGAGAAAAAAAAAATATGTGACTAGAAAATGGAAAAAGAAAAACCTGAAATTTGGGCTCCATCATTATTACCTTCTATATGGAGTAAAGAACATGGAAAGTGTGTATATAGAAATCACAGGGGGTTCAGTGTGAATATAAAGGTTCAAATTATGGGTACTGCTTCATGTGTCCCATCACTTTGTATTTACTTACTTGGACACACACTAACTTACTTTTAATGTAGACCTATACAGACCACACAATTGTGTCTCACCACAGAAGACATCTCATCTCTACAAAATATGTCACAGCCTTTTTTTGGTACAAACCAGATTTGTGTAAACCTTAGTAAAGTCTATAATTGTTTTATTTTCCACCAGTGAAATGGGATGCAAACAATGGTGTTGTTTAGGACAATAGTTCAGGCACTGCTGATGGGGAAATGCTTCAAAAAAGTCCTCCAACCCAACCAAATAAAATAACCAAAATAAATGAATAAACAAACAAAACTTCACCAGATTTTGACTTTCCA
The DNA here is from genome assembly GCF_971803275.1 of Cyanistes caeruleus. Classification (NCBI taxonomy): domain Eukaryota; kingdom Metazoa; phylum Chordata; class Aves; order Passeriformes; family Paridae; genus Cyanistes; species Cyanistes caeruleus. The sequence goes on along the minus strand of NC_141704.1, from coordinate 17,382,811 downwards.
GGCTATGGTAACAAGTAAGGGTAGTCACTTCTTTTCATGTTGTAAATTAGGTTCAAGTTGAGGGCAAAAGGAGTACCTTAGCAAATTGTGGAACACTTGGGTTTTTCAGCTTTGTTCTTTTCAAAGGCTTCCTTTAATCCCATTTGAGGAAACAGGTATTTTCTTACTTGAAACTTCAAAGATACAATTTATTTCTGAGACCACAAAATCAATATACTCTTTCTAACTGAACAGAGTATTTTATCCTGATCTTCTCATATGTTCCTTTTTTGTAATTTACCCATCTATTTAATTTTTTTTTACTTCATGTTTCTTATAGCCTGAAGTCTCATTCAGTTTCTCACTGTTACACCTGGCTACTCTTCTTATGCTACTATTCCTAGAGCTGCTCAAGTCAGAGCTGCAAACAAGTGTCCAATTAAGTCACTAATTTTTTTCCATGTGGATCTTCAATCACATGCCACGCATTATTCTTTTGAGAAGTTCCACTTAACCTGTGGCATTCCTGTCATCCTCTACCTTTGAGCAGTTCCAGCTCTCTTGATGCTCTTGAGTTCACTGTAAGGCTACTTATTTATTTTTCTTTTTTTCTTTTTGCTTTCCTCTTTCTTCCTTCTTTCTCTTTTCCTCCTAAACATGATGCATAATATTTACTGAGTTTTTTTACACGTACCTATGATTATTTTATATTATTAACTCCTGCATCAAATTCAGTGTGTCTTTCTGCCTTGGGTAGCATTTCTTTTTTTGGTCTATTAGCCATACATCTCTTACACTAAGAATCTATTCACACTTCATATGGTTCAGACTGGACAATGTCCTTTAGTTTGCTGTAGTAAAATTAAATGTAGAACTCCAGTTAGTGATTTATTCCAGATCTTAATCTGAGCTTCCTTTAGCCTTCCTTGTCAGGCAAAAATAAAAATTTTTAATATATCAAAAACTTGGTCAAATATAATGACAGCAGGAAAACTAGGAGAGGGTAAGATAACTTATTTAGGATTTTAAAGGCTTCAATACATGATCAGAACTAGTTATTTTGAGAATGACCATGACCACACATGTGAAAATTGAAGAAAAATAACTTTACTATCTGTAAAAATTTGTAAGTTATTCAAGACCTAATGCTTTCACTGCATCTTAGATTCAATAATAGATATGTTTTTGTTGTATTCAAAGAAATGTGTAGTCGCTTGTACAAGTCCTTGTGATTTCTATCCCTCACAAAGATGTTTGAGAAGATGGGGGTTTCACTTGTCTTTTATTTTTTTCATGAGGTTGTGTGAGTGTTTTGTTTTATTTTCCCTGAAATATGTGGTTTAGGGAACTTCTTCCTCATGGGAAATGGAAGGAGGGAATAGAGGATAAAATGGAAAAAGAAAAAGAAAAAGCAGCTAAGCAATAGGGCTGTTGGACAATTACTGCAACTACTATAGCATGTTATCCTATTACTGCTAAATACAAGAGTTACTGAGCTTTTCCTTACAAAAGATCATGTCAAACAAGACCTGGATTATTAACTATTAAACAGCTAAAATGTTTTGAATCTTCAGAGTAGAGAAGTCCAACATTTCTGTAATAGGATGTGAACAGTGATACTCAATTGTCCATGACAGTGACAATGCTACAGCTTTTCAGTTAACTGGTACTACCTGCATTTTCTATCTGACATTTTGCTTAAACTTCATCCTCTGGAAATTTTTATTAATATCATATTTCTATGAGATCTTATCTTAAACAGTGGTGTATATATTGTTTAAGATGGGGATACAAAGCTATTTATAATCTTCTTTCCTGTCTCATTTAATGTTTTGCAGCAACTCCTTATCCAAGCTAAACATGACCAGTACTAGAGATGAAAATCCAAGTATGCTGGGCTCACTAGAGGTTCTGTATTTTCTCTGAATCATCTGTAGTGTCCTCTAATGAAAGTTTCAATATTGGAAGACAAGAATTTCACAGCCTCTCAAAGTCAACTGAAAACGAAGACATGAATGGACAAAGGTCATCAGGTGTTTGTAGCAAAAGCATTAACCCTAAAAAATTGGCTAAATTTGAAATTTTATATTTATGTGCTCTCTACTTACATGTTCTGCCAGGTAGCAACAATTAGAAACAGTTGGACAAATTTTATAACCTGTTATTGATAACATCTCTCAAATGTTTACTAAATCAAATTAAAATTACTTTGGGAGAGAGAGTAAAAACAAGAAGAAAAATATATGTTGATGACTATGATCATCACAACAAAATTAGAGAAGTAATTCTCCTCTTATTTTCTGTCCACCTTCCCCATCAAGATGAGCAGCCTGGCCACATGCAGATATATCTTCTGAGCAATCAAAAAATTACAAGTAGCTATATGGGGGGAAAAAGGTAATGGAGAAGATTTATGTGTTTTATTGCTCACTATAAATTATAGCATTTCATGAGGATCTTTTAGTAGATATATGTAATTGATTTTTTAGATTGAATTGTGTAAAAATCAAAAGAAATGGCACCAAATAAGAGACACCTTCCTTAATTTTTCTTTCCTCACTTCTCCCTTTTTTATCTTTTCTCTGAAAAATTCTGTAAAAGATGGGTATTTTAAGCTTTTCCAAAGCTCTTTATCGCCAGTTATGTGATTTGGGGAGAAGAACATTTCAAACCAAATGATCACTACGAAGTTTGAAAACACCTTGAAACAAGCAGAATGTGCGTAAGGATCACTGAAAAATGGTAGACTATACTGCCACCCAAAGGCTCTGTTTAATACACTGGTTTTGTAATATAATAAAATAAGTCTCAAGGTGAAATGAAGATTTAGTTAGCTATTTCTTGGTTGGTAGTTACTATGACTGATTTTCCAGCACCAGTAATTTAATGAAAGATTCTTTGAGTTTTACTTTTAACTATGAAGTGGCTTGTGACTCTTTAGAAATAATTATTTTTTAAATTTTTAAAATCCACTTCCATATCCATTCTTCACTTTTGTCAGCTAGGTTTTTTTATTAAGGTGCTATCTGCCTTGGATTTAATAATAGTCTTTTCACATTATCTAACTTATCTTTTCACCAAGCAGAGAGTATAAATTGATAGCCTCTTGAGCAGAATTGGTGGTGTCCATGCGGAAATAGGAATGTGTCTCTTAGTTTTCTCTAATTTGTGCAGAGTGGTTGATCTGAATCTCATCCAATAACTTACAAACAATTCACCTCCTTATTTCTAACGGGTGTTTTCATGTCCAAAACATATGCATGTCTCATTTACCTAAGTGTGACATATGGCTTTCCAGAATGCTCATTTTGCCTGGAAACTTACGTGTTGTAGACAGATTTGCAAACCCTGCTCCACTCTTTTTTCTGCTGTGTCATTGAGTGATTGTGTGCTGTATAATTTGACAACCTCTTCGATCAGCTCATCAGCATAACCTGCAACATGCATAATAATTACAGCTTCATTTCAGGAAATACATGAGAAGGGGTCAGAAATATGTCAAACTGTCTAACTTCTGCTTCCACCACATCTGTTCTACTTAGTACTTGGGCAGAGTGGGACTGCCTTATAAAATAATAATGCATTTTTAAAACTGGACTGATCTCTTAGCCATCACACTGCTCATTCAATGTTATTCTATGACGTGTCTTTCTGAAGATTTCTTAATAAAATACTATATTTTAATAATAACATACAAAAATCATTGTGATCAAGCTACCATACACACAGTCCTATCCTTCACCAAGGCTTGAACCACGCAAATACAGCATAAGAAGTTCTGTGTCAATGTTCTGTGTACAATTTAGCATTATTTTGAGGGCTGCAGATAATACTAAAATGCCTGAAAGAAATGATTTGCAGGTTATTGAAATGTGTTATAATCATTTGATATGTTATAAACATATCACTAAAGTCATATATATGTGGTTTAAAATCATAATAATTTTATTTTTTTCTAGAATATATAAAAATTGATTTAATAAAATGTCTCTAGCAAGTTTAGTAACCTTTTTGTGAATATGGCTTTAAGCTATATTCTCCCCTTTAATGACTTTGTATATGTATGGATTTTATTATTTCTGTTTCATGGGTGATCGTTAAAACATATTTTCAATGTATTCCAGGAAACCATTTTTTATCATTAGACTTAATTTTTCACATTGAACATAATGTAGGTAGACAAGCAAATACATCATATGCGCCTTATAATTTATATTACACATTATTGTTAAAATTGATGAAGAAATTAATTGTAATTCAGTTTTCTGATAAGCATCAGGAAATTCTGAAGCAAACATTACATGTGGTAGCTCTTTATTTTTCTACTCAAACCATCAAATTCAATTCCCTTTTTTTTAAGCAAAAGATCAAAGATGTCTTGCAGAAGCAGCAACAAGCAAGTTGTAATTCATGCCCATAAACTAGTATATGCAAATACTCCTCAGAAACTGTCAGAGCCTACAGCTCTGATGGAGGGGAACTTCTTAACGTACATGAAATTAGAGCCCTTTAAAAGTACAGCGGAAACTATCTCACAATAAAGCTGCAGACAGAAAAGCTGACATTGCAATAGACTTGTCAGAGCTATTTTATAACAGGTGATCTGTTTTCCATCTGATGAGAAAGCAAACATCAAGGACACCATCCTACTTGGCATTTTTGTCAAAGGTTTCAGAGAAAAAAATATTTTTAAAGAATAGCAAGCTTCTTTTTGAGATTTTGATTTTGACTGAGCAACAAAAAATATTAGAAGCTACAGTGAATCAGATGAGGAAAAACTGTCTTCCATACATGTTGTTTTGTGTGAGTCCCCTGCTAGAAAAATAAGTATTGCTGCATTTTTCTTTTTCAAAAAAAAGAGATGAAAAGAAAAAGTGTTAAAGGCAAGTTATTTACCAAACACCCAATAGAATAATTAAAATGTATTGATATGTTTCAACAGAAAAGGATCGAACAGCAATGTGAGTCTTGTACAGATATCTGAATCACATAATTGGTGAACAAATTCTTACTTCCTTAATTTCATGTAAGCAATCATATTAGTATTTTTTTTTGGTTTTTTTGAGAAGGGGAGAGGGCACTATTTCACTTTTTCATATGAGGAACCTGCATCCAGACAGGGTGTCATATTTTGTTTTTCAAATGTTGATGACCTAAAAGCATTCAGATAAGATCCCTGAATTGTAAAATGGACAATATGGTATCTGAGAAACTGACTTGATAGTCTTCAGAACAAAACCAAAAAATTCCTGGGTAACATGTGATTGAAAAAAACTGCTTTTCTATCTCTTGTTTGATTATATATAGGTATAATGTAGTTCTTCTGACTACTGTCTGAGAAACTCAAAATGTGTTTATAATATATGCATATATGTAAATGAATGTGTATGATTGGATACATACAATCATAATTTTAAATATGGAACAAGCTTTATTCCCCAGTGGTCACAAAGTTCCTTTGAACATATTTTCCTTGGTTTCCTTTTTCCCCACAATCATGAATTTAGAGAATATTAAAAATTTGGTGCAAAATAACTGGTAAAATTTCATGCTCCAGAACAGGAAAAAGCTAAGCACTTTCTTACTTTGTCAATGTGATGGTTTGTAAAGAACCTGAGTGGCACTTTCCTGTTCTGTTCTTCACTGAGAGCAGTATTCTTTGCTTCTGCAAATCACTAAACCTATTGCAAACTTGATCAGCCTTGAAATCCTAAAGAAATCAGGCTTTGCACTCCCACAGTCCCCTCAGATTAAAAGGAGCCTTCTTGATTTAAACAGATTTATAGCTCATTGCCTACTCCCTCAACATTCATGCTAAAAAATGTTCCCCCAATTTTTGGCAAGGACTCACTCAAATGTGATCAAATTCATTGCAGTTGGACTACCACAAATTTATGGATTAAGAGATTTTGTTGTTTGTACACAACTACTTATCAAATATTTGAAAGCACTTCAATGAAACACTCTCTGGGATGAAGGGAAAGCCAAATTTTGATCCTCTAATTCAATAAAGAAATATGAGTAATTTTTTTCATGGTAGTTTTAACGGTCTGATACCAGATAATGATGTCTGATACCTCTCACCACTCTCATTCTTTGTACAGTGATATGATTGTGTAGTGTTGCTACTCAATGATATGCTTAAGGTGCTTTAATTAAGCTTTTAAGATAAATGTTCCTTAAATACATAATAAGATTTTGCAAACATATAGTCCTATGTCTTGTCTAAACCTCTGTTTCTTCCATTATAGTTTTTTTTCTTCTAATAGCCAATAGTGCAGGAAGGAATAGTCATCTCCTAACACGATTTTAACCAAGGAAAGTGAGTAACATCAAAGGGTTACAGTATAAGACAGTGTAATATTATACAGAGTAATCAGGAGGGTTTTTTTTACAGAAGAGCCCTAAATATGTCATTAGGCATGTAGGAAATTTTCAAAAGCACCTAAGCAGATTATGTATCTAACTCCCATTGACTTTAAGATAGCCAGATGTCTTTGGGAGCTATGAAACTGAAAATATGATAAGGCAGGCGATGTTTGAATTATTAGAGTAGAGTGACATCTCTAATATTATATCTAAAAGCTGATGCATTCAGCTGGTGGGGAATGAAAGTTGTTTGGGCAGAAGTGAAAGATCTGTGGAAAGACGGAATAATTTAAATGATAACTAATGAGATCTGTGCATGTAAGTTATGAATCAAATTCCTAATGCTGTTATAAATACACTATGAATACCATGGCAATTGCACAAAGTCAGGATACAGTGCTCCAAGACTTTCACTTTGATCCGGTATAATTTACTTCATGAAATTTTATAAACAATGATAATAGAGAAAATTAAATCAAAACCAGAAATGACAGCTTATCACAGGTAACACAGGATGACTTTTTCATCTCGCTGTAGTGACACTAGCTTAAAACTAAGGACAAAATGCTAACACAGAAGAAAGGGCTTGATAAATTTTTATAAACACTATTTTGTGAATTTGCCTTGCTGTAGAAATCACACAAGTAGCTTCAGATTAAACAGGCCTAACAGAGAGAATTTTTTTGGTGTTGTTTTCAGTGTAATTCATGAAATTGTGCTCTTAGTTCCAAAATAGTGTCCAGATGGGACCATGTTCAAATATTTTCCTTTGCTTAGAAACTTTCTTCAATGCCAGTTGGGAAAAAAAAAATTAAATAATCCTGTCTTCAAGATCTGAGTTCTACCCATTTCAACAGTATGTCAGATACTGGAAAATTTCCCACTGGGTTTTCATTTGGCTGTAAACCTACCCACTGCCATTGGCATAATCTATAGGATCTTAAAATCATAGTACCATTTGAAAATACAAATTAAAAACTAAGCCAAGTCCTCAGGTTTAAAAATTCAAGATAAAAGATCATTGGGATGAATACCTGGAATCTCACATAGACTGTCACATTCTTCCTCTCCTTACCAGTGGAAGCAATTCCATATGTTTGTCACTGAGAAAATTTTTCTCTCATTGTCAAGGACCATATTTATGTGATATTCATAAATGAGAGATTTCTCTGTGTTTTCTCACCAAAGAAGATACATCTAGTTGAATACTAATCATTGAATACTAATACAGTGATTTTCCTATTACAATAGTATTTTTAAAAACAGGCAAACCAAACTGTACGAGTAGGGTCAAGGTTTTCATGGTAAAATATTCAGCCAATGAGATGCATGAAACAACTCCATTTCCTGTGTCCTAACCACTGTGTCTACAAATTATATCTTCTTTATAACAGATATAACAGTTATTCTTGCAAAATTAATGTAATGAACACTTAGAACACAGAACCAAATAAGAAATTGCATAAATTCAGAAGGATTCTGACAGAAG